>NC_138371.1:160383530-160450389 GCF_054177405.1 Leptonychotes weddellii | reverse complement strand
GAAAGACTAAAGAATCATGGGAAAAAAGCCATGAATTCTATGTGCAGTATTCCCCTAGTGCTGGAGTTCTGCCGTTCTCATTGATTAGTAAACTTGGTCTTGGCTGGCTGTTCTTGCTGATCTTCTGGGGGAGGGGCCTGTTGCCATGGCTCCCAAATGTCTTTGCTGGAGGCGGAATTGCCCCGCCCATGCCAGGCCGGGCTAAGTAATCTGCTCCGGTTTGCTCTCCGGAGCTTTTTGTTCCCTGCGAGCTTTCCGTGCAGCTTTGGAGGATGAGAGTGAAGATGGTGGCCTCCCAATCTCTGCCCTGGAGGAGCCAAGAACTCGGGGCCCCGCTCCTCAGTGAGCCCCCAGAGAAAAGCAGTCAATCACTCCTGTCTCCCCGGTCTCCGGCCGCACTCCGTGCTCACCTGGCCTGTGACTGAGTGTTTCTATCTCTGGCACACGACCCGTATGGAGTCTCCAAAACCAGCAGATCCCTGCGGTGCACTCCTGCGCGGCTCCTCCCGGTGGAGGGAGGGGAGTCTCCCTGGATCTGCCGCTTGTTGGGTCCCTGCTGGAGGAGCAGGGGTCCGACTGTGCCGCGGATCACAGTTTATGGCAACCCCGAGCTGAGAGCCCGCACCTCGGGTCCGTCTCTGCAGCTGGCTTCCCTGCTCCGTTACCTGGGAGCTCTGCCGCACTCAGGCACCCCTGGTCTTTCTGTGACCTTGAGGGTCCTGAGACCACACTGTCCTGTGAGGGTTCCACCCCCCACTTAGCCACTGGAGCGACGTCCCTCAGCGGAGCCGACTTCTAAAAGTTCCAATTTTGTGCTCCGCAGCTCTATCACTTGCCAGAAGCGGTTGACGGAGGCCCCTCCCCCGCCGTCTATCCTCCCGAATATAGCCTCAGATTCACTTCTCTGCACGTCCTACCTTCCAGAAAGTGGTCGCTTTTCTGTTCAGAGAGTTGTTGCTATTCTTTTCTTCGATCTCCTGTTGAGTTCGTAGGTGTTCAGAATGGTTTGATCCCTATCCAGCTGAATTCCTGGGACCAGATGAAACTTAGGTCTCCTACTTCTCTGCTATTTTGCTCCTCCTGGCTTGGTTCAAATTCTTAAGTACTACACCATATTCCTTCCAGTGGAGTATTTCTTGGTGACTTAGTTGGATACACAGCGTATTGGTACCATTATCCAGTTCAGTATTGATAATGATATCAATGAATGGTCTGCTCCCATTCCACCTGACTCATTTTGTAAGAGCAACACCGAGCCATAACAATGTGAATAGAGAAGGCTAGGGCAAAAGGATAGGAGAGGAACTGGGGAAGGAATAGGCATAGGTAATTTTTCCTTTTAGTAATGAAACAAAATTGAAAGATTAGATACACAAACTCCGTGTTATTATAGAACAATTATGTTCTAGAAGGAGTCTTAAGATATCAACTTATGACTATATCATCTTTCAATAGGTGGAAAATGGGGGCACGTGGGTGGCTCAGTCAGTTAAGTGTCTGACTCTTGGTTTTGGCTCAGGTCATGATCTCATGGGTCCTTAGATTGAGCGCTGTGACAGCTTGTGCTCAGTGGGGAGTCTGCTTGAAGATTCTCTCCCTCTGCCCTACCCACCCCCACAAGTGCTCAGACTCTCTCTCTCTCAAATAAATAAATCTTTAGATAGGTGGAAAATGGATTCTTAAGTAGTTAAGTTACTAGTCTAAGGTCATGCATTGTTAATGGGAAAATATTTAGCTAGCATAATTTTTATGAGACTGTTCAGTTTATTTTAATATTTTTTAAAGATTATTTATTTGAGAGAGAGAGTGCTTGTGCACACCATGAGCAGAGGGGAGGGGCAGAGAGAGAAGCAGACTCCCTGCTGAGCAGGGAGCCCAATGTCAGGCTCCATCCCAGGACCCTGAGATCATGCCTGTGCTGAAGGCAGCCGTTTAATCTATTGAGCCACCCAGGCACCCCTCTTGCAATATTTTGATAAATGCAATAAGAAAAAAAGGTCTTTAGAAAACTACATGTGCATGTGGGCCTTGGAATAATTTTGTCATTATTATTTGTTGTTACAAGTGATCATTATTTCTTTGAGTTTAGTTAGTTTTTATCTGTTACAGATGTACATAGGTAAATGCTTTCTATAAGACTTAATGTCTTATAGACATTATAGACATTATAAAAAACAGTGTCACCCTGTGCTTCCTCCAATTTTCCTGTTCTTCAGAGTAACCAATGTTTTCAACTATGTAAAAGCTGTTAGTTTTGCTATTATTTCTAGATCTCTAAATAATATGCTTTTATCTTTCCTCTTTTCAACTTTAAGCATCAGCTGGTGACCACCTACTATGGAAGATGATTGAGCTCACCACACCCACATTCCCCATCTCCTATCCTTCTAACTCTGTTGCGTCCAGATCGCTATTCTGTGTGCATTGCTAATTAAGTTCCTTCTTGGTTCTTTTCAGTCCTTGCTTGAGTTTCAATTTATTTGGGTCTGTTGATTCATCATCATTTTTTCTTCTGCTTTTCAACTCACAAAATTGTGTGGTTGTATCACCTGCTCTCCCTTTTCATATGTCCATATATGTTTATGTTTTTAAATATATCTTCTTGTTGGTGTGTGTGTGTATGTGTGTGTATATGTGTGTGTATGTGTGTATATATATGTGTGTTTGTGTGTGTGTGTGTGTGTGTGTATATGTGGTAAATGTGTTCAATATGCTGTTTTTTCCCGGATGTCCTTTTAGTTCCTCAGTATCCATTAAAAATCTGGGGCAAAGCTATAATATAGTTTTCACTTGGACAGGAGCAATGCCTTGAGGATAATCAGAACTCTGAGTCAGGTCAACAAAGACAGTAGGAAATAAGCTGTGTATTTTGTAAAATAGATTTGGAACATGGAGAACTCTGCTATGCTGCCAAAATTGTTGAGTGGTAATACCTCTTTTTAAAAAAATTTGCTTGGTTTATGACACCTAATATTAAAATGGCTCACACTGATATTTGGTAATATTTTTTACAAAAGTGGATTAAAATTAGTTTTGCTTACAGGATGTTATCATTCCCTTTTGTACAAATAGTGACAACCCCTTAAGGATTATAAAACAGATTGGGTAATCTCTCTTCTAAACCAAGTCTCATTCAAGACAGAAAAGAATGAGATATTAAAGTAGAAAAACTGGACTTTTTAATGTTGATAGCAAATTACTCATATTTGTTAAAGTCTCAATTGTTCATGTGGAGATATAAATTTAAGTCAAATATTCAGGATCTTTGAGGATTTCCTAAGAGAGCAATGCTTTCTGGATACTAGCAAATTATGACATAGTTACAGATCACTTGAACTTATCAAGATTGTTTTATTTTCTTTTAATTACAGCTGTGACTTCCAGTATGTTAAGTGTTAACATTCATAACTATTACATTAAAATAATGCCTTTTAAATATTAGAATGCACAAATCTTGGAATTTTTTGGGGGGGAGGGGGGAGGGGGAAGGGGAAGAGGGATAATCCCAAGCAGGATCCATGCTCAGTACAGAGCCTGAGGCAGGGCTAGATCCCATGACCCCGAGATCATGACCTGAGCTGAAATCAAGAGTCCAATGCTTAACTGACTGAGTTATCAAGGCACCCCAGAATTATTTTTAAATGTTATAAATTCCTGGAATGAGATAAATTTTGAAAAAAATGTTATAATAATAACAATTCAAGAATTATATCTTTTTCAGGGATAAATCAGATATGTCTGAACTCACAATTTTTTCAGTCATTAATTTATAATTTATGAGGCAATGTATTTATTCAACTAATACTTATTGAAAATATTCAGTGTGTGAGACACCATCACTGGCCCTATTGATAACAATATTGCCTTCAAGGAGCTGGGAGTGGAAGAGAAATGCTCTTGTTGACATTCTTCTCTGTCTTAAAGTGAAAATGTGAAAACACTATTTCCTGTGTTTGAAATAAATATCCTACAGGTTTGTTGTTAGTATGAAATGATGTATATGAAAACATCAGACATATAGTAAAGCTTAACAGGTTTCTTTTTCTCTCTTTGCATAGATTTTGGTATATGCAGTATCTTAGATATAGCATTAGCTCCCTGGGTAGAAAATCACCACTGAAGTACCAACAACTGTGATGAGAACATTACAGATAATTTTTTTTTAAAAAATCTAGAACTAGAAGGGACTTCAGAAAGGCTCTAATCCAACTAAAGGCAAAGCCAAGGTAGGACTTAGAGTCTTAAGTTTTATGCTCTTCTATCTTTATAATAGAAAAGACATAAAGCCTCATCTTTAAATGATGGTAAATTATAAATAAGAAATTAAAATTATTTGGGCATTTCAATAGCATCCTAGGCAATAGTTTTAATTCAATGCCTGTGATGTCTTACATGAGTTGAAAAGTCTATGACCTTGAGCTTTGGAGATTTAAGTGACTAAAAAGCTCTCTTCTGGAATCTTTATAGCGAATATTGGATGTTCACTGCAAGTGTTGTGCAGTAAGTCAGAAACCATAAGCAACACGAGAGAACAACTTCCAGTATCATTTCAAACATCTCACTCAGTTGGTCGTTGGCTGCTTTCAGAGCTGTCCTCTTCGATACCCTTTCTCTAACCTATTCTTCCTGAGAAGAAAAATTATCTGGATCCTTCTGTTCTGGTCACCTTCAGATACCTTCAAATACCTGGGTGAAACTGCAATGAACTATGGGAACATACGTTTCTGATGGACTATAACCATTTGGAGCGTCATGGAACACTACCTATTTGAGCTTTTCCATGGCAGTTTTTAAACACAGATAAACAATAAACTGTAGTTTTAAGAACTTTTGGTAAACAGATATGGACCTGTCAGTTCTCAGGTCACTCCCTGAGTTATGCTGGGTATTGTTAAAACAATCACAAATGAGATGAAACCTTTTGAAAGATGGCGATTTTATTTTTACCTCTTTCCCTGGAAGGTGTTTGGGTGAACATACCACCTGAGAGGCCAGGCAGCTTCTTGTTTGGCCACCAAGGCTTTAAAGCGCTTTTGACTTCAATGTAGACCCTGAATTGAATTGGCAGGCCATTAGTCTTGGGGACTCCCTTCCACCATTTTTGGTTTTGTTTTTCACTTGGATCAAGGGAAAGTAGCTTCCATTGTGTTCATATCTAAATCACAATGAGATAAATGCATGCTGGAGCAGCTTAAACACTTGGCCTTTAGCACTGAATTCAATTCTCAGACTGCTGGCTGTAGAGCAGCCAGAAAATGCTGATTTATGATGAGAATAAAAGAAAGGTGGTCTCCATGGTCCTGTTTCATCCTACAAAGCCATGATATTTCAGATACCTTAAAGATGAATTCCCATTTTAAAGATGAATTCACACCTCTTCCATTGGAATGCTCTCATACTTTAGATAGATTTGCGGACAGGGGAGGGTTTATTCTTGCTTTATTTCCTCCAGATCCATACTTTATCAGAAGTGAATTATCCTTTTTTTGAGGCATATGCATTATATTATCTGTCATGCACTTCCTCTCTGCAATGAGTCGAAATAAAAGCAATTATCCTATGGCTTCCCCTTTCAGTCCTCTCCTCGACTTTCTGAGTACAACTAATAATCAGAATAAGGCAGACATTAGCATTTTCTGCAGCAGACAGTGACCCAGCATAGAGACTCCTTTGAAAGAAGGAGCATGATTGCAGCTCTCATGTTGCTGTCATCCTCTTGCCCAAGTCAGAAATAAATGAGAAACCACCAATTCTCACAGGGAAGGTACTTTCAGACTTTTATGTTGATGGTTAAAGTGCTCTAGATTTTTGGTCTCTCAAACCGCACACACTACTAATCTCACTTTGACGCTGACATGTAAAATATATTGTGCAACTAACATGGGAAACCATTTTGAACAAAACAGAATACTAGTGAAGATTTGATGATTATGAAAACTAAGGGCTTCTGGAGCTCTTTCATCTTCATCGCTCAGATTTATTTGGACTTGTGCTGTGCCATGTACATTAATTGTTGGATAGAAATTTCCTTATACAAGGGTGGGTCCTTGTAAGCTGGCTGTTGGGAAAATTATTACAAGATCATTGACTCTTCTTCTCTCTGCATATAAGGGAGAATAAGCTGATATAAATACTTTTATAGTTTGTCAAAATGGAATGAATTGCATCTGAAATGAAGCCTCACTTATCTCCTCTCTATCTTGATATCTAAGTCTTCCTAATTTCAGCAGCATGCACAATGCATGCAGGAGACCCTCAGTGCCAGTATGATATTTGTGGAGAGTTATTTGTAGAAGTACACATAATATGTGTTCCTCTTTGCACTGACACACACACAGAAACACACACACAGACACACACGAACACTTTATTAAAATCTATGTGCCAGGCCCTACATATCAATGAATTCATGATACCTCTGTCTCTTTCGATTCTTAAATGATTCTATTCCTTCAATCAATAGGTCGAGGGTACTTACTCTGAGGAAGGTATTTGTACTCATTTAATATGAGAAGACTGAAACTCAAGATGATCAACATTTTTGCCTGAGTGATTGCAGAATCCGAAATCCATGTCACTCACTCTTAATTGCTCCATCACAGCACAAGCCCTCCCACCCTGACTGGACAGTAGAGCTTCTCAGGCTGATCAAGACAAAGACTCTAATATGTGACCTTGAGCAAATCTTGTTTCATTTCTCACAGTTCCAATTTACTCAGTAAAATGCAGAATCTTAATAGATGTGGTATTTAAAAAAAAATTTGTGTATCATCCAATGCATAAAACAAGTTCTTTGCAAAGCTGTTTTAGCCAAAGTAGGAGTGGCATCCAGGGCCCAGACCTTGGCTTCTTTGGGCAAAGGGTATTTCCTCCTCAAATCAGAAACAGCTCATGATCTACTTGGTTCCATTCTGCTGTTTGTTTGTTTTTTCCTTTTTTAAAAAGAAGTATAAAGTGAAATTAGTAAAAATGAATATACAACATAGGATTCATAGGGCAGTCAGTTCTGCTATAATGAGATGGATTTGTTCCTAAAAATCACTGTGCTAAGAAAAGCCCTGTGGTTTTGTTATATTATTTATTGAACAAAACAGGATAGAACACAGCAGTCACCCTGTCAGTGACACCTGGTGAAGTTGAAGAGGACCAACCATCCCAGATCTCTGAAGCTGAGAACTTGCTCTGACAATCCTTTCCTGACCCTATACATGGCCATTGGCTCAACTGTCCAGAGTTACTGAGTCGATGTCACCGAGACAGTTATTTTAGGTAGCTTTCCCACTGCCATTTCTTTCCTCCTCCTCATGTAATGAGGACCTAATCCTCTGAGACCCTGAAAACTAATCACTTGCCTTGCTCCCCAAATTTCACTTATAGACAGCCTGAATTCCCAGGATTAGTTAACAAAAGCTATGAGGTAATACAGCCAGGAGTAAGAATGATGGCCGTGTATCAGAGACCACGTGAAGTTCTTTACAACCATTACTTCATTTTGTCCTTACTATAACCTATGAGGTCGGGATTATTCTACTTTTAATAAATGCATTAAAGGAGGGTTAGTAATTCACTCCAAATTTGCTTGCTACCTGACTGATGCACTCTGAACGCTGAATAAAGCAACCTTGAGCTATGAATAAAGCAATGCAATCTGAAGCTATGATGCCTCCTTGAAGAGGGTCCTAAATAACTGGAATTGCAATCCAAGACCTCTTCAGTTACATGTGGACCGAACATAGACCATACACCCCACTTCTAGCCCCCCGCTGCCAGATTGAAGGTCTTCTTTTCCCCCTCTGCTGCCTCCTTCTCCCATCCACTTCTGCTACCAGATGTCAATGAGTTTCAGATTAATGGCACCCACTTGTCACTGTGTCTAGCTTGCCTGACTTGATTTCAGAGTCCTTTTGGCCACTAATTTCGCCACCTTGGTGCCTACCTGGACCTGGGTTGGGTTGTCCCATCAGGGAGTTTGGACCTGACTTTTCTTTGGCCACAGTCTTCCTCCTGGGTGCCCTTGCCTCGCACCTGATCCTAAATAAATCCCTAATAAAGCCTCTCAATTTGAACACGAAGTTCTTCATCTTCTCTGCAACATCAGTATTTTACTACCTATGTTGCCCTGAACCTTGCAAAAGGACCAAGAATGTTCATGCTTCAAGTAATCTAGAATAAAGACAAAGTCCTTTTCTCAGTAATCTCTAACTTTCCCAACCAGTTCTAGCACCAAAACTTATTCCCTTCTGTAGTTCAAGGAGCCAGATACCCTTCCTGTGGGTATGCAAAACTGTGTGTCTTCCAGTGGGTTCAGGCTTTGTTTCCTTATGATGAAGAATACTGAGCTTTGAACACACTTGCATGGATTTGTTCATTTCTACAGGGAATTCATTATCTTTGCTATTTCTGTTTTCAAAACCAGGACACCTACTGCCCTTTCACACTTAAAATGATAGCTGTCACAAGTAGATTAATGAGCATCATCAGGCTGATTTGGGAAAGACTGGAGCAGTGACAAATAATTGTGTCATTGCCAATAGGAATGGTAGATCGAAGAGAATGAGTTAATTGATTTGTACACCAAACCAGTCTTTTAGAAATCAAGTACTTCTCAGGATTTAGGAAAGTATGGCCAATTTTTCTTGGTAGTAGATCCTGTCTTCTGCTACAGAAAGTAATGGTGTGACAACCTGTCTGTCCTCTCTGAGAAAAAGGATTTTGCGGCTTCAAATTATGCTCTCATGTACAAGTTAGACTTTTGCATTGCTCTTCTTTCTATTAGGACCCGAGTGTTAAAAGAAAGTCTTATTCTCTTGGTGGTTGTTTCGGTCACATTGTTCTAGTGTAGAACATGACTCCTTTGAGGAAGTAAAAAATGAATGCTGGCGAACTGTTCAAGCAAAACCAAACAGCAACTGAATTGCTGAGAAAAAGGGGCAGGGCTGAGATGTACAGTCTGCACAAAGCATCGCTTCTCTTGTCTCCATTTTACACCTTCAAAATAGTGATTTGCTGAAAGTGTGGGACAGAGACACTTCCTTATTGTGCTTCTATATACATTGAAGAAGAAGAAAAAACTGTGTGTCAGAATCTAATTGACAGAGTGAAATTGTTTTTACATGCTTTTGTGCTTTGACAGCCAACTCTTAACGTTATTTAATAGGAAATAGGGGTACACGTCTTATGCTAAGAAAATGCTATTTCTTCCCTTATTGTAAAGTGAGTGATTTTTGGACAAAAAAAGTAGTGCCTTGTTTCACAGGTTTCTCAAAACAGAATTGCAGTTAGGTTGGCACGATAACAGATTTCTGCCATACAAAGTGAACCATATTGGATATTCAAATATTCTACTTTTATTAAAAGTAACCTTGGAGGTCATAGTTTAACCCCTTTATTTTACAGATGAATAAACAAATTGAAACTTTTAGAGGGTCAGTGGCTTACCGGCCAGCCCTCACAGCTCTCTGGAGGCTATTGAAGTATAGGATTGTTCTACTGTTCCCTACATATGATTAATTACACTTCCTCCACAGACCTCCATACATTTATGGGATTATGACTGTTAAGAAATAAATTTTGCCCCCCTGGAACTACACACATCTGGCAGAAAAGGAAGGATGAAATAGTTATACTTCCACCAATAGAGAGGGCCTGATCTCTCCTCAATTTGGGATTAAGGGGGGCCCATAGAGGGTCCAGAGTTTCCTTAGAAAAGCACTCAGGGCTTGGCTGAAAGCAGGATTATAAAGAAAACTAAGTCAATCCTTTACATCTTTCCTGTCCTCCTACTTGTAACTTCAGTTCACTTATCCCACTTCCAGGATTTATGACTGCCTGGCCTTTTCAGTGGAAAAAAAAAAAAATCCTACTGATACTTCCATTTCATTTTTAACATATTAGAGATTTACTCAACTTTGTTGATTTTTGTTCTTGAATATATTTTGTCTTCCACTGAAACTGGTTTTAATATTAAAATTACAACTTTATATATTCTAAAATATATGTAGGATTATACAAGATATACATATATGCATACACATATGTTTTAAACTACAGGTTTTGAACTAATACACATGAATATATTTACATAAACACACATAACACTAGTTTAAAACAGCAATACCAGGGGCACCTGGTTGGCTCAGTCGGTAGAGCATGTGACTCTTGATCTCAGGGTTGTGAGTTCAAACCGCACGTTGGGTGTGGAGCGTACTTAAAAACCAAAAACCCAACCCCCAGCCCCCAACCTTACCCAACAAAAACCAAACAGTAATATCATTATTACAAATGTCAATTGCTGAATAAAGTTTAAGATACCCTTTTAGTTCTTTATTACCTTAGAATATATCTTAGGGATGGACAATTAAATACGGTCAGTAAAATTTTTTTTGTTTTTCTCTGAGATGATTTGTTATCAGTTTGTCATACTGTTAGGTTGGCTAGTTTTGTTTTCAATTTTTGGGTTCTTTCGTTCATTTTGATTGGATTTTAAATTTTAATATGTAAAACATTTACATAGACATCAAACCAGAGTTATATAAAAAGGCACAGTTCTATGCAGTACCTCCACTCTCTCCCCCTTCATAAGTGTGTTAATGTAAGCATTTTTATTTTCCAGATTCTCTTTGAGGGCTTTTGTTCTACTTGTTGTTGTTCCAAGTATGTGTATATCATGTGTATGTCTTCTTTTTCCTCTCTTTTCTTACTAAACATAGCATCCTGTACCTCGTTTTCACTTGACACTGTCCTGAAAATTATTCCATATGCATATGGAGAGATCTTCCACATCCTTCTTTGGGGGAGGAGACTGTATATTACTTCATCCTTTTGACTTTCCAAAATTTATTTCACTAGCTCCTTACTGATCAACACCTGAGAGGTTTTGTGTTTTTTAACATTGTAGATAATGCTGCAATGAATGATCTTGTTCCAGTGTCATGTTGTGTTTATAGAATGTGCCTTTGGGATAGATTCCTGGATGTGGGATTGCTGGATCAAAGGAAACATTCATCTGTAGTATTACCGGAAGTTGCCAGTTCTTCTCAATAAGGGAATTATTTTATAATTCCATTATTAATAGGTGAGCATACGTATTTTCTAAATTTTGTCAATCCAGTATGTTGTCCTTTTAAGTTTGCCAGTCTGTTACGTGAGAAATGGCACTTAATTGTTTTGTTTTCCTTTTACAAACTTATGAGTGAAGTGCACATCCTTTCATATGTTTAAGTGATTATTTAAGGCTTCTTTTGAAGGCAAGATTTTTTTAATGCAATAGTTATAACTCATAATAAAATTTTACAAGAATACAATATTTTGTTAATATCAATTGCATTTGATATTGTAAAATTTTTTTTGGAAAAGTATATGAAAAATAAAGCTGTTTGCTGTAATACTGGAAGTTTCTGAATTAATCTACTGATTCACAGTGTTCATAATTAAGATTTTTTTCTCTTATAAAAATAGCATTTGCTTTTTTTATTTGAGAAGTCTATAAAAGTAAAACCAGTTATATCACCTAAGGCAGCACATTTTGGTCATTTCCTTTCAGTCTTTTTCAGTCCTTTTCAAGCATTATTGTCCATAATATTTTTTTCACATTGATGATTATTTTTACAGTAATTTTAGGTTTACAGAAAAGTTGGACAGAAAATACATAGAATTCCCATGAACATGGAATCTCTCTCCACATATTTGGATTTCCTTTCATTTCTTTTATCAGAGTTTTGTAGTCTTCCTCATATAGAGCTTGTATACATTTTGTTAGATTTATACTTAAGTATTTCATGAATGTAAATTGTGTTGTGTTTTCTAATTCATTTCTAATTTTTCATTGCTGGTAAATTATAAAGCAATTGACTTTTGTACATTAAGTTGGTATCTTGAAAACTTGCCATTATTACTTATTATTCACAGGAGATTTTTGTTGATTCTTTGTGGCTTTCTACATAGATAATCAAGTAATCTGCAAACAGACAGTTTTATTTCTTCCTTCCCAATCTGTATACCTTTTTATTTTCTTTTGTCTTATTGCATTAGTGAGGACTTCATTACAATATTGAATAGGGATGGTGAGATTGTCTTTCTTGTTTCTGTTCATAGGGAAGAGCATCTAATTTCTCACCATTGTTATCTGTAGATTTTGTGTAGCTGTTCTTTGTCAGGTTGAAAGTTTCCCTTTACTCCTACTTTGTGGAGAAGTTTTATCTTGAATGAGTGTTGAATTTTGTCAAATGCTTTTTCTGCATCTATGAATATGATCACATGAGCTTTCTTCATTAGCTTGTTGATGGGATGGATTATATTAGTAGTTTTTTTGATTGTTAAACCAGCCTGGTATACCTAGAATTAATACCACTTGATCACAGTACATGGTTCTTCTCATACGTTATTGAATTTGGCTTTGCTAATACTTTGTTAAGGATTGCATCTATGATCATGAGAGAGATTTGTCTGTAGTTTTCCTTTCTTGATAATGTTTTTGTCTGATTTTAATATTATGCTGGCTTCATAGGAGAGGAAGTATTCCCTCTGCTTCTATGTTGTGGAACAGATTGCAGAGATTGGTATCATGTCTTCCTTAAATATTTGGTAGAATAAACCAGTGAAACCATCTGGGACGAGTGCTTTCTGTTTTGGAAGAAACAATATTGATTCAATTTCTTTACTGAAACCACTCACAGTGTCTGTCTTTTAATTAGTATATTTAGACCATTAATATTTAAAGAGATTATTGACATAGTTGGCCTAATATCTTCTATATTTGTAACTGTTTTCTGTTTATGGTTCTTTATTTTATTTTTTGTTTTCCTTTCCTTTTGTGCCTTCTCTGATTTTAACTGAGAATTTTGAATGACTCCCTTTGCTCTCAATGTATCAATTATGCTTTTTTTTTTTTAAGTTTCTCATGGTTGCCCTAGACTTTGTAATATACATGTACAACTAACCTAAGTTAGTATACTTATAAATCACACTATAGCACTTCACAGGTAGTGCAGGTAACTTATAACCGAGTATTCCCAATTCCTTCCCCTTTTTTGTTATGTTCACTAATCCATAAGCTTTCATCACCCAACATTGTTGTCATTATTATTTTGAGGAAATTTTTAATTGTTAGATCAATTAAAAAAATAGTTTACTTTCATTTATTCCATTTCTAATGTTTTTCTCTTCTTTATGTAGATTCTAGCTTCTGAATAACATCATTCCCTTCTCCCTTAAGAACTTCTTAATATTTCTTACAAGGCAGATTTCCTGGCAAAATCCTCTCAATTTTTGCTTATCTGATAAAGTTTTTGTCTTTGACTTTCGAAGAATAATTTTGCTGGATGCAGACTTCTAGGTTAGTTGCCTTTTTTTTTTCTTTCAACACTTTTTCTTTTTCCTTTTCTTTCAATACTTTAAATATTTCATTTCATTCTCTTCTTTTTGCATAATTTCTGAAGAGAAATCTGATGTAATTTTCATCCTTATTCCTCTATTGATAAATCAGTGAGTATTTTTTCCCCTGGCTTCTTTGAAGATTTTCTCTTTTTGATTTTCTGTAGTTTGAATATGATGTGACCATGTGTAGGGTTTTTTGATATTTATCAGGTTTGGCATTTGAGAATCTGGGATTTGTCATGTGGTATCTATAATTATTCATGGAAAATTCTCAGTTGTTATTACAAATATCCTTTCTCTTTTGTTCTTCTCTTTCCAGTGTTTCAAATATATGTATGTTAGACCTGTTGTTCTTCGACACTTCTTGAGTATTCTGTTAATTCTGTTTTTCTCTTTACTTTTCAGTTTGGGAAGTTTCTATTGACCTATCTTCAAGCTCACTGAGTCTTTCCTTCATTTATGTCTAGTCTACTGATGAGCCCACGAGAGGGCATTCTTTACTTCTCTTATAGTGTTTTTGATTTCCAGCATTTCCTTTATATTTTTTCTTAGTGTTCCCATCATTCTGCTTACATTACCCATCTGTTATTGCATGTTGTCCACTTTTACCAGTAAAGCTTTAGTGTAATAATTAGTTAAATTTTTGGCCTAATAATTCCAAAATTTCTGCCATATGTGAGTCTTATTCTGAGGTTTGCTTTTTCTCTTCAGCCTGCATTTTGGCCCTTTAGTGTGCTTTGTAATTTTGTTGTTGTTGTGAGCTGGACATGATGTATTGGGTGAAAGGAAGTAAAGTAAATAGGCTTTTGATGTGAAGATTTAGGTTGTCTGGCTAGGAGTTAGGGTGTGTTTTACTCTTTGTTATGACAAAATTTCTTCTAGTGTCCCTATTTTTGTCTCTCCTGATATCTTTGGCTTTCCCTAGAGACTCATTCTCAAAAGTAGTTTGAAGTTTACAGTTCTTTAGCTGTAATCCCCTGTAATGCAAGAGCCCAATCAATACCATTGATATGGTAGTAAGTTGTGGGGAGAAGGGAAATGTTTTATACTCCTTTGATAGGTCTCATTCTTTTAGTGAACTTTCACAAGTGCTTCTCAGCTTTCATTCCCACCACCTCAGAGGAAGTAGGAAGGCAGGTTACAGGGAGCCAGAGTTGGGTATTTCCTTTCTCTCACCTCAAAGGTGAGAGGTGGCTAGAGTGTGTGTGTTTTCCTTCTGTCAGTTATGTCCAGAAAAAAACCCAAGTGGGTTTGGTTTGGTAAAATAGTTTCTCTAGAGGGTAGGCCATTTTAAAAAGAACAAAAAACTCTGGGTGTATTTCAAAATGGTTACCTTTCCCCTCCCCTTGACAGAAGCCTGAGGGGATTTTTCTTTAATTTTGAACCTGAGATTCTGGTAGGGCTCTAGAAGGATAAGTCATGGAAATGGGGGTACCCCTCTAAGGCTGAGCCCCCAACCAACTTTTATCTCTCTGGATAGTCCATGCTCTGTCTCTGGAAATTAGCCAATTACACTTTAAGAGTTCCTGTCTGTTGGTGGCTCCAGAAGCAATGATTCTGTTTTGTGATTCTATCTGCCTATCTCTCCAGTTTGGGGGCAGCAGTTAATTCTATGACCTCAGTTTTTGGACAGATCTGAAAGAATTGCTGATTTTCAGTTTGTTCAATTTTGTTTTGTTTGTTTGTTTTTGTTTTTTCTTTTTTTTGCGAAGATAGGAGTGAGGACTTCTGAGCTCTTTTTCACATGTCTGGCCAGAAACCAATGTATCTTATTGATTTCTTTTCTTTTTTTTTTTCTTTTAACAGACATAAGGAGGAAAATCTGGCATATTTATTTGTTTCTAGTCCTTTGTTAATTTTTGTTTTTTAATTTACATAAATGGTTTTTTTATGAAGATTTAACAAAAATTCTTGGTATTGGGAATTTAAGCATTGCCTTTTAAAAATATTTTTAAAAACTTAAATATGCCTTTTTAAAATCTTCTCTTTCTAAATTAAATAATACAGATTAGAAGAATTTATTTTGAATGTAAATTTTATTTTTTCTTGGTACTTTTATATGTATATTGGCCTACATGTAAAAAATTCCTTCTTGGAATACCAGTTGAAACTTTTTTCCTACCAAGTAATTTATGGATATTTCCACACACATAAATATATACTTGTTCTGAAAAATAAAACCCTTGGGGAAAAATATTCAATTTTTATGACTTTTCTCAATGAACAACATCTTTATCTATTATAATCTGTCTTATATTGTATGATTTCTCTTTTTATGGAAGCTAATATTTGTAGTGTTATAACCAATAGAACTTCCCCCAAAATAATTGGTGTTGATGCTCTGGGAAAATCAAATTAGACTTCCATTTTAATCTGAACTTCCATGTAAAGTAATAAATTAGTATGACTTCTTTAAAATCCACAGATACCAAAGTCATATCTTTTGAACCATTTTTGTTTCATAAAACAATGAATGTTTCTAAACTGCTGAAGAAATTATAGTACACTGGAAAATCTTAGTTATAAATGAGGTACATGGAGCGAACATCATCATCACTCTTTAGGGACAAAAGCACATATGGAAACACTTCATGGATTCATTAAATATCAATCTGAAATAACATAACATCAATATTGGTAGCTCAAAAATGATAACAGCTGACAGATGGCAACCAATTAGAGCAATTAGCAATTAACTTGTGTGTCCCTGTCCCACCTTCATCCTCCTTCACTTGCTCTATAAATTCCTACAATCTCTGGAAATGTGTCTGAGATTCAGTCTCTGCTATAGACCATTGGGATAGTGTATTTTGGGCCATTAGTGAAGATGGATTTGGAGAGAAAGTGCATATACCCTAAACAAAGAGATGCACGCTAGGACATTTTTTCTAGAGTGAAAGGGAGTGCCAAAATTGTTACAAAATTTTTTGAAATATTTATATATTAACATATAAATAGGCTTCACTATATTGGTGGTCCTATAAAATAGTTCAATTCAAAAAAACCATTTTTATATACATTGGGGAATATATAATGGAGAAAGAACAATTTCTTCGATAAACAGAGTTTAGAAAATTGGACAGCCACATGCAAAAGAATGAAACTGGACCACTATGTTTTACCATACACAAAAATTAATTCAAATGGATTGAAGACTTCAGTGTAAGACCTGACCATAAAACTTTTCCTAGAAGAAAATGTAGGTGGTAAGGAACTTGACATAGGTCTTAGCAGTGATTTTTTTTTTTTAATCTGACACCAAAAGCAAAAGCAACAAAAGCAAAAATAAACAAGTGAAACTGCATCAAACTAAAAAGCTTATGCATAGGAAAGGAAACTATCAATAAAATGAAAAGGCAAATGACTGAAGAAAATAATTGCAAATCTTATATCTGATAAGGGGCTAAATTCCAAAATGTATGAAGAATTCATAAAACTCAATAACAAAACAACCCCCCAAAACCAAAAAGCCAAAACTGATTAAAAATTGGGCAGAAGATCTGAATAGACATTTTTCTAAACAGGTATATGAAATGATGCTCTACATCATTAATCATCAGGGAAATGCACATCAAAACTATAATGAGGTATCATCGCACACCTCTTAGAATGGCAATTATCAAAAAGACAAGAAATAACAAGTGTTAGTGAGGATGTGGAGAAAAGGGAACCCTTGTGTACCGTTGGTGGGAATGTAAATTGGTGCAGCCACTATGGAAAACAGTATGGAGGTTCCTCGAAAAGTTAAAATTAGAATTACCATATGATCCAGGTATTCTACTTCTGAGTATCTGAAGAAAACAAAAACACTAATTCAAAAAGATATATGTAAACCAATATTCATTGCAGCATTTTTTATAATAGCCAAGATGTTGAAAAAACCTAAGTGTCCATTAATGGATGAATGGATATATCTAGATATAGATCTATAAAATGGATTATTATTCAGCCATAAAAAATGAAATTTTTTCATTCACAACAACATAAATGGACCTCAAGGGCATTATGTTAAATGAAATAAGTCAGAGAAAGACAAATACCATATGATCTCTCTTATATGTGAAATTTAAAAACAAAAAAACCCCCAAAATACCAACCTCATAGATACAGAGGACAGAGTGGTGGTTGTATGAGGTGGGCAGTGGGAGAAATGGGTGAACTTTAAAAAAAATTTAATAAAAATTAATTTCCAAAAACATTTTTCTTAAAAGTGAAATATATAACCATGCATATTAAATTAATTAATTAAATGCATATTAAACTCCTTGGGTGCCTGGGGTGGCTCAGTTGGTTAAGCGACTGCCTTCGGCTCAGGTCATGATCCTGGAGTCCCGGGATCAAGTCCCACATTGGGCTCCCTGCTCAGCAGGAAGTCTGCTTCTCTCTCTGACCCTCTTCCCTCTCGTGCTCTCTCTTTCAAATAAATAAATAAAATCTTAAAAAAAAAATAAATGCATATTTACTCCTTTATAATGATTATCTTTTTGAAAATAATATAAAATAATTATTATATAATATAAAATAATTATTCTTGGTATATACCACTCAGTTTCCATATCTCTAATACAAGTCAACGTTATTTTTCTGAAGAATGCGTTTAATAAAGTAACTTTCAATTTAAAAAGTTGCCTGAATTCTTCTCTAAAGTTGTATTTTATGGTTAATAAAATTTGAAATTGTTGGTAGCTTTGGTTTACTTTTTTCTTTAAATGTAGTTTTTGTTTGTTCTAAGATTTTATTAGAGAGGAAAGCAGGGAAAGGGACACAGACTCCCTGCTGAGCAGGGAGTTGGAGGGGAGGTGGGGGGCGGAAAAGAGGGCTTGATCCTAGGACCCAGGGATCATGACCTGAGCAGAAGGCAGATGCTCAACTAACTGAGCCACCCAGGTGCCCCAACCATAATTTTTAAGTAAGGCAATATTTCCTCTGTAGGTGCTGAGCCTAGTAGGCTCAGAGAAAATTCTATTAAATGAAATCTATCCTATTAAGTGAAATCTATTCTATTCTATCTATTCTATTCTATCCTATTAAATGAAATCTGTTCTATTAAATGGAATCTATATTTTGTTATTTTTGTATTGATACATATAACTATTTTAGTTTTCATTCAGTGTACCTTCATTTGAGAAATATTTTCAAGATAAAATTTGTCAAAGTCTCTTATTATGCTTATTTTTAACATTTACCAAATTAGGTGTTATCAATTAGAGGATATATCTTAATTGTATTCAATTCAGGTAATCAGTATATCTAATTCTGAATAGGATTTTCATCAAAAGATTATTCTTACAAGTTGAAATACTAAAATTGTAGAACTTCAGACTTCATTTGTTGAATAGTTCAATTTAAAATTTTCAACTGATTTTGGACAAAATGTAACCAAAACTTAAAGGACTCATTCACACACAAAAATGCAGCACAATTATAGGGCACTAGAGTGTTTTACAAAATAATTCTTGAGAGGTTTCAACTTTCTAAAATTGTGATTATAGGCAGCAAGAAGAGAATCTATTACCATGTAGAAATATATATATGTTTTTAAGTTGAGACTTCTTGACTTATTGAGTGACTTCTGTAACACACCTTTGCTCTGGAGCCCCATGGCAACACCCTCCTCCCCAGCGCCCCCTGCTCCCTGCCAATGCAGAAATATTTGTAAAATTCAGTATCTGCGTCATCACAAATTTTAGACAGTTTTTCTCTTGGTATGCATGTGTGTGTATATACATTTTGACAACTGCACTTCTATTTCAATTTGAAGGGTATTGTAGGGTTTTGGATACATTAATGAAATGTATGTTCAATGCAACCCATTCTAAGAACATTTCTGATATTCAGGCTTTTTCTTTTTTTTCTTTTTTTAAAAAGATTTATTTTAGAGAGAGAGTGCACGGGGCAACAAGCAGAGGGAGAGAGAAGGAGAGAGAGAAAGAATCCTCAAGCAGATTCCCGACTGAGCATGGAGCTTAATGACCCCTGACCCAGGGCTCCATCCCAGTTCCCTGAGATGGTGACCTGAGCCAAAATCAAAAGCCTATTGCCCAACCGAATGAGCCACCCAGGCATCCTGATGATGTTCAGGCTTTCCTGACTGAGCAAGAACATTGTTTATATACTGAATACTGACCTCTATCGAAATTTGTGTTTATTATCACTACAGAACAAGTAGTTTTTAAAAATATTTAACACTTAAACTGATTTTATCATAATAACATTCACAATGTTAGATATTTCACCTTTGACAAAATAAGCTTTCAAAATCTTCACTTTGATTCCATGAATTGAATGGAAAAAATCGAACCATTATTGGAATTAACTGATTTTTCTGGCTTCAAGTATCCAATGTGACTGATAGAACACTGGCATCATTTAACTTTAATAAAGTTCTTCTCTAAAGAAATTAACACAGGCAAATTTACATTCTATGCTCCTTCCCTTCTAAAAATCATTTTATTTTTGCCATTTCATTTGTCTTCAATTAGTAGATGAAGGAACAAAAAGATTAGAGCACAGGTATGCATTTGGAGAAAAATGTTCTCTCCACCTGTTGGAGCCCTGCACAAAATTATTCCTTAAAAAAGACAATCCAGGTGACAAAATACAACCCTTGCTCCACTCTCCAAGCCATGGATCCCTGTGGGGTTGTATCATTCTGGAAAAGTGGGTGAATTTTAAATCATGAATCAACGACTGCTTTCAAACCGTATTCCACAGAGCTGTTGCAACCCAGATAGGGTATTTTTGTAATTCCTATGAAGGTTTCCAGGGAACTAGGTGTTTCTCTGAATACAACGGCAATGAAAAATCCTTTGAAGGATTAGAAGGAATTGCATTCCCTAAATCGTTGCCATCTAGCTCCCAACACATTACATTCCCAGAAACATTTAATTTAAATTTCATTTGACTAGAGAGACCATTCTAGAGCTTCAACCTCTTTTTTTTTTTTTTTTAAAGATTTTATTTATTTGACAGAGAGAAACACAGCGAAAGAGGGAACACAACCAGGGGGAGTGGGAGAGGGAGAAGCAGGCTTCCCGCCGAGCAGAGAGCCTGATGCGGAGCTCTATCCCAGGACCTTGGGATCATGGCCTGAGCCGAAGGCAGACGCTTAACGACTGAGCCACCCAGGCGCCCCTAGAGCTTCAACCTCTTAAAGTTCAACCATAGATGCTCAATGTGAAGCACTTTAAGGACTATTCCATCATGTTTTGGAGAGTTTTGTCAGCCTCTTCACGGAATGTGCTTCTGTATGACTAGCTGTCAAGGAATGCTAGAGCAAAACTTTTCCTGTAACTTGATGGTAGGCCAAAGAGACACTGGCTTGATGAAATATGTGCTATTTTTCCAGATATAACTCAGTTGTTGTTGCTTTTGTTATGAACCCTGTAAAGTTGTAGGGAATTACCATTTCAATGAAGAAATATTAAATCATTATGAGCTACAAAACATTCCAATTAGGTAGTTTCTAGAACTCCGCTGTTCCCCAAAGTTTCCAGTAACTCAACATTTGACATAAGCTATATTCTACAGATGGAAGGCACACTTGAAATTTTGGAAAGGTGGAGGCAGAGAAAGAGTTTCTCTCTTTTGTTTTTGGACAAAATACCACTTGTTTGTTTGTTTGTTTTTTTTAGTTCAGAGAGAGACTGAGTTGCAGCTCAAGCTAATTCATTAATATGAATTCAGCTCTCAAAAGAATGTCTTTTATGATAAAACCGCTTTTATCTATAGAAGTCCAAAGACTTAAAACCTACATACAGGCTTCTCCAAAATGGTGTGAACAGCTTGACAGAACTGTATATCATTAACCTGATAACAGCAGCATTATGCCAGATCAACGCTCACGTAGCCTTCTTACACAAAACTTGCAAGATTAGGACATGCTAGCTTTCATTTACTTCATGTTATTTTATTCCCTTTTGCTCATACAAGATAAAAAAACATATTGAATTATTTATCACTCCTTTATTTGTGGTAGAGTCATCTTCATCCTGCAAAATAATAATAAAGCCCTCATGAATTGAAACGGGATACAAGAGCTCACCAGATGTGGCTGTGTCTCTCACATGAAAATAAACAGAATGTATTCCTTAATCAATCAGAATGAGTGATGTGGATGGGTTTGGCACTGACTACATCAAGGCCTCTGGTTCCAGCTACCCCACGTGATTTCATCTTTCCAACCAGACTGGAACCTGCTTTCCCTCTTTCACACTGGACAACTTTATTTTCACATGTTCAATTTACCAAAGCTCAAAAGGAGTTCTAAAAGCTTTGCCTGTCTCATAAAATGTTTACCATATGTCTCTACAGGATGGCAGTTGTACTTCCATGTTTCATAGCAGGAACTAAAGTGGCCAAGTAAACGCTACTGAGGAGCATGAACAATCATATTGGTGGGAGGTTGCTTATTGTCAGTCATGCTCCAAGGTCACATTTTTCAGCAATGTTGTTCAAAACTTCATTTAAACAACTGCCTGCTACAGAAAATCCTGGCTAACTGTAGGGCTGCCTTGGTTCCAATCAGTTTCGAAAGTATGATTGACTTAGTGACATCCCTTAAATTTCTGTTTTTAGGAGGGGTTCAAACGCTTGGTGAAGCAGTCCATTTTTGAGTTTCAATGTATATTTCCATAATTACTGCCATAATGATCCAGTGTAAGTGCATTTTGTAAAGGCACTGGTCTTTTTATTTTTTTCAAGCCAATCCTCTTGCTTATAACATAGTCGACACAATAAGAGCTTTAGGGAACTAGAGGCAACTAGAAACTATATCTAATATGCTAAGACTTTTATCTGTGTGTTTATTTTTATAAGCATAGAAATATATTGTAACTTGAAATGATTTACATAGATTATTATTCCTCACAACAGTTCCATTTCATGGGTGAGGATACTGAGGTATGGAAATTTCAGCTCTTTACCAAAGGTAACACTACTTAGAAGTGGTGGAGACAGATTCCATCCTTAGCCAAATCTGACTATTGAACCCATCCATGTACCTGACTTCGACCCTATACGGCTTCATAGGACTCAGATTTTTTGCTCTTTCTGAAATATTTCTTTCTGCCTTTTCTGAAGGTTTCTGGGTCTCAGTGATTCCCAAAGCTATGCTGAGATTCATAATTCTGGATTCTTGAGTGGTGTAGGGCAGTAGGTGATTGAAAGAACTATAGAACATCTCCAGTAATTGCCCTCCTGAAATACTTGTAGTGAAGAGGAAGGAAATCAGGCATATTCTTTCTTCTTGAATCCTGCCATTAAGTCATACTTTGGCATTTCTACACTGACCCACAAGTAAACAGTGGTTTTCAGCATCATAGTCCAGTACATAGTCATGGTAGTTATTTCTAAACAGAGCAGCACTCCTTCTCTGATGACAAATTAGTGACTGAGATGCCACTGGTGGGCAAAGGGTCTTCTCTGAATGCAATGCAGAATGTGGCCTTGTAAAAAACTATACATCCTAGAAGGCGGTGAGTCATTGCCACCTGGTGGTTAAAGCGATTTAACCTTCCACGAGGGTAGACAGATCAGCAATGCCACCGTTGGTTAGTTCACACGATTTTTACTGACTTTTGGCAATGGAGATGATTAGTGACCTATGGTTTGAAATGGTAAATTCCTACCCAAAATTCATTTCCATCTCCCCAATTTTTTATACTTACTCTATCTCACCTCTTTCTTCCTTTTCTTCTATCTCAACTCATCCTTCTCTAGTTCCACAGAATTAGAAAAATATCTTCCCCAAACTCCAGATTCAGGACTTTGCACAATGTAGTTCATTCTGAGACAGGCTTTCTTATCTCAGATATCAAGACTGTATCTTGATTGCCCTGAAGATATAGCTATACATTTTTCTATGCCATTATTAAAAAATATGTAGTTTTTTTTTTAAGATTTTATTTATTTGTTTATTTGAGAGAGAGAGAGTACAAGCCAAGGAGAGAGGCAAGAGGTCAAGGGAGAGGGAGATGCAGACTCCCCACTGAGCAAGGAGCCCGATATGGGGCTCGATCCCAGGACCCTGAGATCATGACCCGGGCCAAAGGCAGACGCTTAACTGACTGAGCTACCCAGGTGCCCCAAGATAGGTAGTTTCTGAAGAGTTTTGGAATCTAATATAGGGAATAAATATGCATATATTCATAGATATAAAAATATAAAGAAATATTTGATATATATAAATAAATTATATTTATACATATATAAAAATGTGATATATATGTATAAAATATATTGTCATGATATGTTAGAGGCCAGGTGTGTGATTTGGGGTCCAGAAATAAAAACTAACTATGTAGTAAATATCTAAATTTAAAATGAAGCCAGTAATTACTGGCTCATGACATTAAATAGGATAAAAAGGGAGATGAGCATCAAGAGAAAAATGTATTCAACAGGTATATATCAACCGTAGTCCTGATTTCATTTAACATCAAGGAGATAGTATGTAGAAAAAAAGAGCACGGTGCTTAAAAGAAAGAAATACTTTACTTACAAATGCAATAATAGACACAAAATGAATATCCTAGTTACTTCTCAAAGCTTTTGCCCCAAGGCAACAAGAGAGCTCACTAAAACTAGGCCAATATAATCAGCAATCCATGTCCTTCTTTCCTTGGCAATTTTCTGTCCCCATAGTTGTAGAGACATCATGGAAACTCTTGTGTGTCAGATGAAAGCTTTTCTTTTCAATTATGGCAATGGCTTTGTTCATATCCCATTCTTTTTTGGTGACAAAATGCCATCTTAGGGAAGGCTCAGTAGTTTGTATCCCACACAGTGTGGGGTGTCTAATATTAACCCTTGTTCCATTGTCCATTCCTTCTAGCAGGGACAGAAGTGTTCTGGGGAAAGATTTAAAATAAATAAATTCATATTTTCTAAAGCCATATGAAAATATACTATGCAACTGACGTTATTAGACAACCACAGAAATAAGTTTTATGCCATTGAGCTAAGTAGATAATATTTTGATGACCCTTTTAGAGACCATGCTTCTCTTTTATCTTGAGCTCCAGTTTCTACATATACATACATATATATATTTTCTAGTGGTATAATCACACATAAAAATACAATAAAAAGGGGTTAAGCACCCCTCTCCCTTTTTGTCAGCATCTCATTTCATTGTACATTTTATTTCTACAGGATCCCATAAAGACAGCTATGCATCAGCAGGAAAATATACTTCCTAATATTCAAAGTCAATGATGCAGATAATAGGGAACCAGCATCCTCAGTGTGGGATACATACTGTCCTCGGTCCCTGGCCCAGATGTTGGTAACAACCAATAAACTGTATTATACACATATATAAAAAAAGCAGCTTGAAGGAATGGCCTGCTTAGCTAGATTTATTAGGAGAGATTTTTAATATGCCATATGGCAGCTTGGCTCTTCCAAGCGGGGCAACCCTGTGAAGGAACGGATTGAAGTGTGATGACCGTCCCCGGCACCAGTGTTGATACCTCCGCAGGGAAACAAGGATTGCTCCCCAGTGTCATCCATGTCATGTGCCCTCGTAGTCCATTATGCCTCAATATGTTTTCCATCAGAGCCAGGATCTCCATTACCCCTACTGTTTAGAGAAATCTCTAGACATCTCTGGGATAGAGGATGTGAGAAGGGGCCAGGCCTGAGATCCATCATGTTATTTAACATAGCTTTTGCCTTTTATTGAGACACTTTGTATAGGAAATACAAACTGGGGAGTTGGCAATCATTTTAAAGGCTATCATTCAAGTAAACAGAAAAGTGGCATCATGTATGTTGTTTGGAATACCAGAGAGCACAAAACAGATTTTCCTTCTACTTGAACGTGGCTGGGTGAGAACTACTTTTCTTCATCAAATGTCACGCCTTCCACACAAAAAGCCTTTGTTCAGTGATTTGTATCAACCTTTGTACTTCCTTTTCATTAATGTGTAAGATAATTTTATCAATTTCTAGAGCTGATAGGGAACAGTCACTGTGATATATGTATAATAACTGCATCTTTGCAAGTTAAGAGTGCAAACACATTTTTTAGGCAAATGACAGGACAACTTTTATGGTCTGAACACTATCTTCATTATTTAACTTTTGATAAATCAAGTTTTTGCTGTGTCCGGGAATTGGAGTTATGAAAAAGGAATGCCAAAATAGGTTTTGTAAATGCAAACTCCGTGAATAGAGGAGTCTCTAAACTCGATCCATGAAAAGAACATACCTCCCCTATGTAAATCTGCTAAAATGAAAATTCTGAGCCTTAATCATGAGGAAATATCAAACGAACACAATTTGAGAAACATTCTAAAAAACAGCCAGCCTGTCATCTTCAGAAGTGCCAGGTCATGAAAATCAAAGACAGAGTAAAGAAAGTTCTAGAGTGAAGGAAACAAAAGTGGCACAAAAACTAAGACGTGATTCTGACCTGGATCCTTCGGCTATGAAGGACATTACTGGAGGAACTGATAAAACTTGAATGGGGTCTGTGGAGGAGATTAAAACATATTAATGCTAAATTTCTGATGTTGATGGTTGTATTGCAGTTATGTAGGAAATATCCTTTTTTGTAGGATACACAAAATATTCAGAAGTGATGAAGCATCATGTAAAATTTACTCTCTGTAAAAAAAAATTATACTTTTTTCAAATTTTCTCTGAATTAAAACAATTTCAAAATAACAAATTTAAACTAACTTTTGTGCCTAATTTTTCTTTTCCTTTCCTTTTCTTTCTTTCTTTTTTTTTTTTTTTGGTGGCCCCACCGGGATGGAAGCACCTATTAATTCAATCTGTAAAAGTAACTGAGTCTGGTTAATTACATTAAAGAGATAACTAGCTAATTACTTATCATTATTTCTGGACTATATCAGTGCTATAAAATTTAAATAATTATGAAATAGTTGTATGGGTAAAATGGCATTTAATATGTTAATTTGTTGCTAAATCATTTGATTAATTTCTGGATAATAAACTGAGTCAATGCCACAGAAACAATCATGAACAGAATTATGCCATTAAAATACAGTGCATGCTGTTCAGTTCAATGCAAAGTTTCTCATTAACTTTTTGAAGTACAATTTTCTCTTTGTAGCAAGGCCAATTTCACCTATAAATATGACGTCTTTGACAGAAAACTTTAGTACTGTAGGCTCTGTCTTGTTTAGCCTTTGAGCATTAACTGATATTTGAGTAGTGATATTTGCAGAAGAGCTGCTATGGTTTCAAGCTGACAAGCCATTAACTCTTCTTTCCCTAAAGCAACTACTAAACAATTCACTTGGAAATTTTACAATTAGATTTTCCACTTGGAACTGTTTACTGCTTATTACTTCATCCTTCCTCTGGAACCTTTGAATTCTTGAAATATCTCTCATATATCTGTGTTTTTTTTTTAACTGCCAATTTTTAAAATTGATGGGTGATTAATTATGGAATAGTAAATTCAACGTGGACATGCATTCAGTTTGAATTGTGTTCATGTCTATATTTAATAGCAGTTTATTTTAATGTGGTAGGACACTTGGGCTTTTGAGCAAATGCATGCTGAGTGAAAGAAACTATTGTTAGTTGAGTAGCTGATAGTATGATTGGGTATAGACTTTTTGTAATAATCAGTAAAAGGAAATTATAACTATGCCTAGGCAGGGAGTTGGTAAAAATCTTAAAAATCATCAAGTTCAAAATCTTTAATCTTGTGCAATGAAGACTCTAAGACTTCTAGAAGCTGTAGGACTGGTCCATGGACCCTCAGGTATTATCAGCGTTCCCTGGTACCACAAGGACCAGATATAGACAAAGGGTCATTACAAATATCATATAGGAATAAACTCTAAGGGAGTGTCTATGAAGAGCTTTTTCTTTAAGACCTCTGCATTATTTTCTTTATATAATTTTATCCTGTTGGCCTATGTGAGCCAAGAAACCATGATGGAAAATTAACTTGTAGTTATAAATTAGCAGTTTTAAGCTTATTGGACCTTATTTTTCCATGGAGCTCAAAGCTATTGACACCTTGGTGCTCTCTTTGCACAGATATGGCCATTTCATGCCTAAATATTTTGTCCCATTCTTTCTCCGCTCTCAGAAGAATATCTTCAGCGGTTGGGCAATTCTCTTTTAAGACAAACAGAGCACATGTTCAATCTTATTTTATCTAGGTTTTCTGTTCTGAACAGACTGGAAATGGTGTGTTGCTTGGGCATTAGAAGAAGGGCAATGCTGTTCCCATAGTGATGTTTCTGTAGCTCACCAGCTACTGGGGCCTCTTATGGCATCTGTTGTAGAATTCCAGCTATTTTTAGAGAAGCCTGTGCTGACCACAAGCAACTTGCCTTTTATATCAGCAGGAAGCTTTGTACCTTCAAAGGCCTGTACAGCATCAAACCAGAGTCTAGAGGAGGTTGGAGAAAGTTCCTTCTCCTCTGTGGTCTGAGGGACTTGTTATCCTTCCTAAGTATAATAAGGAAAAACTAAATCGATGACAGAAAATTCAGAAGCCATAGGAGAATTATGTACGTTATAAGGTCATGTCCACTGTTTTTCAAAGGAAGGGCAAAAATAAGAGGAATCCTGTTTATTTTCTTTGATTTATATTTTGATGATGGAAATATTTAAAATATTTTACATTTTCCTAGTAGGTATTTTGGAACTTTAGGGGCAGGAATTAATTTTTCTGTAGTTCTGGGGTATAAGGTCAGGAAGAGAAGAAATTGAAGTCTAACTTTCTCCCTTCTAGTTATGACTAGAGCATTTTGGCATTCTAAATATTTCAGTATTGGCTTTATTTTTATTTTAAAATATTGACACATTATTAAAAACAGGATTGTGAGCCTTATTTATTTAACCAAATTATTGTTTATTTCAGCGTATTCAACGTATATAACGCACTTAAATTCTAAAAGCATTTTGATAGGGGGTGCCTGGGTCGCTCATTCAGTTAAGTGTCCGACTCTTGATTTCAGCTCAGGTCATGATCACAGGGTGGTGACACTGAGCCCTGTCTCAGGTTCTGCACTGGGCCTGGAGCCTACTTGAAATTCTCTCTCCCCCTCTTCCTCTCCTTCTCTTCCTCTTAAAAAAATTAATAAATAAGAGCATTTTGATAGAAAATTTTGGATCTATAATAAATGGTGTTTTAAGAATATATTCAAAGAAAGAATCTTCTCAAGAAAATTGTAGTAGCAATAAACATTTTCAAACTTTTCAGCTCAGAATGTTTACTATAAGGTCTGGAAATAAGGTATAAATATGAAATATCAATTTGAAGGTATTTAATAGAAATGAAAGATTTCTTTTCATGTAACTAAAACACCTGGTTAAAAATATTAAGATATTGAGATAATATCACTGGTTTTTCAAACTCAACCAAATTTTAAGAATATAGAGCAGGTTAAGACTTCCCAAACCAAAAATTATTAAAATGGATCTAAAATATTAAAATTAAGGCCAAGGAGGAAGCAAATCATCTAAACTTTCTCCAAAGCTTAAAAAATTCTCATGACTTTTAAAAAAAACTTTTTTATTTGAGATAGAGAGAGCACACAAGCAGGGGGAGGGCAGACGGACAGAGAGAAGCAGATTCCCTGCTGAGTGTGGAGCCTGATGCAGGGCTCAATCCCAGGACCCTGAGATCATGACCTGAGCTGAAAGCAGACGCTTAACTGACTGAGCCACCCAGGTGCCCCCTAAGTTCTCATGATTATTAAACAAATTTTTTTACTGTCATTTTTATAGCTATGAGACAGCTTCTGGCACTGTGCTTTTTTTATTTTTAGAAATAAATATCCAGTAATATAAAACATTTAGCTGGTATGATATCTTTTGAGTCACGTCTTTACATGTTTAATCATGTCCCAATTTATGAATTAATTATATTTGAATATTTTTATTAGTTTTTGGAATTTTGAATATATTATTTGGTAGAAACAATGATTTAAACAGTGATTTAGATCCAGGCAATTCTTATTTTACCCCTATGTTTGGCTGAAAGGTAGTGTGTCTTAGTCTGTTTGGGCTGTTATAACAAAATACTATTGAGTGGGAGGCTTATAACAACATAAATTTATTTTACACAGTTCTGGAGGGTAGGAAGTCCAGGACCAATATGCCAGCAGATTCTGTGTCTGGTGAGAACCCGTCTTGGGGTTCATAGTAGAATATCTTTTCACTGTGTCCTCACATGACAGAAGGGGTAAGGGAACTCTCTGAGGTCTCTCTTTTTTTTTTTTTTTAAGATTTTATTTATTTATCTGAGAGAGAGAGAGAGAGCAAGCGCAGGGGGGAGGGGTAGAGGGAGAGGGAGAGGCAGGCTACCCACTGAGTGGAGAGCCAGATTTGGGACTCGATCCCAGGTCCCTGGGATCATGACCTGAACTGAAGGCAGATGCTTAACTGACTGAATCACCTAGACGCCCCACTGAGGTTTCTTTTCTAAGGGTACTAATCTCATTCATGAGGACTTTGCCCTCATGATCTAATGATCTCTCAAAGGCCTCATTTCCAAATACCTCAAATTGGGGATTCAGTTCCAAAATATGAATTTTGGGGGACACATTCAGTCCATAGCATAGTGTTAGTACCTTTCTAGACATTATGTATCATCTGTAGTAGTATTTCTTGAAGTTCCATCTTAGAAATATTGGAAAAACATCCTGACTCATAGTTGTAGCTTTTATTTGCCTGCTTCCATTCCCGATAGCCTATACTCTTCACCACTCCCCCAGCTCCTGGGGATGGTCAGATGTTCTAACAGAAGCAGATGTTACAGATCTAGAACTGCTAGAGAAGGGGCAAGAGTCTCTCACTGCTAAAGGGTGGAGTAGGGTCTTCTTTTGGAAGTTGAGGAGTTTGAGGCAGAGGATATGAGTTTAAGAAATGGAAGAATGGCAAGAGATTCTGCTTCCTTTGGGAGACTTGCCATTCAAGAAATGATCCCTTGGCCAACAGCATCAGGATTATCAAGGATCTTGTAAAGAAAGCAGAATCTCAGGCCTCATGCTGGACATACAAAATCAGAATCTGCATTTTAATTTAAGAAGAATTTAATTTGAGAAGCCTTGGTTGGGAGGAGTGTAAGATTTTATATTAAGGAGGACATTGTGTGCTCTCACTATGCCTTTATCACCCCAGCATAGTTATGTCTTACAAAAGATTTCGGCATTGTTTTGGGAAGCTGACCTAAATCCTCTAGATTTTCACAGAATCATGGAGGCTCTTATAATTTCTTCTGACTCATGATTCTTTTTCTCCAACCATCAGCCGGAGTCTCTGCCCTTTGGTCTTGGCCTTACTTTCTATATTAACTCTTTGCTCCTCTTAAAGGTCTTGATGTATTCTCTCTTTACATGGTCTTTGGATTAACACTCATATTTAGTTTTCTTTCTTTCCCCAATTTGGTTTCTTAGATTCCAGAACGCACTCTTAAGCCAATAGCTTCCATGCTTATCAGACTTGCTGTACATTTCAAAGAAGGATTCAGATCCTGTCAGGTATACTTTGGAGGTCAGAAAGCAGATATATATCTTCTTAAGATTAGACTTTTCAGGGAGGGAAAAGAAAGAGGAGTAATACTCATATTGATGATTGGGAAGTGTCTTAGTCTGTTTGGGCTAAAGTACCAAATATGGGGTCGCATATCAATAACAGATTTATTTCTCACAATCCTAGAGGCTGGAAGTCTGAGATTAGAGTGCCAGCATAGTCAGGTTCTTATGAGGGCCTTCTTTCCAGTTGCACATTGCCTACTTCTCATGATATCCTCACATGATAGAGAGGAAAGAGTGGAAGCAAACTTTCTTGTGACTGTTTAAGGGCACTAATCCCATTGTGAGGCCTCCACCCTTATAACCTCATCTAATCCTAATTACCTCCCAAAGGCCCCAGCTACTAATACCATCACACTGCGGGGACAGTATTTCAACATACTAATTTTAGGGGATGCACAAACTTGAAGTCCATAACGGGAGGTAATAGAGGGAATCCATACGTTCAGTGTATGTTAGGGATGAAAGGGGACACTGGGACCCCGGAGATGTTGAATGACTTGATGAGAATTTCAAAGTTAGTGAGAAAGCTGAACTTGGTGCCCATGACACTAGTTCTTTTTCTATCACCATGGTAACCACCAGTTTCTGAGTCTGGTTTGTGTTGCATATTAAATTAATAAAAACATAATAAAAGAAGTATCTTTAATTTCTACCATGTACATGGTACTGTATTGGGCATTTTATATGTATACCCATCCATCTCTTACTATATATACTTCCTAATTTTCATAACAACCCCTTCAAGTAGTCCTCATTTTCCTTTATTTATATATTATTTATATATTTATTTAGTTCCAGTATAATTAGTGTTCACTGTTATCTTAGTTTCAGGTGTACAATATAGCAATTCAACAATTCTATACATTACTCAATGCTCTTATTTTTTAAAAGAGAAAACTAAAGCTCAGGAAAGAGAGGTCATTCACCTAATACCACATGCTTAGTTATTGACAGAATCAGAATTTGAACCCCTCTCCAACTTTGTCTGGAATTTTTGCTATTTCCTTAGGTTTATCTCTGATCATTGGTAGTTACTGCCTGGGTCATTAATTTACTTGAAAAAATATATATATATAGTAGTTGATGGCAAAGTCCCCGGGGCCAGGACCTGGTACAAATTCCAGCTTTGCTATTTGTAGGTTGTGTGATCTCTGGCAAGTAACTGTGCCTCAGTTTTCTTAACTATAAAATGAGATTAATAACCAAAGCACTCATTTCCTACAGATTTTACAAAGATTAAGACACTTAGAAGAGTATCTGGTGCATGTAAATTGATAAATGTTATCTCTAGTTGTTTTTATCATTAAAGATATATCATAGTTCTCTCTAAGCATAACTGGGAAGTAAAGATATTTAATGTTTGTTAATTATTTAAGTTTGAGATACTTCCAAGATCCTTTCCCACAGGTAGCTGGTATAAACATTGGTCATAAAGTTATGTGTTGCTGACGTGAATCTCCAGAGAGTTTGCAATTTGGTTTTGATGAATAGGTTTATAAAATGCAAAATACTTAATTTTTGTTTGTGGGGTGTATCTTAGGTCAACTGTATTTATCCTCACTTTTAATAGATTTCAAAACCAATAGTGTTACTTTTAAAATAATATATTAGCTTAACTTTGATCTTAAAAGGAAGCATGTCTCATGAAGTGATTAAACATGAGAAAATGCATGGGAAATGAGCATCTAAACTCCTGACTTCCCAGATAGAAATTTATAACCTGAAATGGAAAGTTATATAAAGGTTGCATGAATTAGGGATCTTAAAAGGGTTCATGCAAAAGCCAAAACTCCATATATCTGAAAGTACAGATATTCAGAAATAAATCCCACATGGAAACAAATATTACAAATTTTTGTTTATAATCAATAATATAATCAGAGATTACTTCATTACTTTAAATCATGCTTGCTCAATGAGCTCATTGACATTCACAGTTATTTATGTCTACTCAGTACCGAAGAAAATTCAGTTGATATGAATGATATCACACAATAAAATGACTTGATTGCTTATTTAAAATTATATCCTTCAGAAAAGGATATTCAAAAAGAGCTACACTTTAAAAATTGTAAGTGCTTAGGAGTGCAGTAAGAACTAAAGGAAACCATTGTCCTCCTATTGTTGAATCAGCATTTTAATTTTTTTTAAATCTCAGAATTTGGGTTGACACCCAGCTGAAAGGTTTTCAGAGAGAAAGTCTTCAAAGCCAAGCTCTTTCCACCTTGTGGTTTAAAGCCAAGGCCTCTCAATAATGGAGTAGTTATTTTTTTAAGTGGCCTTGAAGATTTGTGATCTTGGGTATGGAATATGTAAGAAGCATTGATTGCTTTTATTTTGTTCTAATTTAATTTTACTCTGTGTGTCTTTTTTTACCTCAATGCTTTTATGTTGAAGATAAGGATCAAATGAGTAAAGTAACCATAAAAGACATTCATCAACTTAGAGAATTATATGCTATCTATTGTCAAAAGGAATTCAGCAGCTATGGTCAAGTTATATGTTCTCTTAAATAATATGAGTAGTAGTAGAGCATTTCAATTCCAAAGTATATATTTAACTGGCAGTTCTGAGTTGGTCATCCAGTTATGGCATAATTGTGTGGTGAAATGGGAAGGAGCAGGAAGTTGTGTATACCATACAGCACTGGGTTAAAGAGTTGGCTTTTCCATTTTCTATTTGAGGAATATTGAACAAACTTCTTGACTCCTTAATATTTCAGTTTCCTCATCCATAAAGTCATTCATGATGGATGGTTTTACTTCCTAAGTTCCTTGTAAAGATTAAATAAAACACTTGATGTTAGAAGGCTTGTCACAAAGTAGATTTATGGGCAATGCTACTATTTAAAATTGCATTATGCACAGATTTGAACTTAAAATTCAAGCAAAGTGAAAGCCATCTTGAAATTTTCATAACTCTCATATACCAAAAATTTTCAGTAGCTCCCTTTAAGCAAGGCAGAAATCCAAACCCATTAGCTTGACTCTAAGCTCTCTTTCTTTAGCCATATTCTCTCATTACTACCTTAAAAGTAACTCTCTACTTCAATCAAAGGATATACATCCTGGGCCCTGCTTTTGACATCACTATGGCCTTTTTTTGTCTTGGTAAGATTGCTTTTCTTTCACCCTCTTAATTACCAATTTTTCTGTAAGGCCTACCTCATCTAGGACTATCTAAAGACTAAAACCCACAGGATTGTCTTCTTTTTGTGCCTTTCCAGCACTTATTGCCTATACAGTTCATTAGGTACTTAATCATACAAATCATACAATCTGATAACAATGCATGAAAAGTCAGTGACAGCTGGGAAGAGTTCTTTTCACACGGAGCCAGGTACTCATCACACCCTCCATTCGTATTTATTTTAAAAATGTCTTTCTTCATTAGCATTGTTTTTCTTTTTTGTTTTTTGAGTTGTTGTTCAGTTACAATTTTGTGCCTCTATGGTGATCAGAATTATGTATGCTGTATGGATTAAACCTGAAAAACTGTCCTGAAACAAGATAGAGTTTTAGTTTTTCATGGAAAAATCTCTTGCAAAAGTTGGGTTGAGACAACCCAGTGGCAATAGTATGCAGCTGTGCCGTCATGTTGGATCTAGCCCATTGATGACTTTCTGTAATTTCTACAGTGTGGCTCTTGTCTCACAGTCCAGCCACTGGATCCACCTTCTGTTTCAGTAGGTTAGAGGCGGTAGGGAGAAGGGCAAGGGGCAAATTCCAACTCTCTTTACTTCTAAGGGCAGGAAAAGATGGATGTCTCAGCTCAAGCAGAGAAAACAAGTTTGTCCTTTCTCTGCCTTTTTTGGTTCTATTTAGGCCCTTAATGAACTGGATGATGCCCACCTGCGCTGGGGAGGATGATCTTTACTCAGTCTACTGATTCAAATGCTTGTGTCTTCCAGAGACACACTCACATGCACACCCTGAAATAATGTTTTACCAGCTATCTGAGAATCCCCTAGCCCAGTCAAGGGGCACATAAAGTTAACCATCACAAGCACTGCTTACATTTCACTGGTGAGAACATAGTGTTGGCCTCGCCTAGCTGCAAGTGATATTGGGAAATTCTGGGAATCCATATTAAAAAATGAGTGAGTTCTATTACCAAAGCAAAAAGGGAAGAATGGATATTGGGGATCTTTTATCCAGCTCTGTCACACATGTCTTATGTCTATCTTGAGAGTAAGTTGCCTAAGGGCAGGGGTGGCAACTAACCTTGTTTGTACCCTGCAACATTTCATGAATAGAAAGCAAACATTTCTAGAAACCTTGCAGGGAAAATGAAAGAATCTCAGGTTACCACATCTAGAACATTGACACACTTTCAAATATGTTAGGGAGCCAATGTTCACACTTTTGAGACTAGAAAGAGGAAGAATGACAAGAGGAAGAGTCAGAACATGTTTTATTTTGAGAGTGATAACATGTCAGCTTTTCAATCTAATAGCATCTCAGTGAGTGGCATTTCCTTCATGGGATAGGTAGGGGCATGGCAAGGGCCAGAAACTAGTTTTTTGTCACGACATTCAGAATTAACATAGGTAGTTTAGCTACGTCCTCCAAATTCACAAGAAACTGGTATATAAACTAGAATTCCATTTGAATTTATAGTGTGCAATTTGAGTCCATTTTCAGTGCTTGCGATGCTTTTGTTCATTTTCTTGCTCTGATAAATATCAAGATGCATGGACATCTTTAGAAGCTAGAATATTTCTGGTGAACAGGGAATCAAAGCAAAATGAAATTGAGTAGTCTTCATGGATATGTCCTCTATGTCCTGGTAATTTCTAATAAGCATCCCTATCCCCTAAAGAGTGAACTTTCTTTATATAAGCATATGTGTACCAATTAGCCTCTTTCAGGATACAAGGAATAGCAACTTACTTGGTTTATCTTGTTAAAAAAAAGTGGGTGTAGAGCTAGAGACAAGAGGTAGTGGTGATGCAGAGCTGTTGTGTCAGGTCCACTCACAGGTACCAGCTAAGATATTCTCTCCTGCTTATATTATTCATGTTCTGCTTTGGGGTGTTCTATTAACCAGAATCACAAGCTGTCTTGGATAAAAGCATAACTGCCTGGGCAGTGGTAATGAAATGTTAATCTGTATAGACTTTTGCCTGAGAATGAATTTCCCTTGTCAAGGAAATGTGTCCAAAGGTCCCATGCTGACAAACTATGAAAGGGTCAAATGTTCCTGTGTCAGATTGATGTGCATGAGGACAGGGGATGGAGTGCTTGAGCAGATAAGAAAAACAGAGGTAAAATATCAAAGGATTTTGGAATTGACTACTTTGAAACCATGCTTCAACACAGCTGCCAAGGCCCGGATAACTCAGGCATGTCAGACTTCACAAATCGTGGTGCAGATAATATCCACAAGCAGCATTCTATAGTGAATCACACATATACATGGATTTGCAGGATGTATAGTCTGCTTCCTTCAAGACATTCTTACCATGTAAATATTTGGTAAACCAAAGTGTTTGATGTCTGCGTTGGGGCAGCTGGACAGGGGAAGCAATTCTAATAGCTTTTGCGACATGAAACTAAAAATCCACACTTGGGTATTGCAATGGCCACCAGAGATTGCCTTGGGAAAGGCTGCCATAGCACCAGTCCAGAGGGTTGATGCCCAGGTGTCAGGCAGGAAATTCAGAAAGACTTTCTACTTGCTGGGAAATGACAGTTGGTTCTCGTATGGAGGATCAATATGCTCCCTCAGGTTATTCTCTGTCAAAGAGTTCAATGATTTATTCTAAGATTCAGCTCTTTTAAACTCCATTAAATGTTTAGAAGTATCCTTTATGGCAAAAAAAAGAAAAAAAGTCTGTAGCTGTGTAAGTTTGTTCAAGCTGCTATACCAGAATACCGTAAACTAGGTGGCTTAAAGACAACAGAAATTTATTTCTCACAGTTGTGGAAGCTGGGAAGTCTAAGATCAAGGCACTGGCAGATTTGGTATCTGGTGAGAGTCTACTTCCTTTTCATAGATGGACATCATTTGCTGAAAACTCACATGGCAGAGGGTGGCAAGGGAGCAATCTGGGGTCTCCTTTATAAAGGCACTAATTCCACTTGAATAGGCTCCATCCTCATGACCTAATCACATCCCAAAGCCCTCATATCCAAATACCAACATCCTGGGGATTAAATTAAAATATATGAATTTGGGTGGCGGGGGACACAAACATTCCGTCTATATAGCAGCAGCAAGGAAATGTTGAAGAAGCAGCATTTTCTTTACAGACTAAGTCCCAAGCACTAAGTGTCTTCAACTGCCCTGGGCATAGGTAGAGATCCCTGTCATTGCCATTGGAGCTTTTTCAGGGTAGATCATCTCTCTTCTCAGGGTTAGCTCAGTAAAGGGAGATCATGCCAGACTGACAGACTTTCAGCAGTCAGTCTTTGACCCATTTGTACAGACACTTAATTAGGCCACAACTTTTTCCCTCAGCGTCTTTCTAGGTTTTGTCCAGAGGTTTAGGAATTTCATTTCTTGAGGTAGGGTTTTCTCTATGTTGTTATTTTGCCTTGGTCAGGATTCACCTTGACATCTTCCTTAACTTTGAATCAAGATGAAAGGATTGATCTTTTAAGGGTTCATATTGTCCAATCATTTTCTTTTTTCTAAGTAGCTTTATTAAAATATATTTCATATACTATAAATTTCACCCATTTAAAGCAGACAATTCAGTGGTTTTAAATATATTCAGAGTTCTGCAACTATTACTGCGATTTTAGAATACTTTCATGACCCTCCCCATTCCCTCAACCCCAACGCCCAGCCCAGAAAACCATTAATTTACTTTGTGTCTCTATGGATTTGCCTATCCTGAATATTTCACAAAAATGAAATCATACAATATGTGGAATTTTGTATTGACTTCTTTGACTTAGCATACTTTTTCAAGGTTCATCTATGTTGTAGCATTTATCAGTACTTCAATACTTTCTATTGTCAAATAATATTGTGTGGATGTGCCATATTTTATTCATCAATTGATGGCTATTTGGGTTGTTTTTTCTTTTTGGTTATTATGAATGATGCTTCATGTATGTGTTTTTGTGTGGATATATGATTTTATTTCTCTTGGCTATATACTTAAGAGTGAAATTGCTGGATCATAGATTTTCTAAAGTGGCTATACCATTTTACATTCTCACAGCCATACATGAGGGTTCTATTTCTTTACAGTCTTGCCAACATTTATTATTTTTCTTCCACTTTAGTGGGTATGAAGTGGTATCTTGTGGTTTTGATTTCCTTTTCCCTAATGACTAAGAACTATGTTGAGCATCTTTTCATGGTTTCATTGGCCATTTGTATATATTCTTTGGAGAAATGTGTTTAGATTCTTTGTCCATTTTTTTGATTTGGTTATAAATCTCTGTATTAATGAATCATAAGGGTTCTTTTTTTAAAGATTTTATTTATTTATCTGAGAGATAGAATGGGGGAGAGAGAGAACATGAGAGGGGGGAGGGTCAGAGGGAGAAGCAGACTCCCCGCTGAGCGGGGAGCCCGATGTGGGACTCGATCCTGGGACTCCAGAATCATGACCTGAGCCAAAGGCAGTTGCTTAACCAATTGAGCCACCCAAGTGCCCGAATCATAAGAGTTCTTTATATGTTCTGAATGCAAATCCTTTATCACATATATGATTTTCAAATATTTTCATACATTTACTTTCTTGATGGTGTCCTTCGAGGCACAAAGGCTTTTAATTCTGACGAAGTCCAATTTATCTTTTTGTTGCTTGTACTTTTGATGTCATATCTAAGAAACCATCACCTAATTCAAGATCACAAAGACTTTTACATTCAGGTTTTCTTCTAACAGTTACGTGTCATTAGTTCTTTTATTTAAGATCTGCTTTAAGCTAATTTTTGTGAATGGTGTGAGATAGGAGTTCAAATCTGGATTCATAATTCTATATTTCATTGATTTATACATTTATCCGTAAGCTAATACCACACTGTCTTGATAACTCAGTACTGTGCCTTGAAATTAGAATGAGACTTTCAACTTTGTTGTTTTCCAAGATTGTTTGTCTCTTTTGAGTTTTTTGCATTTGCATACAAATTTTAGGATCAGCATGTCAATTTCTGCAAAAAGCCATCTGGAATTTTGATAGAGATTGCATTGAATCTGTAGATTAATTTGGGGGTTATTTCCATTTTAATAATATGAAATCTTCCAATGTACGGACATGAAGTATCTTCTCATTTATTTAGATCCTTAATTTCTTCCAGTACTATTTTATAGTTGTATGTATAAGTTTTTGTGTAAGAGTCTTACCTTATCTTGTTAAATTTATTTCTAAATACTTAATTCTTTTTGATTCTACTGTAAGTGGAATTGCTTTCTTTTTTGGATTGTTCATGGTTGGGATACAGAAATATGGCTCATCTTTGATATTAACTCAAACTCACTGATATTAACATTTTTAGTGGATGCCTCATATACATACAAGTTCAAGTCATTTGTAATTAAAGAGAGCTTTACTTCTTTTCAATCTGGATGTCCTTTATTCTATTTCTTTTTCTTGTCTAATTGCTTAATTATCCTGGCTAAATCCTCCAGTACAATATTGAATGGATGTGGAAAGAGCCAACGTCCTTCTCTCATTCCTCATCCTAGGGAGAAAACTTCCAGTGTTTTACCATTAGGTATGATAGATGTGGATTTTTTGAAATAGGTACACTTTGTCAGGTTGAGGAAGTTCCCTTCTATTTTAGCAATTCTAGATACTGATTCCTCTTCAGAGAGTATTGTTACTGTTGTTTGTTTAGTATTTGGCTGCACTAATACTTGGCTGCAACTGCTAACTCTACTGGGTTCCCATCACACCCAGTAGAGATATTCTGTAAAGCCAGGGATGGTAAAATCTGCTGATATTCAGTTGCTGCCAAACCTACCTAGAACTGCTCTTCCACAGTGGGAGTGGAAGAGGGAGATGGAAGCTGCAATTTACTTGAGAAAGAAGGATTGCACTCTTTTCCAACTGTCCCAATATATCTTCTCTACTTAGTGAGAGTTGGGTGTGGGAAAATACTGCTGCCAGGTGGGAGCCACTGCCAACATAGACCTCTGATAACACTAAGCTGTGAGAGGTGGAATCTATTGATGGCCGTCTGCATCATCTATCTGGAATAGCTCATCCATGGCAGAAAGTGGCGGGGGGAGGGGCGGGGGGCGGCAGTGGCGGGGGTGGTGGTGCTGGCAGGGTAGGGGTGAGGTGAAAAGGTCTTTCAGCTGTGGCTGCTCTTACAGGAATTTTTCCTCAAGGCTTATCTGTGGGACATGAATGCAGTCCTGACTGGAAGGCCACAGCCTCACATTGCTTGTACTGGATTTCTTTATTTAATGAATAAATGCTTCTGAATTTGTGTAAATCCTTCAAACAATTTCCAGAGAATTGAATGATTATCAGTGCTCACTTTGACCAGCTTAGCGGATACCTCTTCTGGAACATTTCCTTGAGTTCCTCACACTGCCGTTCTGAATGTCCCACCCTTTAATTAAAGAAAAACATTACATGACACTTGTTAAAACTGTAAGGCAGATTTTATTTAGGGGGGGACTACTGCAATAAATTGTGGGGACTGCTTTAATGGGGTTTTGCAGTGGGGGAGAGAGATCCTGTTCAATTCAGAATAAAACACCAAGTAGGAATTTATAGCCAAGGAAAAAAAGTAGATTATTTCTTTTCAATGGATGGATACTTACTAAGAGGAAACATCAGGAGTATGGGGGAATTCTGGCTAAGGTGATCTAACAAATTCTTGCTGAAGGCAGTCCAGGATGATCAGAACCACCTGTGGGAACAGTAAAGGACAAGGAACCCTATTAGATAATTGAGGATGACCAGATATTGCAGATGGAGAATTCTGGCTAAACGTATTTAGCCAGACTCTTGGTAAAATTGGATAATGCAGACACCAATATGGAAGCCCCAAATCAGAGCCTATTTGAGAAGAGTGTTCTGAAGAGACTGACTAGAATTTATTCAAGGAGAGAAGCTTTGTCCTCTTCAAAGATCTCTCTCTTTTACAGTTGTCAAACCCAATTAGAAGGATAGGTTTTGCTAATACATGAAGAAAAGGGCCTTTCTCCAGGTTAATATGTATTCTCCTGCTTCAGATTTTTGACTATGAGAGGCTACTCAAGTTTTTTTTCCTTTAATAATGATCATTTTTGCCAAGGTGCCTTGGTTTCTCTACTTCTATATCTGTGTTGTGCAAGACATTAGCCAATAGCTGGGCAACTGTAATTGTATCCAAATTGAGATGTGCTGAAAGCACACCCTAGATTTCAAAAAGAAATTAATATAAAAAGTAGAAAATATCTCACTGATTTTTATATGGATTATAATTTGAAAAATAATATTCTATATATATATTGGATTAAGTAAAACATATTGTTAAATTAATATCAGCTGTATCTTTTTCATCTTTTTTAAGTTGTAAGCTACTAGGAAATTTTAAATTACATATGTGGTTTGTATTATGTTTCTATTGGACAGTGCTATCCTAGATCACCCCATCCACTCAGCTGTGAAGGGAAGGGGATCATATTTTGATTTTCATCAGAAGGGACTCTGAGCTTGGCAGATACACAGTCTAATAAACTCTTTTCTGATACAGACATCTTCAAAGCTTCAGGTCCCTCAAGTTATATTTCACTACTTTTAAAGGTAATATGTGGAATACTTAAAAATGTATGGACCCCTGGCAAATAGTCCTGCTGGCTATAACAGTAGCAATTCTAATCTGTATTATTTTTCTATTTATAAATATTTTCACATGTTACTATATATCATTTATTCCCCAAGTTTACTTTGATGTAGGCAGGAATTATTATTCATATTGTGACTATTGTTAGGATATTTTGAGATGGGAAATTTCTAAGATTAATCAATTAGAATATAGTAAAACAACACTTTTTGTGTCTCCTTGAAATTAGATTTGATCCAATACATATGTTTAGACACCTATTAATTTCAAAAGACTATGCTACCATGAAGGATTCAGGAAACCTTTAGTAACCTTTAATCTACTAAAGAAAATAAGATAAATACACAAATGATTATAATCTAATTTTCTATTAAGTTGATTTTAGGAGAGAATTACTTCTAATTAGAGGGAATGAAGAAAGTATAACAGGATCAGTGATTATGAAAAATACACCTAGTATCTTTATTGTTTGTTTGGTTGGTTTGCTGTTGGTGATTGTGGTCATTCCAAGTAGAAGATAGAATCTCCTTTCCTTATTCCACCTAAGAGAGGAGAACTATTCTAAGATGGAGGTGTGTAAAATTTATAGATTTTCATTGGAACATTGTTTATGACATTGGCAATAATTCAATGCTCAATAGGGAATTGATTAAACAAGTGATGTGAAATTATAATTTTTAACATTATTGACCTAGAAAACATTCATGATATATTGTTAAGCAATAAAGATGGCTTAAAAGGGAAATATCATGTCACTATATCATAAACTATCATATCTTTGAATATTTATGTAAAGATATAATCACTATATACCTCGGTCTCCTTTTGTGTATGCATGTATTTGTGTCTTCTTTATGGATATCTGTATCTAGATATATGTGTGTATATTTTATATAGCTGCATTTCTAAGAGATTTTTAAAAATGCAGCAAAATATTAACAGAGGTTGACAGAATTTTTGGAAACTTAATCAGAACAAAGGTTGACTAATGTCTTATAGAAAATCTTGTATTTAAGATAAATCTTGAAGGCAACAGAGATGTAAATTTCTCAGTTACCATATGAGCCAGTATCTATGAATATACTGATCATTAAATTATTTTTTCTATTATTACAATGGAATCCATCATTTAGTTGCTAAAGTTTCCTGTATTATAAAGACAGTTTATTCCGTTTTAACAAAAGGTAGCTAATAAGAGAATAGAGAACTTTTCTTTCTCAGCTCAATAAAGACAAATAGTTAACATATCCCTGGATTTTAAGAAAAGAATAAAACTCTGGAAGTAAAGACCACATATTTCAACTCCAGCTGACTTGTCCTTCTGTCTTACAGTAGAATGAAAGAACTCTTCTCAGAGGGGAAGTTGTTTAGAAGAGTTTCAAATATTCATATTTTCTCATTATTTTAAAATCTAGAAGATGCTATAGCACAATAAACTAGTATTTAACAAAGAACTACCAATGAAAATAAACATGGAAAAGTTCTATTATCTTCATGTTTCAGGATATAACCTAATTTTAATCTGGCACAGAGATGGTAAATTTAAAGATTGCATCAGAATATTATAGCAGAAAACAATAACAGTAGCAAAAAAAGTTTCTGTTAATGCCTTTAAAAGTGACACAAAACATTTTATTTCCCATATTTCAAAGGAAATTATTGGAAAATTTGAAAATGATGATCTGTATGTTAGAATAAGTTATTTATCAAGATGTCCTGAATACTCTGTATATTCTATTATATATAAACTCTATTATATTATGAAACACTATTATATTATCTATTTTAATGAATGTCAAGGTAATATTAAGATTTTATAATTTCTCTAAATGCCTTATCTTCTCTTTGGTAACCCTTAGAATCAAGAGTCTAAGCATACTCTCCCAAGTTGATGTATTTGCCTGTTTCTATCTGTTCAGTCCCAGTGGTTATGGGGTAATTTCTACTGAATAGCAGGACTTACAAACAGACCTCTTTTAGTTGACTTTAAGAAAACATTTTGATTTAATAGAGTATACATAGAACTATTCTTAAACAAAGAACATTTGCTGGTCTTCTGTTTCAAACTAGTTGTATTACCTTTGGTAATTCATATATCTGTTTTGGATTTTAGCTTTCTTTACTGCAAAATACATGATCTTTAGGTTTCCATATAGTTTTGAACTGAAATGATTTTTCAGCATATCATTCACATCTTAGTGTGAAAGATTTCACCTAAGAGCAAGTTTTGAAAAGATGTTAACTAAAATTGGGGCGCCTGGGTGGCTCAGTCATTAAGCGTCTGCCTTCAGCTCAGGATATGATCCCAGGGTCCTGGGATTGAGCCCCGCATTGGGCTCCCTGCTACATGGGAAGCCTGCTTCTCCCTCTCCCACTCCCCCTGCTTGTGTTCCCTCTCTCGCTGTGTCTCTCTCTGTCAAATAAATAAATAAAATCTTAAAAAAAAAAGATGTTAACTAAGATTAATATAATGTTCCAATCATGATAAGTACATCACTAATTAAAACTTCCCAATAAATCAGAAGATATCCTAATATATCTGCATAAATCCCAATAAATCAGGGGTGGAGGTATGATCATCTTTATTTTACAGATATTTCAGAAAGTTGGTGGCAGAGCTAATATTCAAAACCAGGGCTCATCTAATTTCCAAGCCTGAGTGCTTGTTTCTGCCATAGCATCCCACACAGACACTGAGTGTATAGATAATAAAAACAATGGGACGCTAAAAGATGGGTATCACTAAAGGAGAAGAAAGCACAATTGGTGACTTGGGGAAAATGATAAATTTTAGTTACATTGAATTGTCATTCCTTGCTTGGTCAGCTTACCAGCTGGGTAACAACCTAAAAGCAAGTGGGTAGTTAAAAGTCACTTTTATATATTTTGTAATGAGAATAATAAGCTAACTATTTTTGTTGGTTGTATTGTTCCCCCAAGGAAGTCTCTTAAGGAAAATAGAATGTGTATATAAGACTGTGTAAGTGAAGGTTTCTGCAATATGTAACTTGTGCATTCATCTTATTGCTGCAGAGGCCATCTATATTCTCTTGTGTATAGTAGGAGAGTCTTGTTTAATGCTGATCTGTTCCAAATTAAACATGAAAGTTCATATAGAAAAGTAACAAGTAGCAATTTTTAAAAAGTTATGTTTCATTGACCTTCTCAGTCTGATTAAAAAGCCAGAACTAATGGACATAAGGCAATTGACATAAGGCAAGTTTTTTATGCTTATAAAACATAAACACAATAACAATAAACAGTAAATAATGAATGTGTATGTATATTTTATAGATAGGTATAGATAAATGTGTATATATGTTCATGTATTTACATGCCATTATACCCATACTGTAATAGATGCGTAGCTAAAATAGTAGTAAAAATATTTATTATAAATTTATTGCAGTTACCATCTGTGATGAAATTTTTAGATTCTCATTAATTTTTTTTATAAATGAAGGAAAAATACTAAAATTACCCACACACCATCTTTAAGAGCTATATTTTTAAATAAGCTGTGATTTCAAGCTTCCATCTGCTTACTTGCTGAGTGATACAGAGCATTTGCTCCCACTGCTGCACTTCTGGTCTTTCTTCATTTTCTGAATTAGCCCCCGCACTACAGGGGACCAGATAACATGCTCCTGTGTGCTCTGTCAGCTTGTTCTGCAATAAATCATCAGAGACAACAACATTTGTTTAGGCCTATTTAAAAGGGTCTCCTGGGAAAATCTGCCGAGAAGAGAAAACACTGTCAAACTAACTTTTATAACTTCATCTCTTACTTCTACACCCTTTTATCTTTTGGTCTCTCACTGGTGTCACTCTATGTATTATTTGTTTTTAAATATTGTGAGATGCCACAGCTGAATTAGTGAAGGCACCAGATCCCAACTCCTGTAAGATTAGCTAAAACAAAAAGCAATTAGTTGCTAACTATTTAATGAGGATAGATTTGTTTGCTCAGGCATATTGTCTTATCCATTAAATGAAAGCTGAAGAATCTTTGGCTAGCTATTCTTTCCTTTACTTGTAAAAAGATTATCCCACTCAATCTTAGAGAAAAGCCGCATCTCTATGTGTGATAAAGAAATCTGAATTATAAACACATGCATAAAGTTGTAACTAAAATTACATTTTATCCATTACTTTTTAAAAGCACCTTTTATATATTAAGTGATGGTAGGTTATAATATAAGACATCAAGTAAATAAATGTTCTCTGTGGCTGCATCAATGTTTCCTGTTTTAAGACCAGAAATCTAGAAGGGAATTTAGTGATCATTTAGCTCAAGCACGTTATTTTACAGATGAGGAACTGTAGTTCAAAGAGGGTATGGAAGTTGCTGGAGGTCATACAGAAAATTAGTACATAACTTTTGAAGCTGTGTTTGTTCTGGTTTCTCCAGCATTTTTGGATGATTGGAAGTCAGTGATTGAGCCAATCTCTCCATCAGATGGCCACATTAGGGCATCTAGCATATGGAATCTCTTCAGGATGCTTACCTTATTACCAGAGCTAAATTTGAGATGAAAGAAAGACAAAAGAAAAAAATATATCTGAAGACTAGATGGGAATAAAAAGTAAATGTAATAAGGACAAATTTAAAAATACCTTGCAAAAATCTGCAAATTGGCCAACCTAATCATATCTGACCAATCAGGGGTTTTTGAGCTCATGGGATGCTGAATGGTGCAGTAGAAAGAAAGATTTTGAGGTTCAACTCGATTTAGAATACTTGCTTTGTCACTTATTAGCAATGTATACCTAAAGGAGTGATTTGGCCACTCAGAAATATCAAGTTGGTGGTGACGCTTGGTGCAATATTGAGCAGCGCACTGCTTGCTTATTGATGATTGATTGGTTCTCACCTCCATCTGGGCTGTGCTCTGCCCCATGGGATAGTTGCCAACATGGCGGTCCGAACATGCTGGTCAGGTAAACTTTCAAGCAGGATGGGGAGGTTGAGATTTTCAGTTTGTTACAGAGATCAATTCACAAGTAAACATTGGGTCAGGGACGATATCCCTTTAAAATCAATGAAAGCAAGATCACTCCCTAACTTCCAATATATTTTTTGAAATATACTTTCAACAAGGTTATTACCTTGTAGGCAGGATGAAGCTAAGCAAAACTTGGAATATGAAACCAGGCAGGAGGGATTCTCGCTGTACTTTTTCACTTTTCCCTCCCCAAACTCTACTTACTCAATTTCAAACTTCCTTCTTGATGTTCTGTTTACAATTCAAAAGCTTATCCACAGGCAGAATCCATAACTAAATATTTTGTCATTGTCACATCCTGGGAACATGTGCATTTGAACAGAAGGCTTAATGGGAACAAACATGAATTATTAAGGTGTGTAGTGGGACAGGAGGATTCCTAACATGTGTTGCGTTATCTAGTCCTCTAACTCTGTGAGTTAGATACACTTAACTCAATTTTATAGATAAGAAACCAAAACGGAAATAGAAAGAACAGCAAGAAAGTGTGTATGGGGTGTGAAAGTGTGTATGTGGGCAATAGGTTGAGCAATGAGCATGCATGGTGAGTTGGAAAAGGACAGTGACTTTGTAAATTGTATTCTGGAAGTCTTTGACAATTTGACCACAGTTATGGAGTTGGACTCTTTCTTGGTGCTATGTGGGTCTTTCAACCTCATTCTGAAGAAACTGCTACTGTTGAAAATTCTTCACCTGGTCAGTGCTTAGCTTTCTTCAAGAGCTAGGATAAGAAACACAAACTGTACTGCTCACAGCATTTGTCTTGCAATTGAGCTTCTCTTCTTTCTAATGTTGGTGGCCTTCCCTGGGTAATCTTAGGAAAATCAGAGACTCCTCCCTGCTGCTTTCCTTCTAAGATGCTTCCTTTCGTCTAGTTCAGTGCTTCTCAAAAGTGGGTATGGAAACTAATAAAAGTAGGAATTTACTAATTTACTTACCAGGTTGCCCAAATTCATCCTATGGGTCAATCCTATCCCTTCTGTCATCAATGAATTCTTGATCTTTAAATATTTACTATTCTAGGGACGTCTGGGTGGCTCAGTCTGTTAAGCATCTGCCTTCGGCTCAGGTCATGATCCCGGGGTCCTGGGATCGAGTCCCGCATTGGGTTCCTTGCTCAGCGGGGAGCCTGCTTCTCCCTCTGCCTCTCTCTCTCTCTGTCTCTCATGAATAAATAAATAGGATCTTTAAAAAAATAAATAGATAATTACTATTCTGTTTTTAATTCTGTGTGATTTCAAATTCCTCTGTCTCCTCTTCCTCTTCCTCTTGTTCTTTGATATGGGCAAAGTAAAAATTTGGGGGTGTGTGACCTATCCTTCATGGTGAAGATGATTCCATTGTGACAATTGATAAGTGCAAGAAGGCAAGAGACACTTGGGTCATGTTTGCAAATTTATCAAAAATATTCATCCCACCCTACCCTGTTCCACATATTATTGTTGTTTCTACTATGAAGATAAATTATAATGTGAAGAAATTCTTTAGTATTTTTCTGCACATGAAAGCAAAGAGAATAGTTCAAGAATTGCATTAGATTAATCTGCATTTATAAAATAATGACATAACACCCCTTCAGTCACCATGGAATTATAGCAAAGGCAAAGAAAGCAGACTTTCAACCTGAGCAATATGTTTTATCTATATTTTAATCAGAAATAATAAATGTACAATAATCTGCAATTAAAGAAAAACTTGATATGCCCAAAGTCATACCTAACAACATTAAGAATTATTTCTGAATTTTCATACAACCCATGTAATTATATAGGCTACTAAAGTTTGCAATATAAAGAAATACTGATATCACAGACTGCCCTGTGAATATCTCATAGAATAACAGAAGTCTAGGTTGAATTCATTCACTCAAGAAGAAACAATTTTTGTTGTACCTGAAGGGTTATGATGATAGAAACAATATTTTAAGTGATTGAAAACAATTAGCAATAAACTAATTGAATCCTTTTCAAAGCATCATCATTGAGCACTTCAGAGAAATCTGAGTGTATGGGAGGAAATAGCTTATTAACTTCTATTCTTTAATGACAAGAGAATACTCCAGACATTATTTCATTGATAAGACATTCCTGAATGAATAGAGGATAAAAAGGCAAATCTAGGGCTTTAAAAATGATATTCCTGCCTTCCTCCCTGCCTTCCTTACATCTTTCCTTCCTTCCTCCTTGCCATCCTTTCTTCCTGCCTTCCTATTTTTTTTTATTATGGCTAAAGAAATATTTTATACCCTTCAGTTGCACAGAAAAAGAATTTCATGATTCCATGATAGTTGTAAAACTTGTGTATTTTCTTTCTCATTTTTGGTAGCTGATGTATCTTGGGTGTTGATGTGTTCGAATGGGTTTTCAACATGTGGGAGGGCAATGACTGGTACTGAAAAAAGGTTCATGTTTACATTTCCTTTTCTTTATGCTTTTGCACTAATATGCAGTTTTATAATTATACAATTATCATTAAACAGTCAATTGAATTTGTTTTTTTAAATCCTAGTTTGGAGCCTTAAATTACCTCTGAATAATTTTTATGCTAATCTCATGATTCTTTGCTATTGTTCGAGCTACACTATCTTTGAACCAGGAACATATACAGTTTATTTGGAGACATTATGTTCACCCATCTGATTCTACTGTGATGAGTTGTATGACACCAGACAAATTACATAATATTTGTAAGCCTCAGTTTCCTCATTGGTACATGGAGGTGATAATGTTATTGGGGGGACCAAAGGAGATTGTGCATAAAAGCACTGATCATGGTGCTATACAGAGGAAGAGCCACATAAATGTTATGTCATATCATTAACTGATTCTTCTCTTATACATGCATAATACTAGACTGTTCCAAGATCACTTAAATTTATATAAAAATAACTCAGATTTAACAAAAAGCCATTGTTTACATGATCAAAGCATAAGATATGACTATAAAGATGTGATATTTTAAAAATATATATTCACTTGAATGTTATCCTTTAAGTCATCTTAGAAAGTAGACACATATTCAAAAATCTTACCATTGCTCAAAGTTTTTTAGACTTATGGAAGACTTCAGAAACAAATTCTGAGCCATTTTAAAAAACCCTCAGTGTTACTGTTTTTATTTGGCTAAAAATTGAGCCCATCCTTGAGGGGTGAGGAAGGTTAAATGGGATACTCTGTTCCATTTCAAAGAGCTTTTAAATTATAAAGAGCTGGTCAAACATACAATGCTATGGAATAGAGTATTAAAGAATGAATATCCTCATTGAGAATATTAGGAAATATGCCTCAGGCTCTTAAAGGAATTCTAAAAGCGTACACATGTTTGAAGCTAGAGTAGCACTGTTATGATGTATATGGTTTCTAGAGTGCCTACCTGGAGGTAGACAACACCCACTCGAGGATGTAAAATTTAGTTGATAAAAAAATTCACTCATACTATTAACGTTGTTACCACTCTGCTTTTATACATCTCTTGCCACATCTAAAATGTTCTGCTATAATGTTATTTAATCCAGAAACATCATAGTCTCCTAAGCTATGCCCTTCAGTTTGCTTCCAAATTCCTCTAAGTTTGGGAAAGAAGTTTTGCCAGAGCAAACCAACCATGACTTGGGCAGGAGTGTCACAAATGGGTGACTTCATATTACCTGTTTATTTAAATAATGAGCTGAGCTTGAAATAAAGATTAGACAAATATATGTTGAAGTTTATAATTTGTGGAGCATGGTGGTGCAAATGAGTTATAAACCAAGTAGATCATGGAATAAATATTAAGATCTGGAATGGAAGCCTAGGGAAATGACAGCCAGACCTGCCAGGTAGAATAACACTTACAGTTTTGAGGTCTATTTAAAAGGCAATACAATCTGATTTGGCAGTTTAAACATATTGTAGTTTAAATTGACCATTGTCAGATCCTTTCGTTAATTTAGAACCCACGAGAGAACAAGATTTGATCATATACTGTTTTCCTGATTTGGAGAGAGTGATTTTACCTTACAAATATTTGCCATCAATTTGACTGTTTGACTTTTCTTCAGAGGTCATTTCAAATCCTTTTGATTTTTAAAAAATTTACAAATTCAGCATTTCTCTTTTCGATTCTGTCACTGTATTAATAATATTTTCTGGCTACCAACTGGATATGATACTTCTTAATAAAAGCTGACTTATCTCTTCTTCCTTAAGTACAACGATAAACATATCCTAATCGGGGTCTGCTGAGGCATCTTATCACAACCGGGAAATCAGGGACTGTGGATTAGCGGCTCTCCTTATGTGTGAATAGAAAAAGAGCTAAGCATTGTGTGCTACATTTTCTGTATTAGTACATGTCTTTAGATATTAATAGGAGACTTAGAAATGTATAGATAGTCAATTATTTAATACCGACTTAAAAAATAGTATATAATATTTGGAGGATGGATTAATATATCATTTTGCAAGTTATTTACCAAATAATTAAGGGCTTTCTTAGAGATATTCCCAGAGCAAGTGTGTGTTTACAACATGGCTAAATCCATTAGGCAAAGGGAGGGAAAAGAGCCACAATACCAAAGATGCATTTTGAATGTATTAGAATACAGCTCAGATGCTACCAAAATATTCAGGTTAAGGTTTGTTAATGGCTAAGTTACAGTGGATAAAATTTATCAAGCTTCTTCAATAAAATTACATGAAATGCTCCTTAACAATCTACTCTATAACTTACAGACTTCACGTAATTTCTTCATATAGCTTGCAAAAATGGAAGAATCTCTTAAAAATTCATGCATGCTATTTGCCATCATTTGTTTTGATTCATTTAATGGAATTCCAATTTCAGTATTTTAAGAAACACTATATACTGTTTTCATTGTTCTGCAAATACACTTTCAATTTAAGACATTTTTCTTTTATAAAGAAAAGAATTTAGAATCAAAGATAGTAAAATTACAGATATACTGAATCCTTCTTATTCGAAGTCGCTTCTGTGCTCTTCACATTTGTAGGTTTAATGTGTTAAAATTTAAGAAGATTTAAGTTAGAATCCTAGAAGACATGTTTGCAAACAGTCTATCATTTTTAAATACTTTGTGAACATTCCCACTTGGCTTACAAGAAGTTAGTGTGACATACCTTTTCATAAATATAATTGTTAAATTCGAAAAGATTTCTTATTCCAGTCAGGTGAAGACAGGGGAGAAATCAAGACTCCGATAAGACAGGTATATCAGGGTGGAAGAGTTCAGTTACCAAAGCCAAGGAAGTAACATTACCACACCCATCAGCATAAATGCGGTAGATGCCGTCGCTGCTGAACATCCTGCTCCTGTTATATCTAAAGTACTACCTCGGCCCGTCTGATGGATCTGCTTTACGTCACTGAGGTTCATCTCTTCCGGCATCCCTGAAGAAGCAAGTAAGAAAACACAGGAGAATGCATGAGCCCCTCACCATGATGCATCTAGAACAGCTGTGAAACCCCAAATGTGGACGCTAATTGTTTTATCCTAGCCTTGCCCATGCGTTCGCCTAACTCTAGATGGGTAATGTGCCATGGGTAATTCTGTTCTTCTTAAATTAGAGAGTGCAGGCCCTTGAGTGGAAGTTCTCAAAAATATTATAAGAGCAAAATGAAAACTCTCCAGCTTTTTAAAGCACTTGGAATATTTTTCTAATGTCACTGATTGGTTTAAAAAAAAGAAATTTAGTGAAAATGTCCTGAGGTATGGCACTTGCTTGCCTCAGAGATGTAACAATTGCAGTAACTGTGTGAAACTTTTCTAGTGAAAACAAAACCATGTAAGGAGAAACAGTTAGGACATTTTTAAAATAGAATTTATACAAATGGTATTCTGGTTTAGACTGAACTATGCATAGGCTCCTCATTGGAAAAATATCGAAGAATAATAACAAATATTAAATGATATCTTTTATACACCTACACAGCTGTGGGGATGGAGGTGTAGACATCTGTCAACAGATCAAAGAATTTGTTAATAGGGTGGGGATTAAAGTTAGGAATGATGTGTTGGATTTAAAAAAAATGGGTAAAATTATAGACCAAGATCCAGGTACATCCCGGTTATTACTTCTCTGTTCTATGAAACCTGACAAGTTGAGGAGACCAGCCCCCAAATTATTGGGGATGAAATAAGCCTTTTCTTAAAGAAGCCTACCTTACTGTGATATCTGTAGGGAGTTACTAACTTATCATTTACTATGTAGTACCTGCAATGTTTTGAGACCATATGGCCATCTGAAATATCTCATGGCATGCCACTATCAGTTACAATTAATAAAGTTTAAATTCAGTGTTACTACAGCCATAAATATTGACATCGTAATTACAGTGAGATTGAAAAAAATCCTCATAATAAGGAAAACTTGATATTTATGTAATTAGGTGAATCATGTATACCATTCAGAAGGTAAGCTCAACTGCATTCAGGGATGAGAACATTAAAACGAAGCACAGCTCTACTGATCTGACATATTGATTTTACAGTCTGAGCTCTTACATTATTATTCATTGTTTGGGTACCAGTTTTGCCCTTCTGTGTCATTAGGCAAGACGAATAAACTAGTGATTTTTTTTTTAATAGGGACCAGAGTGTGAATATTTTAGTCATGGTTTTATACTTCTTGTTATAGCCAGAGCTTAACAAGGAGCTATTAGGACTTTAGGCAATTGAAAAATTTTTTATTTCCAAGATAACTGTATAAATTTGAGCTTGAACGGATTTGCTTTTCTTTTTTAAAACACCCTGAAGAGGTGTCTGGGTTGGATTCATGAGTAACTTTTTCTTATGCCTTTTTGAGCTTCATTCATTCATAAGCCAGCCACTGGTCTGGGTTCAAGGGTATCAAAATGAGTAAAAATGTGTAAGTACAAAGAGGTTAAATCTTAGGTCAGCAAGGCAGGCAATGCTGGGAGGGATATCTCACTTTCAAGCAGATGCCATTTTCACGTCTGAAGTAGAGATGTTATTAATAGTTCTAAGGATGATGGACCCTTGCGATGAGACTTATATGACAACAATTAAAGATCCCTTCAAGAGCCTTGCAGTGAAGGCTACAGTTTCGGATCAAATCACAATGAGATCTTGACATCTGTTAAGAAATCTGAGCATGCTAAGAAGGCTAGCCCCGCAATTATTTGATGCAAAGATGGTTTTCTTAAAGGAATTTAATTAACTAAGCTTGTAAATTGTACCAAAGCTTAACCAAAGACCCATAAAAGAAAAAAAATTAGTTTTGGAATTTATTACATTAATACCTTAAACAAAAAGTAATCTTTGAATAATCTTTTTCATGCATCTTAGCAATATACCAGATGCCAATAAATTCATATTTCTGTGTTTGGTGAGGGAAGACAATAATCATATTATTATAAAAATAAATGTACTATTAAAATTTGGGTACATGCCTGATGGTTGGTACTACGAAGTATGTAAAAGGGATGGATGTAACTTGGTCAGAAAAGGCACCACGAAAGAAATGTCATGTGTTAATTTATTTGGCAATATTGATAGAGCCCATGCTGTGGTGCCGGTATTGTTCTAAACACTTCACAAATATTAACTTGTTTAATTCTCATGATAATCCCATGTAGTCGGCACTGTTACTGTGCCTGATTTTATAGCTGAGGAATCTGAGGCCCTGGGAGGTTAAGTAACATGTGAACAGGGGAGGCAGGGCTGAATCCAGACGTCCAGACCCAGCTTGTGTTCTGATCACTAACTGGGCTGACTCCAGGCACTTTGCTGGGCACGAAGAAATCAGCATGTAACACAGATTGGGAACATAATCCCACATATTGGGAACACAGAAAGTTAATTATGTTGCCCAGAATATGTGTGTATGTGTGTGTGTTTTCTTCCTTTATTTGGGATGGCTGATTCTGTGCTACTTTTGTGTATTAAGCAACTGTAAGTACTCAGAATTAGAATTCATGTGGCGAGTAAACTGTTGAATCAAAATGACTTGATGAATCTGAGAAGATTGTAGTTTCTTTTCTTTTTTTTTAAAAAAAGATTTCTTTTAGAGACAGAGTATGTACATGCACATGCACGTGCATGGAGGGGAGGGGAAGAGGGAGAGGGAAGGGCAGAATCTCAAGCAGACTCTCCTCTGAGTGCGGAGCCCTAAACTCCCTGATCCAAGGACTGTGAGACCATGACCTGAGCAGAAATCAAGAGTCAGATGGCTAACTGACTAAGCCACCCAGGTGCTCCATGTAGCTGCTTTTTTATCCTGCATATGCCAACCTTTGCCTTGTGACAGGGGAATGTGGGTATTTCTTCCTCTCTCTCTCCACTTCATCTATCCACATATTTAAAAAATTCTCTTAGCTTCACTGAACAATGAAGACTATGTTTAAAGATAATTTATTCTCTATTTTTAATAAGGAAAATTACATGGGCAAGAATTAATTCTTAATTTGGTCACTCATTTACAAAATTTACTTTCTGCTACCTCTCTGTCAGGTACCCTGCTGGAGACTAATATGCACTATACATTTACAGGCTTTTTCTTCATACTTTGAGTCTTAAAAAAAAAACAACAAAAAACAACCAACTGTTGTCTATTCTACCAATGGTGAGAGTGTAGGGCAGATTTAAATGTTGGGGGTGGACTATAGGTCATTATTTGAGTTCAACAAAGTCAAAATAATTTATCTCTACAAATGGTCTAAAAATGTCTATTACATAGTAGGCTTTTAATAAATAGCATTGAATGAATAAATTGAAGGATGTGATTTTCACACAGTCGAACGAGTTAGGTAGAATTATTTTCTCCCATCCACAGATTAGAAGCTGAAGGAGTAGTCTGCTCAAGGTAACGTGGTTGTAGCTAAATCCCAGGTGTGTCCCAGCCAAATGTGGTTCTCTTTGATCCTAGCACCATGCTCTTTGCCACTACACAAATAAAGCCTTGAACTTGCAGTCAAACATTGACTCGGCCACAGGCTGGCTGGATGACTTTAGACATGACTTCGGTTTTACGGAATTTTGAAATGACAGCATTTTCAGTGAGAAAGGAGGGTTAGTCAAAATACAGTACTGACTAATTGATTAAGTATTTGGAAAATAAAATAGATATTTACCCCAGAGCATTCTCTAAAGTAAGTGCCTCTAAGACCAAAGACTTAAGTATAAATAATGAGGAAGCAGACAAATCCTGCAGGTTGTTTTTTTAAATTTATGTGTAGGTGGGGGAAAGCATATAGATTTTTAGGCAGACTCTATAAAATAAAAGAGTAATAGCTTTAACATCTGAAAAAAAGAATCTCTGTGCAACATGGAAAAGTAAATTACAGGGACAAATAGTGAAGTGGAGGAAATATTGCAGTGCATGTTGCAGCAATGTCTTTAACACAGAAAGAGTTCTTAGAATCCATAAGAAAACAACAAAAATCCCAATAGAAAAATGGTGAAAAGAAGTAAATGGATATTTACAAGATAAAAGGTTAACTTATCTCTAGAAAAAATTGAAAAGCCTTCTTTGCTGGAAAGAAAATAAATATCATTTTACACATGATAAGATGTCAATTACCTAATGTCCAGTGACAAAGGCAAGGCAGAGAGGAGATAATAGTTTTGTTAAGGATACAACCTCCTTTTTAGGGCATTTGCCAATGTATATAAAAATGTTTTAAATATATGTTACCTCAACCCAATAATTCCACCTTTATGAGGTAATTTTATGGGCATAATTAAGAAAATATGCATCTATTTATTCACAAAATATTGATCTGTACAATGTGAATAAAAATAAATGTTACTAGTAAATTGGGTTAAGGAAACTAAGTGCACACATTATAACAAATGATTCAAAGAGTAGATACTGATACAGAAAAAAATTTGATGTAATTTTATATATATATTTTCATGATATTTAGGAGTATTTGGGGTATTTGAAATCTGACAGTCTATAGCTGTCTTTCTTCCAGGGTAGGGTATCCCTCATTAATTTCTGTGTTCACCTAGTAGGCACTTGGTAATAATTAGGTGAATGAATAAATTGATAATTTAAATGAGTAAAGAAAATCACAAAATTATAAAAAATGTTTCTCTAATTCAGTTTTTCTTCCCCCCCATCTTTAATGAGATGTAATTGACACACAATTTTGTGTAAGTTTAAAGTATACATCACACTGATTTGAAATACTTAAATATTGCAAATGATTACCACCATAGTTTTAGCTAACACATCTTCATTATGTCACATAATTATCATTTCTTTTTTGTGGTGAAAACATTTTAGATCTAATCTCTCAGTGACTTTCAAGTATATAATACAGTATTATAGCTATAATGACCATGCTGTACACTAGATCACCAGAACTTATTTATCTTATACCTGGACGTTTGCATCCTTTGACCAACATCTCCCCATTCCCTCACCACTACCCACCCCCAGTTCCTGGTAACCACCACTCTACTGTTTCTGACTTTAGTCTTTTTTAGGTTTCACATATAAATGATATGATACAGTATTTGTCTTTCTATGAGTTATTTCACTTAGCATATGTCCTCATTTGTCTCAAATGGCACAATTTTCTTCTTTCTCATGGCTGAATATTCCATTGTGTGTATATATACCACATATTTTCCCATTAATGAATTCTTAGGCTGTTTCCTTATCTTGGCGGTTGTAAATAATGAGGCAATGAACATGAGAGTAATGATATTTCTTTGAGATCCTGTTTTAATTTCCTTTGGTTATATGCCCAGAAGTGGGATTGCTGCATCATATGGTAGTCCTATGTTTAATATTTTAAGGAATTCTATGTTGATTTCCATTGTGTGCAAACCAAATTACATTCCTATTAACAGTGCACACGAGTTCCCTTTTTCTCCACATCTTTACCAACATTTGCTGTCTTTTTGAGAGTAGCCATCCTAATGGGTGTGAGGTGATACCACACAGTGGTTTTGATTTGCATTTCTCTGATGATTAGTGATGTTTAGCACTTAGCTTTCTCATGCACTGGTTGACCATTTGTATGTCTCTTTGGAATATGTCTATTTAGTTCCTCAAATTCAGTTTCATTCATTCATTTTACATTTTAATTCCAGGGTAGTTAACATACATTGTTATATTAGAGCTGTACAATATAGTGATTCAACAATTCCATATATTAGTGCTTATCAAGATAAGTGTACTCTTAATCCCCTTCACCTATTTTACCCATCCCTTCCCCCACCTCTCCTCTAGTAACCATCTGTTTGTTCTCTGTAGTTAAGGGTCTGTTTTTTGGTTTGTTTCTGTCTTTTTTTCTTTTGTTCATTTGTTGTTTCTTAAATTCCACATATGAGTGAAATCATATGGTATTTCTTTCTCTGACTCACTTATTTTGCTTGGCATTATGCTTTCTAGAGCCAACCATATTGTTGCAAGTGGCAAGATTTCGTTCTTTTTATGGCTGAATAATATTCCTACATATATAATATATGTATATATATATATATATATCACATCTTCTTTATCCATTTGTCCATTCATCTATAGATGGACACCTGGGCTACTTCCATAGTTTGCCTATTGTAAATAATGCTGCAATAAATATAAGGGTGTATATATCTCTTCAAATTACTTCATATTCTTTGTATAAATACCCAGTAGAGCCATTCTTGGATTGTACGGTAGTTCTATCTTTAATTTTTTTGAGGAACCGCCATACTATCTTCCATGGTGGCTGCACCAGTTTGCATTCCTACCAACAGTGCATGAAGATTAATTTTTCTCCACATCCTCACTAACACTTGTTATTTCTTGTCTTTTTGATACTAACCATTCTGACTGGTGTAAGGTGGTTTTGATTTGTATTTCCCTGATGATGAGTGATGTTGAGCATCATTTTTTTGTGTCTGTTGGTTATCTGTATGTCTTCTTTGGAGAAATATCTGTTCATGTCATCTGCCCACTTTTAATTGTAGTCAATGAATCTTTGACAAATTTGTTTTTTTTTTTATTGTTGAGTTGTATAAGTTATTTATATATTTTGGATACTAATGCTTTATTAGATAGGTCATTTGCAAATATTTTCTCTGACTCAGTAAAGTTACCCTTTTTGTTTTGTTCTTTTTCTGTGCAGAGGCTTTTTATTTTGAAATAGTCCCAATAGTTTATTTTTGCTTTCATTTCCCTTGCCTCAGGAGACATATTTAGACAAATGTTGTTATGGCTGATGTCAGAGAAATTACTGCCTGTGCTCTCTTCTAGGATTTTTATGGTTTCATGTCTCACATTTAGGTCCTTAGTCCATTTGAGTTTATTTTTGTATATGGTGTAAGAAAATGGTCCAGTTTTATTTTTCTGCATGTAGCTGTTCAGTTTTCCCAATACCATCTGTCTTTTTCCCATTGCATATTCTTGCCTCTTTTGTCAAAGATTAATTGACCATGTAATTGTGGGTTCATTTCTTGGCTTTCTGTTCTTTTCCACTGAACTATGTGTCTATTTTTGTGCCAGTACCATACTGTTTTGATTACTGTAGCTTTGTGATATAACTTGAAGTCTTGAAGTGTGATACCTCCAGTTTTGTTCAAGATTCCTTTGGCTATTTGGGGTCTTTTGTGGCTTCAAACAAATTTTAGGATTGTTTGTTCTAGTTCTGTGAAAAATGCTGTTGGTATTTTGATTGGGATTGCATTAAATGTGTAGATTGCTTTGGGTAGTATGGACATTTTAACAATATTTGCTCTTCCAATCCAGGAGCATGGAATGTCTTTTTCATTTCATTTAGTCATCCTCAATTTTTTTCATCAACAGTGTATAGTTTTTAAGATTACAGATCTTTCACCTCTTTGGTTAAGATTATTCCTAGGTATTTTATTATTTTGGGGGCAATTGTAAATGGGATTATTTTCTTAATTTCCGTTTCTGCTGCTTCATAATTAGTGTATAGAAGTGTGATGGATTTCTGTACATCAAATGTGTATCTTGCAACCTTGCCAAATACACTTATCATTCTCGTGTTTTTGGTAGTCTTTAGGGTTTTCTATATATAGTATCATGTGAAATGCAAATAATGAAAGTTTTACTTCTTTCTTACTAATTTGGATGTCTTTTATTTCCTTCTCTCTTTAAAAAAATTTTTTTTATAGATTTTATTTATCTATTTGTGTGAGAGAGAGAGCACAGGAAGGGGAGAGGGGCAGAGGGAGAGGGGGAGTGGGCTCCCTGCTCAGCAGGAAGAGACACAGGGCTCAATCCCAGGACCCTGGGATCATGACCTGAGCCGAAGACAGACGCTTAACTGACTGAGCCACTCAGGCACCTTTCTCTTTTCTCTTTTTATTGCTGTGGCTAGGACTTCCAGTATTGTGTTCAATAATAGTGGTGAGAGTGGACATCCTTGTCTTGTTCCTGACCTTAGGGAAAACACTCTGGTTTTTCCCCATTATGATGTTAGATGTGGGTTTTTCATATAAAGCCTTGATTATGTTGAGGTCTTTTCCCTCTAAACCTACTTTGTTGGGGTTTTTTAATGTGAATGGATGTTGTACTTTGTTAAATGCTTTTTCTGCTTCAATTGAAATGATCATATGGTTTTTATCCTTCTCTTATTGATGTGATGTATCCTATTGATTTGCAAATATCGAATCACCCTTGTATCCCAGGGATAAATCCCACTAGATCATGATGTGTGATTTATTTAATGTATTGTTGGATTCTGTTTACTAATATGTTGTTGAGGATTTTTCCATCTATGTTCATCAGAGATATTAGCCTGTAGTTCTCGTTTTTTTTATGGTGTCTTTTTCTGGTTTTGGTATCAGGATAACGCTGACCTCATAGACTGATTTGGGAAGCTTTCCTTCCACTTCTATTTTTTGGTATAGTTTGAGATTAATAAGTATTAACCCTTTTAAATATTTGATAGAATTCACCTGTGAAGGCTTCTGGTCCTGTTTTTTGGGGAGATTTTTGATTACTGATTCAATTACCTTGCTGGTAATCAGTGTTCAAATTTTCTATTTTGTCCTCATTCAACTTTGGAAGGTCATACAGTTTTAAGAATTTATCCATTTCTTTAAGGTTGTCCAGTTTGTGGGCATATAATTTTTCATAATATTCTCTTATCTTTTGTATTTATATGATGTTAGTTATTTATTTCTCCTCTTTCATTTTTGATTTTGTTTGAGTCCTCTCCCTCTCTCTTTTTTTGATGAGTGTGGCTAGAGGTTTATCAATTTTCTTGATCTTTTCAAAGAACCAGCTCCTGGTTTCATTGATCTTTTTCTTTTTCTTTCCTTTCCTTTCCTTTTCTTTCTTTTCATTTCTGTATCATTCATTTCTGCTCTAATCTTTATTGTTTTCTTCCTTCTGCTAGATTTGGGCTTTGTTTGTTCTTTTTTTAGCTCCTTTTAGCTGTAAGGTGAGGTTGTTTATTTGAGACTTTTCTTGCTGCTTGAGGTAGGTCTGTATTGCTATAAACTTCCCACTTAGAACAGCTTTGTTGCATCCCAAAGATTTTGGATCATTGTGTTTTCATTTGTCTCCAGGTATCTTTTGATTTCCTCTTTGATTTCTTGGTTGAGACATTCATTGTTTAATAGTGTGTTATTTAACCTCCATGTATTTGTGGTCTTTCAAGAGTTTTTTTGTTGTTGATTTCTAGTTTCATTGTGTTGTGTCCAGAAAAGATGCATGGTATAGCTTTGATCTTTTTGAATTTGTTGAGACTTATTTTGTGACCTAATATGTAATGTATTCTGGAGAATGATCTGTATGCACTTGAAAAGATGTGTATTCTGTTTTAGGATGGAATGTTCTGAATGTATCAGGGGTGCCTGGGTGGCTCAGTTGGTTGAGCATCTGCCTTTGGCTTAGGTCATAATCTCAAGGTCCTACTCCCTGTGTCAGTTCCCTGCTCAGTGGGGAGCCTGCTTTTCCCTCTGTCTCTGCTTCTCCCCCCGCTTGTGCTCTCTCTCAAATAAATAAATAAATAAAATCTTTAAAAAATAAACTTGAATATATCTATTATATCCATCTGGTTCAGTGTATCAATAAAAGCCATGAATTGCTTCTTGATTTTCTGTTTGGATGATTTGTACATTGATGTAAGTGGGGTGTTAAAGTCCCCTACTATCATTGTGTTACTATTATTTTATTGTATTGTATTAGCTCCTTTATATTATTAACTATTTTATGTATTTGGGTACTCCCATGTTGGGTGCATAAATATTTACAATTGTTATATCTTCTTTTTGGATTGTCCCCTTAATGATTTTATAGTGTCCTTTTTCTCTTGTGACAGTCTTTGTTTTAACATTGATTTTGTCTGATGTAAGTATTGCTACCCCAGTTTTCACATCTGTTTTCATGACAAATATTTCTCCATCTCCTTACTTTCAATAGGCATGTGTTTTGTAGGCAGCACATAAATGGGTCTTGTATTTTTATCCATTCCATCACCCTATGTCTTTTTTTTCCCTCTTAGGGAGAGGGGTGGGGAGGGGCTGAGGGAGAGAGAGAGAGAATCTTAAGCAGGCTCCATGTCCAGTGTAGAGGCCCATGTGGGACACAGTCTCACAACCCTGAGATCATGACCAGAGCTGAAATCAAGAGTCAGATGCTTAACTGACTTGACTGAGCCACCCAGGTGCTCCTATGTCTTTTGGTTGGAGCATTTAGTCCATTTACATTCAAAGTTATATACTGCCATTTTGGTTTTTTTGTGTGTTTGTTTTTGTGGATCTTTTCTGTTCCTTTCTTCCCTTGCTCTCTTCTCTCTACATAAGTTGGCTTTCTTTAGTGATATACTTGGATTCCTTTACCTTTTGCATATCTATTATTCGTTTTTGATATGTGGTTACCATCAGATTTATATATAACATCTGTGTACAGCAGTCTATCTTATGTTGATGGTTAAGTTTGAATCCATTCTTTATTCCCCTCTCCTCCCCATGTTTTAGGTATACGGTGTCATACTTCTTTTTATTTTGTGAGTTTCTTGACTGATTTTTACAGATATACTTATTTTTACTGATTTTGTGCTTCCTGCTTTTCTTACTCTTACTTTGGTCTTTCTTTTCCACTCAAAAAGTCCCCTTGAACATATTTTATAGGGCTGGTTTAGTGGTCATGAACTCCTTTAACTTTTTTTCTGGGAAATTATTTATCTCTCCTTCTATTCTGATTGATAATTTTGCCGGATAGGGTATTCTTGGGTGCAGATTTTTTTCCTTTTAGCACTTTGAATGTATCATACAACTCTCTTTTGACCTGCAAAGTTTCTGTTTAAAAAACTGCGGATAGCCTTATGGGTTTTCCTTTGTACGTAACTGTTCTCTGTTCTCTTTTCTCTTGCTGCTTTTTAAATTCTTTATCACTGCTTTTTGCCATTTTAACTACTACGTGTCTTGGTGTGGACCTCCTTGGGTTGATTTTTGTTGGGAGATCTCTGTGCCTTCTGGATCTGAATTTGTTTCCTTCTCCCAAATCAGGAAGTTTCCAGCTATTCTTCAAATAAATTTTCTGCCCCCTTTTCTCTCTCTTCTTCTGGGATCCCTAGAAAGTGAATGTTATTATGCTTGATGGAGTAACTGAGTTCCCTAAGTCTATTCTCATTTTGGATAAATTTTTTCTCTCACTTCCTCATCTTTTTTACTTTCTCTTACTCTGTCCTCTAGGTCACTGATCTGTTCTTCTGTTTCTTCTAGCCTGCTATTTATTCCATCTAGTGTATTTTAAACTTCAATTATTGTATCCTTCATCTCTGATTCTTTTTTATCTTTGTGTTCAGCATTTTGCTGATGTTTTCTACTCTTTTCTCAAGTCCAATGAGAGTATCTTTATGGTCACTACTTTAAATTCCCTATCAGGAATGTTATTTCTGTTTCACTTAGGTCTCTTACTGTGATTTTGTCTTATTCTTTCATATGGGACATATTCCTCTGTCCTTATTTTGTCTAACTATGCCTATGTCTCTGTGTTAGGAAAGTCAGTTATGTCTCTTGCTCTTGAAAGTAGTGGGCAAGGCATGCACTTTTAACAAGGTGGTGCTGGTCTCTTCCACAGGAAATGCCCAGTTGCCACTGAGACTGCAGCTGACTGGGGTCACTCTGCAAAGTGCATGGGTAGAGTGCACATGTCCTCAGTGGGAGGTGACCAGCTGCAGCCACCCGGACTGAGGTCCTGCAAAGCATGAAGTTGGAAGACTCAGTGTTGACAAGGTTTGCACAGGTCTTCTTGGGGAGGGGACCTGCAGCATTGGGACTGAGGCAGGCCCTGCTAGAGGGGGCAGGGCATGATGTAAGTAGGTTAGTAGTAAATGCTGGTGGTGTGCTGGTTCCTGCAGGTGACCATGTGTTTATCATGGGGGCAAGAGAGGGAAATGGTGGCTACCAGCTCCTTTGTTCCTGTAGAAGTCCTTCAGGAAACTCTGAGATTAGTAAATAACTCTCTTTCCTGTATGCTCCAGGTGTTTTTCAAACTGCTGCTTCTATTCTGTATCTCTGCTTGCTGTTTGTAGTGCTGTCTCTTTAAGGGCATGGGCTCAGCTTCCTATCATCCTCTGGGCTCTGCCAGAGCTGAGCCTGCTGATTTTTATAGTTCCAGGCATTAAGGTCCCATTGGTTGTAAGAACTCACAAAATTCAGCCCCTGGATTTTTAAAGCCTAATGCTATTGTCTTTGCCATGCAGGCTTCTTAGTGTGATAGTCTGTTTCTCACCTCTTTCCATGTCTGTTGTCTGTGGCTCCCTCATACCTGTGGTCAGACCCATGGTGTTTAACTCCCCACCCCTTCTCTACCCTTCCTATCCTCTTCAATGTGGCCTCTTATCAACATTTAGTTGTGGAGTTTGTTCTGTCCATCTTTGGATCCTTTTTTCAGTTATTTATACTGATGTGTTATTTAGTTGTATCCATGGGACAAGGTGAACTTAGGGTCCTCATACTCTGCTGTCTTACACAGAAGTCCCCAAAGAGAAAATTTTTAAAGTATCCAGGGAAAAGACAGATTGCCCTTAACAGAAAAAAAAAAAGAATATTAGATTAATTATCAAGAGCAATAATAGATAATAAAATATGAAAAGTTCATTCTAAACAAGGAGAAATGCAGAATTCTATACAAAGTTAAACTGTGTGGAATAAATAAAGCTTTTTAAACAAAGAGTAAGTGTTTTTAACACTCCCCAAACTATTCTAAATGCATTATTAAAGAGTATGTGTAAAAATCCAAGAAATTGAGCCACATGAAGGAGTGGGATGAAGTTACAGTAGTGATCAAAGCAACTGGCAAATATCTAGCTTACTGTATATAAGTGTGTTGGTTGAAAAAACAATAGAATGACTAATTTAGGGGGATAAAAACAGGGTATGATTGAAATACATGTAAATGTTAAAACATTCTAAAGTATTTGTATATTTGGGAAGAAGTGAGAAATATTAAATTTAGTTTCTGTCAGGACAGTGATGTATTTAAATGAATGTTAAAAATTCAAAACGTAGCAAATAATTAATATGGAATATATATGTTCCTAATCTAGTGAGGGAAAGGGGAATTAGTAAAACCTAATGGAAGCCAGGAAAGAACAAACACACAAACAAAAATGCCTGGCAAATAGAAAACACAAAAAATCAGATGTTAAAACCACATGCAAATAATTTAGTAATCTCTAAGTGAAATGAACTAAATAAAATTAGGGAACACTCAATTTGGATTTAAATAAATATCTAGCAGCACTAAAATAAAATAATACAGCAAGGGTGAGAGTAAATGCTTGCAAAAATATACTCCAAGAAAATAATAACCAAAAGAAAGCTGAGGTCATTATATTAATAAAAAAGAAAATGGGTTTTAAGCATTTAAAAAGAGAGAGAAGTTCATTACATAATAACAAGAGAAATAATTGAACAAAATTCTGAGCCTAAGTTACCTTTAACATCCTTAAAATAAAGAAATATCAATGAAGGAAAATAATTGGGTAAAAATCACAAATGGACACCTCCACAGTCAGTGGGGGATTTAACCCCACTGTCTCAGTAATTGATGACTCAAGCAGATGAAAATCAGTGAAGATATATACAGATGACTTGGTAACCAGAGTCTCTGGGAGAACTCCATTGCCTTCTTGCCATGGTTCTAGTAACACTCTTCACATCTCTTTGCCCTACCTCACCAGTTCCTTCACATGAAAGAGAACACATTTATCTGGCTAGCAGGTGGGAAGGAAAAACCAGAATGTTGACCTTTTAGAGTTTTCTAACTCTTTAGATTTGCTTACCCACAGTAAGGGTGCATTCTTCCCTGCTCTTCTCTATGACATGAGCTGAAGCCAACTGTTTTTGCATGGAAGGCCCATAGTTTTCTAGCTACACTTCTGACTTAATGATAACTCCTGGATGAAATATTAGGTATTATATATAAACACATTCCCTAGGTTAGTTTTTAACTGTAAAATAGCTGGTATTTTTATTTTTATCTGTCTGACATATGTGCTTATGTTTTAATTGGTTCTAACCTCAGAAAAAGAGGAAAGAAGGGTTACTTTTTTACATCAGTTCCAAATACAGGCTTTCACAAACTTGACTTAATAAATGAATATGGCCAGGTAGATAGATTTACAGGTAGTATCATGAAGTTAAGGACTAAGGATAAACACTCTTTTAAAGCATACATAAGACATTTACAAAGAGATCACATATCACAAAATATGAGTTCTCTGACTACAAAGCAATAAAATTAAAAGCCTATAGCAAACCTTATTTAAGGAGATAAAACAAAAAAGATGTATAGTGAACAGAGATATCTCAATATATCTTTTTCACTGTGTTCTGAAATCTCATTATGATGTCCCTTGGTGTGGGACAATTAGATCTATTGTACTGGGAATTAGTGGCCCTTCCCAACTAGAAACTCATGTCCATCTGGGGAAATGTTCTTGAATTCTCTCACTGTTAATTGTCCTCCATTTTTTTGTTGTGTCTGGAAGTCCCATTATTTGAGTGTTGGATTTCCAGAAGGTGTCCTCTTGAATTCCTCTTGTAGTTGCCGTCATTTTTTTTTTTTTAAAGAAAAGAGTGGAATTTAATCTTTATTTACAGGACACTGCAAGAGAGGAGATTCCACATAGAAATAAGAAACCCACTGAGAGGAGGAGCTTCATACAGGTTGTACAGTTTGGAACTGGTCAAGTAGAGTTTCCTTGTAAAAAGTGCTACAATAACAAAACACATTTAAAAAGAGTTCTTAGTAGA
>NC_138371.1:160337853-160383030 GCF_054177405.1 Leptonychotes weddellii | reverse complement strand
GTCATCCTTCTTAGCTTTCCTCAGCTCCACATTAACTTCTATTCGGCGCCGCCTCATTTTTGTACTGTCTTTCCCCTTGTTCTTGAATCTGTTAAGGTGGGCAGCTGGTGAATTAGCATTCTCGTTGGTGGACATGGTTATGAGACAAAGGGAGAAAGCTACACGGCCGGCTCAGGCTTCCACAGAAGGCGGTCTGGGGCGCGCAGGCTGCAGGTCAGCTGCCCTCAAAACGTCCACCACGAATCACCCCAAAGACGGTGTGTCAGTTGCCGTCATTTTATTCAGCTTTCTGGGAAATGTCCTAAATTTAATTCTTCAGTATTTTTGTTGAGGTTTTCTTTCTTGCATTCAGATTTTAGATTTATTAAAGTCCTTTTTTTCCCTCAAAATATACCTTTTTTTTTGTCTTCTCAGGCCTTGTTGAGATGCTAATTACAGTATTTTTTTTTTTCAAAATTTTCTTCTCTCTGAAGAATGTTGTTCAGTGCAAGCTGTTTTTTTTCTGCTTGTGGATATAACTTTTTTCATGTTACATATTTATTTTAGATAAGTGGTAATTCCTGATTCATAGTTATGTGCTAATATTTAAAAATAGGGAGTGAAAACTGAATTAGAACTGAGTTTGTGAATGGGGTTCTGTCATGATTAGACAAATGTGGTCTTGTTTACATGCCTGTTGGTAAACCTGCAGATGTCAAAAGGATAGGGTAGATCAGGCTGGAAAACAAATGCCTCTAAAATATTGGTAGCAATGTCCATTACCAATCCAGGTAATTCTCTCCATTATAACTTAATACCTTAACTCCACATCAACACATGCTTCCATGATCACAAGAGCATGGGAGTCAGGGGTGGAGAAACAAACTGGCAATTAAAAGTGTCCATCTGGAAGGGACACACGTCACTTCTGCTCACTAGTTTATTGGGTAAAGCTAGTCTCATGACAATCCCTAACCTCAAGGGGCAAGGATGTGTAATCTTGCCATGTCTACAAGAGAAGAAGACCAATCATCTATTTACTTACTAGCTTCTAACTGTTATTGTTACCATTTGTTTGCTCTCCATAAATTTAGTTTTTTTTTGGAGGGGTGGGGAGGAATGAGTCCTTATACTGTATTTTGGTGGGGTGGCAGGAGGGAATAAAATTATATGTATTCTGATCAAACTGTCATCTTGAAGGCAACATTTCCAATATCTGGCCATGGGCAGTCCATCCTGACTTTGGGTAAGCCTACATCTCTTCAGCCTCTTCTCACTGGTGTAGTTCAGGTCCGTGTCTGTTCTAGCTGGTCAGCACTCCTGCTGTAGATGCTGATTATTTTTGATGACCATCCCTGATATGGTGATTATTTTCATTAAAAATACTGAACAGTGTTTCATTTTGCCTGCAAACTTACTAGTAAAACATGACTGCTCCCTCCTCGCTAATAAATTGTATAAACCACCTACTGCCTAACAGAGGAATGATTGAATGCACATTAGAGGACTGGAAAGCACATTGTTTTGCCTTTGCATTGCCTAATCCAAGGTGCATTTCCTGTATAATCTTGTAAAGCTCGCTGAATGTGCCAGAAGATGGCCTACCTAGTTATAGAGCTTTGGGGATAATTGGAAAATTGAGAATTGCTATAATTTGGGGCCTTTAAATATTTTCTTTTATTTGGACTTTTTGTTGGACCTATAATGCATCTTCCAAATACTGGATTGGGTACTGAATAAATAGATGACATTTTCACTTACTAGTATTTGCTAATAATTAGCTGCAGCAAGTAAAATGTGAACAGTGATGAGGAGGCAACTTTTCTCCCAATGAAATGTGAAAATTAAGTTCAGATGAAATTTCCCTATTTTACTTCAGTAAGTGAAGACTATTAAGTAGCTAATCCTTAGAGCCTAAAAATTGTCAAAATGTCTAAGAATGTTGTGCAAGAGAGATTGTGAAGCTTACTACATTTATTAAATAGAATGAATTAGTTTGGCCTGCATATCCAATTCATCATGTGTATTATCAATCAATATACTTAATATTTCAAGCTCTAAATATTTTGTATGTTATTTTTTAAGAAGAAAATCTATTGGCCCAAGGGATATCTAAGTAGAATATAAGGAAATAGCCATTGCCATCATCCTTGAGAAGAAATATCAAAGTTTTTCATGAAAATATCTACAAAACACAGCACACATGAGGACAAGTGCTTAGATTGGGGGGTGGGGGGAGGGCTAGCTCTCTGTTTGCCCTTGTGGTGTTCTCAGTTGGAGGTTTGTATTCAGATGGGACTGTGCAACATCTTAAAATATGTTATTTGCTGTACTTTGGGTTGACAAGACATTATGAAAATAACAGGTGCATGTGTAAGGAGGGAACACTCTCATATTGAAAGCAGGAGAATAATGCAGATGTTGAAAATTACAGCATCACCTTCCCTGACCCAGCATGGAAATTCTTCCATTCTTGCCTTATATCTCTTGGAATAAATAACATCCATACTCATTCTTTCTCAAACCCACAATTCACTCTTGCCCCAGTATCTAACTCCATGTGACATATGATAATAAAATGCATAGTTTTCCAACTACTGTAAGTTTTCAGCAATCTTGTCAGCTCTTTCTGTCCTTGTCCCTATCCATTGTCCAATTGTAAATACTGCTGTGTTTTTACCCGAGGTATGTATATGTTTTCTTCTTATCATAATCACTCAGTTTAGGACTGTTTAAAAAATATATGTTTTTGTCACTTTTATTTGGGTTCATGTATTGATTTCATCCACTTTAAGCCCCTCAAAATCATGATCATATGTATGTTTTCTATTTGGCAGGCTTATAAGTAGCTCTTCATAGTATCCTGTATTTGGTACAAGATTTTTGAATATATGACTTAATGGAAATAAGTTTGATATATAGATAGGCACTTAACTCTTTTCAGGTTTTTAAAAATTATTTATTTATTTATATTAGAGTCGGGGGGGGATGTGGAGGGGCATAAGGAGAGAGAGTCTTTAAGCAGACTCCGTGCTGAGCATGGAGCCAACGCAGGTTTGATCTCATGATCCTGAGATCACGACCTGAGCTGAAACCAAAATTAAGACACTCAACTGACTATACCACTCAGGTGCCCCTCTTCTCAATTTATTTAAATTGTAGCTGCACAGACTCCCAGAATTCAGGCTAGAAGGCCATGGAATATGGTGGAAAGGAACTGGGCTCAAGCCCCAGAAATCTTACAAAATTCATAGTCATTGAGATTAGGTTTCTTCAACTGTAACATTTACATGATAATAATGCCCTCTCCCAGAATAGATGTAAAAATAAAATGAAATCATAAACATGAAAACATTTTATAATTTTTTTACACAGACAGAAATAAGGTTATTATTTGAATATTAGAGGTTGAGGCAAGCAAAGTGAGTTGAACAGCAAAGTTTCCTTGGATAGTAGCCAATTGATCCAAAAATAGGATTCTAGACTCCTGACTCCCAGTCAGGGCTGGCAAGGGGACTTGCTGCCTTAGAGCAAACTACCTGCATGCACTATATATATACCTACGCTCTTAAATCTCAAAGTTTAGCAAGGATGATTATTTATGTGTAGGATGAGCCCCCCTACATGGTTGGAACCTGATAAATGTTTTTGAATAAGTAAACTTATGCAAAACCCTGGCCTAAATAAACAGCCACAAACAAAAAACAAGCCTTCAATCCAACACACCCAACCTCTGCTTTTTCCTGTGAAGACAGATCGGTCACCTTGTTCCCAAAGATATTTCTGACTTTAACTTTTAGAGTGATTTTAGGTTTATAACAACATTGAGAAGAAGGTACAGAGATTTCCCGTATGCCCCTTGCCCCTCCCATGCAGTCTCCCTCATTACCAACATCACTCACCAGAGTGGTGCTTTTTTGTTGTTGTTCCACCAAGGATAAACATACATCGACACATCTTAATCACCCAAAACTTTTACCTTAGAGTTCACTCTTGGTATTATACATTCTATGGGTTTGGACAAATGTGTAATGACATATATCTCTCATTATAATATCATACAGAGTAGTTTTATTGCCCTAAAAATCCTCTTACTCTGCCTATTCATTTCCACCCAACACACTGCTGGGAACCATTGATCTTTTCAATTGTCCTCCATAGTTTCGCCTTTTCTAGAATGTAAAATACTTGGAGTCACACAGAATGTAGCATTTTCAGATTGGCCTCTTTCTCTTAGTAATATACTTAAACATTCCTCTGTGACTTTTCATGGCTGAATAACTCATTTCTTTTTAGTGTTGAATAATATTCTATTGTCTGCAAGTACCACAGTTTCCTTACTCACCTATGAAAGACATGTTGGTTGCTTTCAAGATCTAGCAATTATGGATGAACGTGCTATCAGCATCCCTGTGTAGGTTTATGTATGGGCATAAGTTTTCAACTCTTTTGGGTAAATTCCAAGGAGCTTGATTGTTAGATCTTATGGAAGTGTAGGTTTAATTTTATAAGAAACTGCCACGCTATCTTCCAAAGTAGCAATACCATTATGCATTCCCACCAGCAATGTACAAGATTTCCTGTTGCTTCACCACCTAGCCAATATTTGGTGGTGTCAATGTTCCAAACTTGGGCCTTTCTAATAGGTGTGTGGTGGTATCTCATTGTTGTTTTAATTTGAATTTTCTTGATGATATATGATGTGGAGCATCTTTTCATAGGATTATTTGCTGTTTGTCTATCTTCTCTGGTGAGGTATCTGTTAAGATCTTTGGCCCATTTTTAAATCAGGTTCTTAGTTTTCCTACTGTTTAGTTTTAAGTGTTCTTACATTATTTAGATAGCAGTTCTTTATCAGCTGTATCTTTTAAAAAATATTTCCTCCCAGTCTGTGGTATGTCTTTTCATTCTCTTGATATTGTCCTTTACAGAGTAAAAGTTTTGTGTATTTTTTATTTATTTTTAATTTTTTTTTTATTTATTTATTTGAGAGAGAGAGAGAGAGACAGAGAGAAACAGCATGAGAGGGGATAGGGTCAGAGGGAGAAGCAAGCTCCCCGCTGAGCCGGGAGCCCGATGTGGGACTCGATCCCAGGACTCCGGGATCATGACCTGAGCCGAAGGCAGTCGCTTAACCAACTGAGCCACCCAGGCACCCAAAGTTTTGTGTATTTTTTAAATCACAGTGCTGTGCATTAGATCTCCAAAACTTATTCATCTTCTAACTGTAACAGAAGTTTTTAATTTTAATGTAGTCCACCCTGTCAATTATTTCTTCTGTGGATTGTGTCTTTGGTATTGTATGTAAAAGGCATTATTCCTAGAGAATTTTAGGTAAATTTCCTCACCCATTTCCCATGAAATTGCTGCCTGACTTAAGAGTGCATGAGATATTTGTGCAAACAGAAATCTATTATTTTTAAGGGCACTGAGATGTAAAAAAGGAACTTGGGTCTCTAAGTGATGGGTGTTATTCTGAGGAAGGGTCAGTTTCAACACAGAATGAGGTGAGGGAAATATCATTTCAAAGGGCAAAATCCAGACAGGATGTGTCCTTGGAGATGGAATTGGAGGATATTGTACAATAGAACATGAGTAAATGGGGACAAGAAGGAAATAATTCTTCATGAGCACCTCCAAGCAGTTTTACAATATCATACTACCTCTGCATATGGGACCAAGTGTGAGCCATATGGTTCTAACTCGAACAATTAATACGTCATGAGTAAGAATGGTGACAGAATATTAAAAAAAGATGTTAAGATACACTTCTTATTTAAAAAAAAAAATTAAAAAAAAAAAAGATACACTTCTTATTTTAAACAAAAATCTATAGTATATATGTGTGTGTGTGTATAATATAGCTCCTTAAAAAATTTGCACACTTCAGTTTTCTAAAATTTCCTTGGATATGTGAAACAAAAATCTTCTAGAGTTATCTAAATATGAGTTGAACCAAATTTATTATATGAAGATTGTCACTTACAACCAGATGGTACACATTATGCACATGATAAAGGTCTCTCATAACATTCTCACTAATATTAGCTTGTTTATGGAACACTAAAGCTGTAACACCAACTGACAGGATCAAGATCTGGGATGCTGTTATTCTATTCTCAACTCATTCTGTGCATAAATAGAGCAGAGTAGTGGGTGCTAGGTAGGATCTCAAAAATCACTACAGCAACAGGATTCAATTAAGGACAAAATTCTCAACACCAAATTTATCCCCCAAACAAAATCTATACTTCATTAAATTATTATCTTGAGACAGTGGCTGTCTTTCTATGTAATAGGTTTCTCAATCTTGTTTGTGTAACTTGTGGCCAATTTTAAATGGAAAAATTTTTTTCATATCTGCAGTTTAGAAAACTGATTTTATTTGTAATGTGAATTAAATATGTATAACTGCACAATATACACTTTATGATATAAAACTAAAATAATCTTACAAATTAAACAATGATTAAATTAACAACATTAAAATTATCATTAAATTAATGTGATGGATGCCTTAGTCCTCCCAATTCTAGACTCCCACTGTACTATGAATACTTATAGATGGTGTGATGGTTAATTTTATGTATCAGCTTGACCAGGCCACAGGGTGCCCAGATGTTTATCAAACATTATTTTTGGTGTTTCTGTGTAGGTGTTTTAGGATAAGATTAACATTTAAATAGATAGACAGCTTAAAGCAGATTGCTGTAATGTGGGTGGTCTTATCCAATCAGTTGAAGGCCCAGCCAGAACAAGAGAGAATTCTTACTGTCAGGCTGCTGTTGAACTGGGGCATTGGCTTTTTCTTGCCTTTGGATTCTAATTAAAACATGAGCTCTTCCTGATTCTTGAGCTTGCCAGACTTTGGACTGGAACTATTCCATTGGCTCTTCTGAGTCTCTAGCTTATCAACTCACCCTGAAGATCTGGGGACTTAATGTGAGTCAAGTGCTTATAATAACAACAACAACAAAATCTTAATATATACATATATATAGCCTATTGATTTTTGTTTCTCTGGAGAACCCAAAATAATACAGATTTTGTATCAAGAGTGGTTTTAGAGGAACAGAATTTTAATGAGTTTTCTGAATCGATTCTGACATTTCTAGAATTAATTATCTGATTAGATTTAAAGATGCTAATGACTGTTTCCAGTGGTAAAGAGAGCAGCAATAGTCCTTGGCATGATCTGGCAATAGAGATATATAAAACATTTCCATTGGATACTCCTAACCAACTACTTATAAGCAGCAAGGATCTGGGTGACTGTGTACAGGATACTTTTGAACATTTTGTCAAACTAATGAATAGAATGAAATTGGTTGGCTGTCCTAGTGTTGCTGGACAAAGTCGGGAAAGAAAAGGATGAGCTCAGGGATTTGAATTCCTACTTCAAGTGCTGCATAAATGACCTGAAAGCTTCTTTCTGAGGCCTGTAGTAGATTATTATCTCTTGTAGCTGCAGGGCTAAGTTTAAGTTAGAAATGTCTGACAGGCCTTGGTTTAATGTAGAGAAAGGGATTCAAAGGCTTAGGGAGACTGGAGTGTTAGACTGCATTTGTCATTTAAGACTTATTTATCTAACCTGAGATGGTCCAGAAGACACAATTTTGCCACGACTGTGAGAAATAAACTTGTGAGGGGAGCCCCAGCATCCTCAGAAAGATCTATGATTGTTTTCCTCTATAGGCCAGTCCTTACAGTGGGAACTGAGATCATTGAACTCGGAAATGCGAGAGGAGTAATTAGATCCTGGGGTGGAAAGGGCCAAGTGGTGGCACTCTCCACTAAAGGCAGGTGGGTGTGGTTACCTTACTACAATAAAAAGCAGAGTCAAAGCCGCAATCAGAACACTGACTCATGTAGACTTATGGTGCTGGCTACTTTATCGTGGTGTTATTAGAAGTGAAATAAATGGGAAGTTTACCAAATTCTTACTTGATCTGTATAAGCACAAAAAAATCTAGGTCAAGTGAAGAAAAATCTAACCTGAATCATAAAAAGAGAGGCACGTCTCCTCAAGTAATTCCCAGACTTGAGCCAGTTTACAGATCCAGAACCCCTTGAATGAAAGGAAAGCCAGGGGAAGACCAGGGGACCTCAGTGTACTGAGGAAAGACCTCAGTACACTGCCAAAAATTTATACTCTTAATACTAAAAATTTACTAAAGAGCCATATGGCCCTTTACTAGGGTAAATGTGCATTAAGGGGAAAAAAATCAGATTTTTTAGGTACTATCAGACAGTAATTCTGAACTGATACTAAGTCCAGCAGCCTCATAGTGTCACTCTGGTCTACCACCACTGTAGGGGCTTATGGAGGTCAGATGATCAATGGAGTTTTAGCTTAGGTTCTTCTGATAGTAAGCCTAGTGGGTCCCTGAACACATCCTGTAGTTACTTCCCCAGTTTTGGAATCCATAATTGGAATAGACATATTCAGAAGGTGATAGAATCCCTATGTTTGTTCCCTGACCCATGGAGTAAGGATTATTAAAGTCCAAGCGGGAATCACTAGAACTCCCTCTATGAAAGACAATAGTAAAATAAAATTTTTGGAGGGATTGCAGAGATCCCTCTGTGCTATCAAGAGCTTGAAAAATACAGGCATGATGATTTCTACAACATCCCTATTCAACTCACCTTTTTGGCCTTTGTAGAAGACAGATAAATCTTGGAGAATGACAGTGGATTATTATAAGCATAATCAAATGGTGAGTTTAATTGTACCTGTGATTTCATCACTTGAGCTAATTAATACATCTCCTGGTACCTGGTATGCAGCTATTGATCTGGCAAGTGCTTTTTTCTCCATCCTTGTCAATAAGGACTACCAGAATCAGTTTGTTTTCAGATGGCAAGGTGATCAATATACCTTAACTGTGCTACCTCAGGGGTATATCAACTCTCCAGCTCTATGTCATAATTTTGTTTTTAGTGATCTAGATTTTCTTTTCTTCCCAAAAGGTATCACACTGGTTCATTACATCAGTGACATTATGCTGATTGGACCTAGTGAGAAGTAGCAACTGCTCTAGACTAGTAAGACATTTGCATGCAGCAGGTAGAAAATAAAAAAAAAGGTAGGAAATAGGAAAAAGGTAGTTATAATAATAGCTATGACTACATGATGGAAATAAAAACTAATTGTCATGAGTATTTCATCCTCACTTTGTCAACAATGAAGGCGGGCTTCAATCAGTCAGTTGAAGCCCTGAAAAGAACAAAAAGTTTTACTCTCCCCTGATTAAGAGAGAATTCTTCCTCTCCACTGCCTTTGAACTGGATGTGGCTTTTTCCTGACATATTTTATGTCAATTTGTGTCAGTGTCCATGTTCATTCTGCATCACCCAGAAAACTTTTTCCTAGACGAGAACTGAAACATCAGTGCCTTCTGGATGTGAAGCCTGCTAGCTTACAGACTGAAACTATATCATAGAAACTCTATCCTGGCTGGTTCTTTGCCCTTCCAGCTTGGACTAGAAGTATACCATTGGTTCTCCTGACTCTCCCACTTACCAACTTAGCAGATCTTGGATTTTGTCAGTCTCCATAATTATGTGAGCTAATTCCCTATAATCTCTCTCTATATAGCCTATTGGTTCTGTTTCTCTGAAGAATCTTGACTACTACAGATGGCAATATTACAAGATCTGATCTAGGCATGCTCATTCTTCTGTGTCATGTGATTGCTTCATTCATGTGCTAATTTTCCTTTGTGCATTTATATTCACTATTCATTTTTACGGTGAACCATGATGACATTGGCCTTCACCTGATGGGATCAGACATTTACATTTTTAGTCACTCTGTTCATTTCTCATTCACCAGAGGTGAGCAAGTCAGTAGTATTTTTGAATGTGATCCTAAACACAGATATGAATATTGATATTGGTGGCTTATATTTGATTATTAAGCAGTTTTCTGGGTGATGCAGAATGAACATGGACACTGACACAAATTGCCATAAAATATTTACTCAAAAAATCAACTTTACAGTGAATCACAACCTTATAGTCAATCATCCATAGATTCTGCAGTGTTCTACATATTCCTATTTGAGAAATACTGAAGTAGAATGGTTAAAACTTAAAATATAGATCAACCCAGCTTACATATTAGTTCTTTTGTTTATTAGCTATGAGTGCTTGAGAAATGAGACAGTGCATAACACAGCATTTAGCATAGTGACTGACACACAGTAAACAATAAATACCAGTGGTTATTATTAATAAATGATAAACAATTCAAACCTTATAATTTTGGAGGTTTTTTATTTTCTCTAATCCATTGCCTTTCTCTCCCAACCTTCTACTCTGGGAGACCAGTTCTGTCCTTAGTATTGTTCAGTAATTAACATGAAACCACTCTTTCTGTGCTCAAAACAAAAAAAAGAGATTAGCGGCCCTTGGAAAACCTGTGTACCTTCTGCCAGTTGATTTCAAACTTAGCTGCACACTAACGTTTATTCAGAGCATACAACTTCAAATAGTCAGCTCCTGTCCCTGGAGATCTTGATCTGATTAGCCTGAAGAAAGGGCTTTATATTCAGGGTTTTTAAAATGTAGATAGACACAGGAAGGCTTCATGCACTTAGTTCTATTTCCTTCTTTTCTTATTCTTATTTTCGGTATTAGTAATAGTTAGAATTTTAAGGAATAGATTAGGAAACATCTGTTCAGAAGTATTAATTTTTTTTTCCTTAGGGCCTTTAATATTTAGGGAAGCAATAGGCAATTACAGACTAATGGAGTGTCATGGGCAAATTATACTTTATTGATGTGGGGCTTAACAGAGGCAACTGTTGGCTCCTCTCTAGTGGCCTCTTTGGCAAGTAAGCACCAGTGGTGTTCATGAGAATGTTCTGTAATTATTAACTGGGTTCTAGTTGCCAAACTTTCATGGACAATGAAATCCCAAATAAAGTGATTTTTATTTTAATTCCCAAAGAAATTCCTGTACATTGAAAACATAATTGTTTGCCTAGTTTTTTAAATTTCTTTTACCTTTCTTCTGATATGCAACTTAATATAATATGGTTGTTACTAATTGTTGATTTAATACTATTTCATTTCATATTTGTTTCTTGGAAAACCAAGAAATGTTTGGCATATTTCAGTTATATTTATACAACACACCTAAAAGTTAGTATTTCACATGTGGGCTTTATAGGTGAGCTACCAAGTCAAGCTATAATAAGAAGGACATTTTATATCAGAGTTTTGAAAGCATAGCTGCTATGATAAAGCTGAAATAAAAACCATTGCTTCTCGGAATTGAGAGCAACAGGAAGTCTCATTAAAATTACCCCTTGTATCACACTACATCTTTATATAAATTTAAATGCTTAGATTCACTGGAAGGGAATTTAATGAGAATAGAGTTCAGGTGAACTCAACAAATTTTTCTATTTTTAGCATGTAATATCTGATCATTCTTTTTCTTATAAAAGAAATTCCTTTTGAATAGACTATATGCAGATTTGGATGAGAAGCTGCACATTGAACTTTTATCATTTAGAAAATTTGGACTCCTATCTAAAAGAGTTTCTTATTCTAGTGTGACCATATTGACACTGAGATTATTGAATAGAATTAATTAAATAGTTTAATTATGAGAAAAATATCATTTAGGGATACTTAGATTTACCTGACTTAGTCCATCAAATTGAATATTTTATTGTTTTTATTTCTAAGAAATGTATATGATCCAAAGCTATGGGCCTCTAGCTAATTACTCTGACAGAGCCAGGTACTTTCTGCTTCACTCTTACAAGATTAAATAATAAATAAAACAAGTCCACTCTTTCAGGCCCAGCACATTGATAAAACTCCATCCAGGTTAGCATCCCAGTCAAAGACATAAGTCCGGGGGTGCCTGGGTGGCTCAGTCGGTTAAGCATCTGCCTTCGGCTCAGCTCATGATCTCAGGGTCCTGGGATGGAGCCCTGCATTGGGCTCCCTGCTCAGGGGGGAGTCTGCTTCTCCCTCTCCCTCTCCTGCTCTCTCCTGCTTGTGCTCTCTCTCTCTCAAATAAATAAAATCTTAAAAAAAAAAAGACACAAGTCTGCATTCTCTGGGTATGCTCTTATCATATTTTAAATGTATGAAATATTCAGTATACCAAAAGGCTTATGCTTTAATTTTGCATTCTTCTTAATACATAGTAAAGTACATCACACAAAGAGCATATAATTTGATTTTAGAGACCAAAATGTATCCAACTTCATCAGGAGGAGGAATAAAACATTACAAGCTGTTCTGACCAAGAATGATTGATCTTCCAGTAATTTTCCTGAAAATTTGCTAAGAAGAAAAGATGGAAGCCTGTGGAAGACTTATATCCCCAAATGCAGCTGTGATGGTTACTTGGACATGCACAGAAAGAGAAAAACGGAGATTCAGAAATTCTTTTCCTCCCAGTTGTATCTTTGAGGAGAATGGACATGAGAATATAAAAGTTTGAGGAACACTCTTTGCTCTCAAGTGTTTCAGAGCTAAGTCTTCTCACTTTTCTTGGATATGTGCTGCACATTTACAAGTATACATATTTCAACTCTGTAAACCTTTGTTGGCTTTCTATATAGTTCCAGGAATTTTACTAGGTAATTTTTGTATATCTATTTTACCATATATTCATATATGTTTTATAGATAACACTGATCAGAATATTCCAAAATACTAAGTCAGTATACTTGAAAAGTTAAAAATAAATGACTAATTGTTTACTTTGTGGTGTGACCTACCTGTGTCCAAGTCATGATAAATGTTGCCTAAGTGAATAAAATCAGCAACTCAAAGCACACACACACACACAAATTGCCCTTGTAAAAATAAAATAAAAATGTAAAAGGATTTGTTAAGGAAATCTTTTGCACTTTTACGTTTCTCTTAGGATTGACTCTGGTTAAGCACTCTGTGAACTTTTCATAATATCTGGTTTTAATACAAGGTTTTTGTTTTCTGTTTTTTTTACGGGGGTGTTGGGAGAGGGAGAGAGAGAATCTTAAGCAGGGTCCACACCCAGTATGGAGCCTGACACAGGGCTTGATCTCATGACCCTGAGATCATGACCTCAGCTGAAATCAAGAGTTGGACACTTAACCGACTGAGCCACCCAAGTGCCCCTCAAAATATCTGTTCTTAAGTACTTTCACACTCTGTGATTTTTGACCTTGGTTTATTTCCATGCCTGTTTTATGTGCTGAGTGAGTTTTAATTAAAACATTACACAATATATCATGTTGTAGATGAGAGCCAGTATTCTAGCAGCAGAAATATCACCATTATTTCCCATCCTCTAGGATAACTGATACCTGCTTACTTAACAGTACTTTTTTTAGTGTAACAAGGAGTCTCAATTACAAACAAAGTTCTTAAATAGTAGCCTTATAACAAGATAACAATAAGTAATAACCACTTATAAAATCAATCCGCCTGTTTCTTTTCACCACTGTGCTCATTTAGAGTCCTCAGTTTCTTCATTTGTAAAGTGAGGTGGTTTGAGTAGATATCTTTAGAGTTTTCTCCAGCACTATTATCCTAAATCATAATTATTTGAATCACATGACTGCTTAACAGCCAGGGGCAAGTGCTGGGTGGTAAATCCTGGCCATCTGTGGTCCCATCCCTCTGTCCTAAGAGTCTGTCTTCTGTATAAAGATAGAACTTGCACTGTTATTCTGTAAAGAATTACTTTTAAACGAGTTAAGCTACACAGTTACATCAGCTGTGTAATTTTCTCCCTTGTCATTTAACAACATCGATGACAGATTTAGTCAAATTACAGCTGTTTTTTCAAGGACAAAGACGATGTAATGCACTTGTAATATTTGGAAGTAATGAGTGATGTATGGTTAATGAACCAAGAAACCCTTCTCTCTTTAGACATTATAAAATGCAGAGCCACATCCTGCTTTTGATCTGTTTGCTCTTTGTGATCTAACCCTTCAGGTGTGAGCTATTTTTATATGTGCTATCCATCTAAGATTCTCTCTAAGAATACCAAAAGAGTGGAGAGAAGGTAGATGCCTTTGGAACTGTCTTTGTCTTTCTTCAGTCCCACATTCAACTCTATAATGTTTATACTGTTTGCTATTCCTTTTGCTCTAGCTTTATTTCTGCCATTGATTAAGGACAGATACACTTGGATCAGTTTAATTCAATTCAAATTGAGTTCAGTTTGATGAGTATTTGCTGAATTCTGGTAGGATGAGAGCATTATACTGAAAAATTCAGTCTGTGGTTCTAAGGGATTAAATAGTTGGATTGCATAACATTTATTGTTTCCTAAGAGGAAGTAGAGATCTTTGACTTACAATGGGGTTATGTCCCAATAAACTCATAGTAAATTGAAAATATCATAAGTTGAAATGCATTTAATACATCTAACCTATCAATATAGCTTAGTCTAGCCTACCTTCAATGTGCTCAGAACACTTAATCTACAGTTGGGCAAAATCATCTAACACAAAGCCTATTTTATAATAAAGCATTGACCATCTTGTGTAATTTATTAAATATGGTACTGAAAGTGAAAAATAGAATGGTTGTATGGGTACAGAATGTTTATCACTGTATGGGTTGTTTACTCTTGTGATCACTGGCTGACCTAGAGCTGTGGCTTACTGTCTCTACCCAACATCTCCAGAGAGTATGTTGAAAAATTATAAGTTGAACCACTGTTAAGTCAGGGACCATCTGTATATTGGTTCATCATGAGAGGTAAAGTTCATGTTTAACAGAGACTGTGATGGTTAAGAGACTGAGAAGAAGAATATTGACCATGCTTTTAAACTGTACTATAAAAGGATATCAATATTATGAAAATCCACATTGTATTATAATTACGTGATTTAGTCATTTCAGTTAAGGAAAATAATAGACATTATTGCTTTGCAGACAATTATAATCTCAGTAGCAAGAAAAATACCTGGCACATAGTAGATGCTCAATAAATCTTTGTTGAAGGAGTTAACAAATTACTTAATCTATGTCCTTCCATCTGGTTTAATTTTCTTCTTCCATACCATTTCTTTTTTTCAGTGTGGATCTGAGTGATATTTGTAGTTTTTTTTTAAAGATTTTATTTATTTATTTGACAGAGAGAGACACAGCGAGAGAGGGAACACAAGCAGGGGGATTGGGAGAGGGAGAAGCAGGCCTCCCGCCGAGCAGGGAGCCCGACATGGGGCCGATCCTAGGACCCTGGGATCATGACCTGAGCTGAAGGCAGACGCCTAACGACTAAGCCACCCAGGCGCCCCTGTAGATTTTTATAAATAAGAAAGATTATATCTTTCCCTCTCACTTTTGAATGATTATGCATCTTATAAAATTTATTTTAATAATTTTTATCTCAGCTTGAAAATATTACATTATTTTCTGGCATCAGTTTTTGCTGATGAATATATTTGTTTCTCTAAGTTCTTCATGGGTAATCTGTTTTCTCTGGTTGCCTTTAAAACCTCTTTTTTGAGTATAGTTGACAAAGAATGTTACATTAGTTTCAGCTGTACCTCTTAATGATTTGACAAGTCTATACATTATTCTATGTTCACCACAAGTATAGAAATACTATCTGTCTCATTACATCACTGTTACAATATCACTGACTGTATTCCTTATGCTCTGCTTTTTATTTCTGTGAGTTACTCATTCCACAACTGGAGGTCTTTATCTCCCTCTCCCCTTCACCCATTTTGCCTAACTTCTACATCCTTCCTCTCTGGGAGCCATCAGTTTGTTCTCTGTATTTATAGTTCTGATTCTGCTTTTTGTTTATTTTTTAAGATCCCATTTATGAAAGGAATCATATGGTATTTGTCTTTCTCAGTCTGACTTATTTCATTTAGCATAATACCCTTTATGTTCATCCATGTTGTCTCAAATGGCATGATCTCCTTTTTTATAGTAGCATAATGTTCCAATGTTCCATATATATATTCCAGTATATATGTCACATTTTCCTTATCCAGTCATCTATTGATGGCCACTTAGGTTGCTTCCATGTCTTGTCTATGGTAAATAATGCTGCAATAGACATAGGGATGCATATATCTTTTTGAATTAGTGTTTTTTTCATTTTTTTCTGGGTAAATATACAATAGTGGAGTTATTGGATCATATGGTATTCCTATTTTTAATTTTTTTAGGAACCACCATACTGTTTTCCATGGTGATAGTACCAATTTACATTCCCACGAACAGTGCATGAGGGTTTCTTTTTCTCTACATTATCGCTAATAGTTGTTTTTAGCCAATCTGTGTGTGAAGTGATATCTCAATGTGGTTGTCTTCTTGATTTTAGCCAATCTAACTAGTGTGACGTGATATCTCAATGTGGTTTTCATTTGCATTTTCCTGATGATAAGTGATGTTGACCATCTTTTCATGTGTCTGTTGGCCATCTGCATGTCTCTTTTGGAAAACTGTCTATTCAGGTCCTCTGCTGATTTTTTTACTCGGATTGTTTGTTTTTCTAGTGTTGAGTTAAATAAGTTTTTTATGTATTTTGGATATTAACCCCTTATCAGATATATCATTTGCAAACATCTTCACACATCCAGCAGGCTGTCTTTTTGTTTTCTTCATGGTTTCCTTTACAGTACAAAACCTTTTTATCGTGATATAGTCTCAATAGTTTAATTTCACTTTTGTTTCCCTTGCCTTAGGAGACATGTAGAAAAATGTTGCTATGGCTGATGTCAGAGAATTTACTGCCTGTGTTTATCTTCTAGGATTTTTATCTTCTAGGTCTCACATTTAGATCTTTAATCCACTTTGAGTTTATTTTTGTGTATGGTGTAAGAAAGTGGTCCTGTTTTGTTCTTCTGCCTTTAGCTGTCCAGTTTTCCCAGCACCATTTGTTGAAGAGATTGTCTTTTCCCCACAGTATGTTTTGCTTCCTTTGTTGTAGATTAATTGACCATATAAGTGTGGGTTTATTTCCAAGCTCTCTATTCTGTTTCATTGACCTATGTGTCTATTTTTGTGCCATTACTGTTTTGATTACTACAGCTCTGTAGTATATCTTGAAATCTGGGATTGTGATATCTCCAGTTTTGTTCTTATTTTGCAGAATTGCTTTGGCTAGTCAGGGTCTTTTGTGGTTCCCCACAAATTTTAGTATTCTGATTCTGTGAAAAATGCTATTGGTATTTTGATAGAGATTGCACTGACTCTGTAGATTGCTTTGCGTAATCCAGACATGTTAACAATATTAATTCTTCCAATCCATGAGCAATGGAATATCCTTCCATTTGTGTCATCTTCAATTTTTTTAATCCATGTTTTCAGTTTTCAGAGTACAAGACTTTCACCTCTTTGGTTAAGTTTATTCCTAGATATTTTATTCTTTTTGGTGCAATTTTTAAAAAAATTCTCTTTCTGCAAGTTTTTTGTTCTTATAAGAAACTCTTATAAGAAACTCATACTGATTTCTGGATATTTATTTTGCATCCTGCCACTTTACTGAATTCATTTATTATTTCTAGTAGTTTTTTTTGGTGGAGTCTTTAGGATTTTCTATGTATAATATCACATCATGTGCAAATGGTGACAGTTTAAAATGTTCTTTACCAACATGGATGCCTCTTCTTTTTCTTGTCTGATTGTTGTATAACTTCTATTTAAAAAAAATATATTTTATTTATTTATTTGTCAGAGAGAGAGAGAGAGCCCAAGTGGTGGGGAGGGGCAGAGGGAGAGGGAGAAGCAGGCTCCCCACTGAGCAAGGAGCCCAATGCGGTACCTGATCCCAGGACCCTGGGATCATGACCTGAGCCGAAGGCAGATGCTTAACCAACTGAGCCACCCAGGCGTCTCATGTTGTGGCTATAACTTTTAGTACTATGTTAAATAAGTGGCAAGAGTGGACATCCTTGTCTTGGTCCTGGCCTTAAAGGGAAAGCTCTCAGTTTTTCACCATTGAGTATGATGTCAGCTGTGGGTTTTTCATATGTGGCCTTTATTACATTCAGGTATGTTTCCTCTAACCCCATTTTGTTGAGAGTTTTTTATCAAGCATGGATGATGAATCTTGTCACTTTTTATGTCACTGTGATATGTCTAGGTTTGGATTTATTTTTAGTTGAGATTTATAAATTTGAGGATTTACATTGTTTCATTAAGTCCAGAAAATTTTTATCTCATCTCCTACTCTCAATTGGGATTTCTTATTGTGGGAACATTGAATGTTTCCACTCTATCTGCCATTCCTGCAAATCTCTTTCACATACTCCATTTCTTTATCTTGCTGTATTGACTTTTGAGAATTCTTTTAAGTTCATCTTTTAGTTTATTCTTTTTAATTTTTTTCTGATCTGAAACTATCCTATTATTTGAGATTTTATTTTTCATGACTGTGTTCTTACTTTTTGAAGCTTTAGTGTTTTTCAAATAGTTATCTTTTATGTCTCATTTATTTCTTATGCTTTTGAATTTTTGTTTTAAACATTTCAAAGATTCTTATGGTCTCTATCAAATTGTTCTATTAACTAAAGTTCTTTCATGGCTGCTGTCTCTGGCTTATGATGAGTTATTTTCTTGTGTATTTTGTATTTTTACCTCTATGCGCATATTTCTTGGGACTTGAATTTGAATAATTCTGTGACATTTAATTGATGGTGTGGTTTTCTAGCAATTGCTTTATATTTGTTTCTTTTAGGAGCACAGAGACATCATCTTGGAGGTTCCTGTATTATACTAATACTGCAAATTTGAAATATTAAATTTAATTTAGGCATAGGGTTAATTTTTTTTCACTTTCCCCTACATTTAAATCCCAAAGAAGAGCTTCCTTGTTACTTCCCTGTGATAAGTTGATTTTTTTTTTTAGTTTCCTCTTTAATAGTGTACATGGCACAGGTCAGAAGGCTTAGGTTTTATTCCTGGCTTTGCTGTTTATTGTGTGACCCTAATGCACATGGACTCTTAATATCCTCACTGGAAATATGAGAAAACAGTCTGTCATATCTATTGTTGGGAGATAATTCTCCTTGGGCCTACAGCAATTCTTCTTGTCTTTCTGTGTGTGCCTGCAAGGTTTTGGTCACTCTTCCACTGGACATTTTTCAAGATTGTTTATGTACCTGGTAAACTTGAGAGATGAGAGAATTATTCCTTTCCTGGACAAAGAGCATGCTTGCTTACTGCTTGCTATAAATTAGGTGGATTCCCCCTAGCTAAGTGTTACTCAGCTATGACAGAACCCACTGCATGTGTAGAATCCATTTGGGTCATTCCATGCCACTCACATGGGACTTAGAAGAAAAAGAAAGGAACAGAAATGTGCTGATGTTCATGCTGATTGTTGTTCCTTATTCTCTGACCCAGGAGTCTGTTGTTTTCTGCCAGCATTCATGATTCATAACAGGTCAATTTATTAGTTTGTAATTGGATAAAATCAAATCCTGGACCTAATACCTACTTGACAGGGATATAGTAAAGATCAGTGTATGTGTAGGTAAAAGTAATTTCAAAATTATAAAGGGCTATGTGATGGTAAAGCATTATTTGTTCTAAATATTGATAACAAAAGCAGAGTATAACTATTTCTTAGAGAAAAATCAGACAAAACTCCTTTGAATGAAAGTATCCAAGACCACTTGTGAACTATTTTTGACAAAAACAAAAGACCCCCGAACTTTTATCTGATCAAATCTCTAGATCTTGCTAACAATTTAAAACAGATATAGGGAGAATGAACGTATCAAGCAATACCACTGGACTGCAATTAGTAAAATCTGTCCTATGGAAAACTCCTCTGGGACAACTGACCCAATTTTTTAAAAAAATAGACAAATTGTAAAGAAAACTAGATACAGGAGGAACTTACAGATCATATAAAATTTAAGAGATATAATAACTAATTGCAACATAGACTTTATTTTTATACAGATTTGAACAACCAACCTAAAAATTTTTGAGATAATCAGAAAATTGAACATACAGTGAATATTTGATAGCATTAAAGAGGAAGTGCTTAAAACTTTAGTATAATTATGGTGTTGTAGTTAATTTGCTTTTATAGATATATTTTGAAATATCTGTGGATAAAATGATATGATAGCTGGGAGTCAAAATAATATGGAATTGGAGAGAAATGGATTGAATATAGATGAAATAAGATTGTCTAGGATTGTAGCAGTTGGTGATGAGTACAAGGAGGTTCATTATACTGTTCATTATTCTTTCCCATATGTAAAATACCTCTACAATAAGTCAGAAACTATTTTTGTTCTTCATGGGAAAAGATTTTCTATACATATTCTATCATTAAATTGCTGATTTTAAAACCAGATATATTGGCAGAGATAGGCCTTACTAACCTGATGATTTGTTCAATAATAATGATCATTAGTATTATTAACACACACAACAATGATATTAAAAGCCAAATAATTAACAAGTCACAAGAGCTAATTTGGACAACCAACCAAAACACCTGGGTAGTAGAACAAACTTTGAGGAAGTGGAACAACTGGCCAAGAAAAAGAAATAAAAGACATACAAATTGGAATGAAATAAGTAAAATTATCTCTGTTCATGATGACATGATCTTATATTTATGAAACCTTAAAGATTCAACAAAAAATAAACTGTTAAAACTAATAAATTCAGCAAATTGCAGGATATAAAATCACACAAAAATTGTGTTTCTATATGCAAAGAACAATCCAAAAAGGAGGTTAAGAAAACAATTCCATTTACAATAGCATCAACAAGAATAAAATAATTAGAAATAAACCTAACCAAGGTAGTGAACAACTTGTACACTGAAAACTATAAACCACTGCTGAAAGAAAAAAGACACAAAACAAATGTAAAGGTATCCCATATTCAAGAAATGGAAGACTTAAAAATGTCCACATTCCCCAAAACAATATGGGTTTAATGCAGTAAATAAATCTTTAATGATAATTTTTGCAGAAATAGAAAAATGTATCCTAAAATTCATATAGAATCTCAAGGGACCCTGAAAAGTCAATACAATTTTTGAAAAAGAACAAAATTGGAAGGTTCAAATTCCCTGATTTCAGAACACAGTACAAAGTTATAGTAATTAAGATAGTGTAGTACTGACATAAAGACAAATACATAGACCAATGGAATACAATAGAGAGAAATAAGCCCTTGGGTATATGGTCAAATGATCTTCAATAAGGGTGACAAGATCATTCAATGGGGAAAGTAATGTCTTTTCAACAAATAGTGTTGGGAAAACTGAATACGTGCAAAAGAATGAAGTTGGACCTTTATACGATATTGAAAAAATTAACTCAAAACAGATTAAAGACCTAAAATTATGAAATTCCCAGAAGAAAACATAGTGGGATATCTTCGCGACATTGAATGTGGCAATGAGTTCCTGGATATGACAGCAAAAGCAAGAACAGCAAAAGCAAAACAGACAAATGGGACTATGTCAAATTTAAAAGCCCTTTGTGCACCAAAGGATACAATCAACCGATGGAAAGGTAACCTATGGAAGGGGAGAAAAATATTTGGAAATCCTATATATGATAAAGGGTTAATATCTAGAATATATACATATATTCTACAACTCAGTAACAAAAAAATCAAATAATTCAATTAAAAAATGGGCAAAGAACTTGAATAACATTTCTCAAAGATGGTATACAACTGGCCAATAACCAAATGAAAAGATGCTAGGTATCACTAATCACCAGAGAGATACCAATCAAAACCACAATTCTCTATCACCTCAGACCCATTAGGATGGCTACTATCAAAATTACAGAAAATAGCAAACAGTGGTGAGGATGTGGAGAAATTGGAACCCTTGTGCACTGTTGATGGGATTGTAAAATGGTGCAACTGCTATGGAAAAACAGTATGGAGGTTTTTCAAAAAATTAAAAATAGAACTATCATATCTTTTTGTTGAGGCCACTTATGATATTATCAAATGTAGATATTTCTGATGGGATGAACTGATCAAGATAAAAATTTAGTCTTTTAAAATAGGAAAAAATAAATTAACATGCAGGAGGTTCTTACTTTAGTACAATTTCTATTTATAAAATGTAAATACTTTATGTCCTATTGCATTCATTAGATATTGAAAAGTATGAAGTCAGTAGAATTAGGTGTGTATAATTTGACAGAGAGAAACTTTTTGGGTCAACATGAAATTTATAATTTCAAACAGATTAAAGAGAAAAAAATTATTAAATTATGGCATTCTGATATGGCATTAAATTATGGCATTCTGATATGGCATTCTGATCGCAAGGAAGTGACTAGCCAAGAATACAGCCAAAAGTCTACAAAAAAGAGCCAATATTTAGTCTGTGAATCATATATACAAGTTCAATTCTTGATTATTTCAGTTAATAAGCCCCATTTTTATGCCAATGATATCACAATAAGCCAATTTTCATGCAATGAAGAAAATGGTTAGATTTTGAAAGGACATGTGGTCTGGATATTCCTATTCAATGAGATCTTGAGTGGAGTTTGGAAGTTTATAGAGAGGAAGATGAGAAGGTAGATAGGAGAGTTTGGATCATGGATAAAAGGTAATATAGTCAGACATTGATTAGCTTGACAATATTTGTGCTTCATTAAGAGGATTACTATCTCAGAAATGTATTTTATTTATTTATTTATTTATTTATTTATTTATTTATTTTTTAAAGATTTTATTTATTTGGGAGAGAGAGACAAAGAGAGCAGAGGCAGGGGGCAGAGGGAGAGGGAGAGGGAGAAGCAGACTCCCTGCTGAGCAGGGAGCCCAATGTGGGGCTCGATCCCAGGACCCTGAGATCATGACCTGAGCTGAAGGCAGACGCTTAACTGACTGAGCCACCCAGGCGCCCCTCAGAAATGTATTTTAAATATAATAAACACACACATATATAAATCTCTTATAGAATTAAACATTGCAATTAATATGATTTTTTTCTTATGACTGGTTAGTCATAACCATAGTTTATACATTGGATACTTAGGATCTATTTTTCTTTTGGATTTTAGTTACATGTTCCCATCTTTTCATGTATCTACTAAGTTTTGCTTGATTTCAGTATCAAAATTGTAAATGCACCAGGCTATATTATTTTCTTATAGGTTTACTGTCCATCTGGTAGAGAAAGGGCTGTGCCTTAACACCTTAAGCCCAACCCAGAATGAGACTGAGGAAAACCTGGATGATGATCTAGATGAGGCACACTCAGCTCTGGTTACCCTGGCCATCCAGAGGTTCAATTAAGAGTCTAGTTTATTTTCTCTGGCACCTCCTTCTGACAGATTTTAAACTCAGATATTTATCTCTTGAGACACTACTGACTGTGATGTATTGCTTCTCAAAGGTTTTCTTCTTACATTTTAAGCCTTTCCTCAACCATATACAGACCCAAGATTCAGCAAATATTTTGAGAGAAAATTAGGACATTTGGTTTTCTATCCACACAGTGGCTGCACAGCGGGAATTTCTGCCTCTTGTTTGGCTTCTGTTGGGAAATACTCCTGCTCTGCAACTCAGAGCTGCTGCATAAATCAGGTGATCTTTTAAAAGTTCTCCCCTCTCTGGGATCTTATCCTCTTTAGTTATCATTGCATTAGCAGCTCTCTGCTGTCTTCTGAAAGATGCTTCATGTTTGTTAATTTAATTTTTAATTTTTTTTCTTCCCCCAGTGGGAGTGTGGTCTGCTGCTTTCTCCTTTGTCCCATAGGGAAGTGGAAGGCCTTGCTCTCTGAATTCTTCCATATGTATAGTTTTGGTTTGGTATATCTTGCAGTATATTTCCTTTCTCTTGGTAATCTATACTATAGTCTCTATTCTAGTATCTCCTAATTTCTAGTAAAATAGATATGAAGTTGATACCAGCCTAATTATCTGCTGTAAGAAATTTTATCATTCATTCTGAAGCTTCTAAGATTTTCTTTTTATCTTATATAGTAGGGGCTTTTTCCAAATGTGCCTAGATATGAGAATATTTTTCCCAATCTTAAAAATAGATAAGCCATTTTAATAATCAGTGAGTTTTTTTCTATAATGTAATTCTTTTTCTCCTTTTAAGTCTTTTTTTTTCCTTCATGGATATGTTTTCTAAATCTTATTTTTTCATCGTGATTTCCATCTATTCATACTGACTTTGAAATATTTCTTCCATTTGAGCATCCAAGTCACTTATGTGGGTCTTTACGATGATCACCAACTATATAAAATATATCTAAATATATTAAGTTGGGATATATACTATAATAAAAGTTAGTGTTAGTCTTGAATGCCTTCAAATATTGTATGGGAGAATATCACATGGAGGAATAAGTGCGTGAATATAATTGAGACAACATACAAAACCCCAAACAAAGAGTACAGACTTGCCTTTTTGGGTATCTAAGTACACTGTAAAACTACTGTAACCAAACATATATCAAAATGTCATAAAAATAGCAAAGTAATACAAAATTCCAGTACTAGAAACAAATACTCATATTTTTGACAACTTAATAATTACAAAACTAAGGCAGTGAGAATAAAATGGACCTAAAATGAGTGGTTCTGGTACAAATGTCTATCCATCAGGAAGAAAGGAAAATTGGATCCCAATCTTGCATAATATTTAAAAACAAAAATTGAATGCAAATTTAAATGAAAAAATATAAAAATCATGCAAGAAAATCTTGGAGGACACAGAACCTGGTGATAAGAGCAATACTAAATAGAACTAGAAATCAGTGAAGTGAAGACTGAATTTAAGTGAAGTAGAATGTTATACTAGTTAGATTGGCAAAACACAAAATATCCCACAAGATACACATCTTGCTGTTGGGAATATAGGAAGAGGCATGTCAAATTTTATCGCTGGTGAAGATGTCAATTGTTAGAGATTTTGTTGGAGAGCATTCTTTCTATATTAAAGATACGTGTATAAACCATATCCCTAACCTTATTAGTCCTTTTCCTAGAAAACTATTTTATACAAATACCACTAAATAAAGATACATACCTAAAGATGTTTATTGCAAAATTTTATATAATCACTCACACACACACACACACACACACAAGATACAAAGTGAATATCAATTGGTAGGGAAATGCTTAAAAAATTGATACACTAGTATCAAATATTGTACAACTATTAAAAATAATGGATAGGAGCCAACCAGATTGACTTTCTTAAGGTGTCATTGACTGAAAAAAATAAGATTCAGAAAAATGAGCCCATGTACCTGCTTTTGTAACACACAAAAAATGATCCCTGTTGATATCTGTATGTTAGTCTTTGAAGAACAAGTAAATAGGAAGTTCACCAGAGTGTCAGAAAGGAACATAATAAGAAGGAAAATGTGTTATCCAACACACAAAAATAGCTAAATTAGAATACAATAAAAATTGTGTATTGTATGATCACATTTATGGATTTATATAAAATTGTATTATGTATGTTTATAAAAAAACATAATAGGAACCCAGGCTTTGAAAAACTTGGTATTTTGGGGTGGCTGGCTGGCTCAGTCAGAACATGTGACTCTTGATCTCAGGGTTGTAATTTGGAACCCCACGTTGGGTGTAGAGATTATTTAAAACAATATATTTTTTAAAGATTTTATTTATTTGTCAGAGAGAGAGAGGGGAGAGAGAGAAAGCACAAGCAGGGGAAATGGCAGGAAGAGGGAGAAGCAGGCTCCCTGCTGAACAAGGAGCCTGATGCAGGACTTGATCCCAGGACGCTGGGATCATGACTGAGATGAAGGCAGATGCATAACACATTGAGCCACCCAGGCATCCTTAAAAAAATAAGATCTTTAAAAGAATATTTGAAAATAAATAAATAAACTTGGTTTTTAGTCCAATAATAAGGACAGATTCTGCATCATGGATTTTTTGTATAAATTTGTTGAATAAAAATTTAGAATAAACTCTGAGTTGATTTTAAAATGTTTTTCTCAACTTTACAAACCAAGCTCAACACAAATAGACATTGTCAAGACTTATTCTTACTTCTCAGGACTAATAAATACAGTTGATTTAAAAATCTAACACTAATGGGTGTGTCCCAGAAAAATTCCTTGCTTTGTTTGGAATGGTAGGTCTCATTCTTACCGACTTTTGCACCTTAACAATCTTTACAATATGGTCACATGTGGTAAGATCTACAATATAGTTCATTTCACTTTCCAAAATGATAGCCTCAAATTAGAGACTTGTTAGCTTATTATATACTTCTTCTAAAATATAGATCAGCTTTTTAATATACATATATATAAAATTTTCAGTTTGGGGTCTTCCAGACCAATATTGTTTGTGAAAGCATGGATATAAGGTTTTAGGAATAGCTATTCCACTATTGATTCTGGTATATTCTTTGTCACAATGTGAAGGAATCTATTAGGAATGGCATTGATTTTTTTTTAAAGCTTTCATTGCACTTCTCTTGGTCTTTTGATTTGTGGGACAGCAGTTGATTATGGACTAACTTGATTGTTTCTATACAGACACTATGTCACTGATGCTTGTGAACAATTTTCCCCTTAATATAACTTTGGAAATCAGGGGCAGTAGGAACAGTCTTTGGGTAAATCATATAGCAATACCCATCAGGATAGAACAATAGTACACTTCAGTTCCCCTTTGAAAATCTTATAAATTATAGTTTGATAACACATTGGGTAAAATGTGTATATATTTTCCCTCTACCATTGAAAGAAAGAATTGAAGGAAAAGATTCTCTTGTCTGAGGATGGCATGGCTTTTAGGAACTAGTAAGCAATAATGATAACTAATTATCACATCTTAATAGGCAATTTGCTTTTTAATCTATTAAATTCCAGGAAGTGAAATCATCAACTTTATCCTCTCCAACAAATTCCAGTGTCTTGGCAATCTTACCTTCTGCCTCTTGAATCTATTCACACTTGTCCAACTTTACTGTCACTGACCTAATCCAGATCATCATTGATGCTTTCCTGACTTATAAGTTAGGGCTTCAGAAGTTCAAGTCAGATTAAATTATCCTTCTACTTACCATCCATCAGTGGCTTCTATTTGTCTTTGGATAAAATCCAAACTCCTCATACCTTAAAGGCTCTGAACAAACTGGTTCCTGCCTCTGGTTTCATCTCTTCCTCTGACTCCTACTCACTTTTTGGTTCTATACTGATATAACTTCTCTCATGAAGCTGACCTCTCTGACCTCCTTAGCTTGGCATTTTCTGCAATAATATCCTATAATACATATATCTCAAAATAAATATTACAATAAAACACTAATCACATTGTATTTTAAAAACTTGTTTCATGTCTTTATCAGTTCCAAGACTATGAGTTCAAGAGCAAGGACTTTTTCCATATTTTGTAACCTGGATCCCATAGTATGCAGAATAAAGAAGGAAATCAAGTTTTTCCATGAAATGAATTAATAAACAAGTGAGGGAAGAATATCTATATTATCTACTTACCTAGGTTTTCTAAAACCTATTCTAAGGTTAACCAGATAATAAGAGCACCAGGTATTTAGATCACAACATTTTGACTCTACATCAATTTGCTTTTTCTGAAATATGCTTCAATATCATGCTATCATCTTGTATGTCATTCATTTACCTGGAAGGATTGTGTTCACGCTACTACAGTAGTCATGAGGCGTTCTGTAGCAATTCTTTTTGGCTTAGGGGATAGTCACAGATATTCTAGGCAATTGATTTGCTTTTGCTTATATGGATATTGTGAATCATATCTTTAAATCTAGTTTTCCTCTTTCTATTGGTTTCTGGAAAGCTCAAATTCAAATATCTAGCTCATCTTCCTCAAAGATTATAGGTTTTAAAGGAATACATTTTTATATTAACTCAAATCTAGGTTTAAATTTCCCAGCTGCCTCTTTCTCATTGTTAAATGTATTTCATTGTGCTATATTGTAGGTATTTTTGGAAGTCACCTTGAATCCCTCAAGTCATAGGAAGTTTGGATTGGGTGGATGAGGAGGTGAGAGAGAGGGAGCAGTGCCAAAATAGGTGAATAGGTACAGAAATGTGTAGAACTTCTCAGTTGTGGGAAGAACTATGGATTTTAGGTCAGGTGAAAAAAAATAAACTATTAAGTAGTTACTTTATTCGCATACTTGTGATAGCAATAGTCTGTTAAGAACATTAGTGTGTAATTACAAAAAAAAATTAGAAATACAAATATTTTTATTTTAACCTACTTCAGGAAATCCATTATATAACTAGTTGGAAACTTATTCCATTGGCTTGGTAGTTTGTGTTCTAGTTTTTAGTTCTAACATCTTTGTTTATGCTCAAATAAGTGCCAAACAGAAACAGTTGCTTAAGAAATACTTTCAGACAAATGCCAAGTTGAACTTCAACAACTCACAGTAAAATTAGACTCTATGTTTAACTATTTTAATATTTTGAAGATGTGTATCATGTTGATAAAGGTAGATAAATGCTATGTCTTCTACTATGCAAACTAGCTCATTGTTGAAATTATTTTAGTTAACCATGCTAGTAACTTACTGTGTAATATTGGTTAAGTAATTTACTTCCTGGCTTCAGTTTCCTTATTTAAAAAAAAAAAAAGGAGAGAGTGAATGAGTTCTAAGAATAGAACGTATATTGTTGTCACCTCATCTACCTGGACAGTGACTGATTTAGGGATGGGCACATGTTTCAAGCAATGCCAAACTGAGTACTCATCAGGACTTTTGTGCTTCTGGTCTCAAAATAGAGTCACAATTACTTTTGCATATAAACTGTGAGTGTAGTTAATTGAGGTTACTTTTTTCCATCTTATCAGTGGGAAAGAGATCAATAGATGAAAAGAATCAGACCTTAGAAATATAGAGAGTATTCAGGTGACATCATTGGAACTCCTGGATCCAGACATACATGAAGTTAGACATACTCATGGGCTTTTCAATTACATGGAATCAATAATTTCCTTATTTACTTAAAGTATTTTTAGTTGTATTTTTGTTTACTTGCAACTCCAAGAGTCTGGATTATTATAAACTTCATCTCCATGATTCCATGCTTTCTTGACATAAAGACTACTAAAGTCTCTTAATAATTTAACAAGCATAAAAAGCTTTTGCACAGCAAATAAAACAGTCAACAAAACTAAAAGGCAATCTACAGAATGGGAGAAGATATTTGCAAATGACATATCAGGTAAAGGGCTAGTATCCAAGATCCAAAAGAACTTAACACACTCAACACCCAAAAAACAAATAATCCAACCAAGAAATGAGCGGAAGACATGAACAGACATTTCTCCAAAGGAGACATACAAATGGCCAACAGACACATGAAGAAATTCTCCATATCACTTGGCATCAGGGAAATACAAATCAAAACCACAATGAGATATCACCTCACACCAGTCAGAATGGCTAAAATTAACAAGACAGGAAGCAGCAATTGTTGGCGAGGATACGGAGAAAGCAGAACCCTCTTATGCTGTTGGTGGGAATGCAAGCTGGTACAGCCACTCTGGAAAATGGTATGGAGGTTCCTCAAGAAGTTAAAAATAGAGCTATTGTATGACCCAGCAATTGCACTACTAGGCATATACCCCAAAGATACAAATGTAGTGATCCGAAGGGGTATGTGCACCCCAATGTTCATAGCAGCAATGTCCACAATAGCCAAACTATGGAAAGAGCCACGATGTCCCTCAACAGATGAATGGATAAAGAAGAGGTGGTATATATATATATATATATATATATATACCATATATATATATATATATACAATACACACAATGGAATATTACTCAGCCATCAGAAAGGATGAATACTTACCATTTACATCAATGTGGATGGAATTGGAGGGTATTATGCTGAGTCAATCAGAGAAAGAAAGTCAGTCAATCAGAGAAAGACAATTATCATATGATTTCACTTATATGTGGAATATAAGAAACTGGGCAGAGGACTGTAGAGGAAGGGAGGGAAGAAAGAATGGGAAGTCATCAGAGAGGGAGAAAAAACACAAGAGACTCTTAACTATAGGAAACAAACTGAGGGTTGCTGGAGGGGAGTGGTAGAGGGGATGGGGTAATTGGTGATGGGCATTAAGGAAGGCATGTGATGTGATGAGAACTTGGGGTTATATGAAACTGATAAATTATTAAACACTACATCTGAAACTAATGATGTACTATAAGTTGGCTAATTGAATTTAAGTAAAAAATAATTTAACAAACATCTAAATGAAAAGTTGTCTGGATCATTTTTTTTAAATACAAAGACAAATAAAAGGTTTCTAAGCTCATTGAGCTCATGGAGCTCACAGAGTGGAAATGAGATTAATCTTGTAATGTAATATTGTGGCCCCAAAAGGCCTATTTGAATTAGACTTTTTGGAATAAATAATTTTGAAATAATATGTATGTCCTAAGTAAAAATAAAATAAAATAAAATAAAATAAAATAAAATAAAATAAAATAAAATAAAATAAAAAGTAACATGAAAAGACTCGCAAAGTAGATTTAAGAATGATGATTTACCCTAATTTAGGGCAATTAAACTCTGCTGTACATCTAATACACAGCAACAGTTTAATATTATCATTTTACCAACTTAAGCCAAACCTAGCCATGAATATGACTTTGTATAATTTTCTCACTGGGATCAGTTCCTGGTGTTATTTGCGAACATGAAACCTTTGTGAAAGTAAGCTTTCACCAACCAAATGAGGCTTAAATCAAGTTCTAAACCTAGAGCAAACAAGTAGACTGTTCTGAGAACATTTTCTTTGGATTTGTAATCAAACAGATCTACGTTGAAACAGCCAAGTACCACTGCTCTAAAACAGAAAACTCTTATTTAAAAGTAAAAAGGCAGTTTTTCTTTTTCCAAGTTAAATATGTTCTACTTCTGTGGCAGAACTCTTTCTCAATTTACCCTAAAAAAAATTAACCGTATTTTAAAATTATTTGTAGTTATTATTTGGGAAATTTGAATGTTTTACTATTTCATAGTTCTAAAAGCTTGTGTAATATTTGTATATTTAAAGTTTTTTTTTTTTTCCATTTCATAGGGTGCCAAGTGTGGCTGAAAATAAATTATCTTAAAATGGTGGCTTTTTATAATTCTCAATAAATAAAACTCATTTACAGTGATTGTGTAAAGTATTAAAAAAGTAACATGTAAAATGATTATTTGATTTTATTTTTTTAGATTTTATTTATTTATTTGAGAGAGAGTATGACAGAGAGAGAGAGAGAGCAGAAGAAGGGGCAGAGGGAGAAGCAGACTCTGCTGAGCAGGGAGCCCGACTCGGGGCTTGATCCCAGGACCCCAGGATCATGACCTGAGCCGAAGGCAGAAGCTTAACCGACTGAGCCACCCAAGTGGCCCATGATTATTGATTTTAATAGCACTGTTCTGAATATACATTTAAATACTGACTTTCTAGGGGCACCTGGGTGGCTCAGCCGTTAAGTGTCTGCCTTCAGCTCAGGTCATGATCCCAAGATCCTGGGATCGAGCCCGCATCGGGTTCCCTGCTCTGCGGGAAGCCTGTTTCTCCCTCTCCCACTCCCCCTGCTTGTGTTCCCTCTCTTGCTGTGTCTCTGTCAAATAAATAAATAAAATCTTTAAAATAAATAAATACATAAATACATAAATAAATAAATACTGACTTTCTGAATGTGGCTTATTTCACATTATATCGCTTTATTATTCTGGACAAGGATATGTAAGCAATGGAGAGCTCTCTTGTCTCTGTTTTGAGAGAGTGTAATCAGAAACATTTAACTGCTGGACCATCGATCTATGAGCTTCTGACTGGGTCAATCATATGAACCAAGCCTCTAAGATCTCCTATACAAAAAAATCTGGAAATGTAAAAGGATATCATGAGGCGAATTTTGTAGGATTCAAGGATATACATCAAACATTTCCAGCACATCCTATTTCAATTTATTTTTGGCTTGTGTAGACCAATCTTAACCTAGAGATGAAACATGGAAAAGGAACATAGAAAATGATTAATTTGATTTAAGATGTAAGATGGGAATGATGACACAGCCAAGGACATTTATACAAGTACACATCATTAATCAAATATGGTGGGGCAGTTGCATATTCAATTAGAAACAATGGCTGTTCTGGTAGTTATGAGGTCATGAGCACCTCAGTTCAAATTTTTTTGATTTGTTTTTTACATTACACTTAACACCTCCAAGTGCTAAATGACTCTTATCCTGTATATCTTGGATTGAACCAAAAATCTTAACTTGTATTAGAAGCCGTCCATAAAAATAATGTAAAAATTTTAAGAATTGGACAGATTTTACACTGTATAACTGCAAATGTTATAACTAAAAGACAAAACAAAAAACACAATTTTTACACTGCTTATCAATCTTTTCTCACTTTAATATTTTCCTTAATATTTTTCAAAAAATCAGGAAGATGTAAAATAAATAAATAAATAAGCCAAGTAGCAGAGACTTGATTCTAATGATAGACAACTTTAAAAAGTGGCATCCACTCAGAATCTAAAGCACTATAATATTTTATATGATTTTTTGTATTGTCAATATATTTTATATTTGAATTCTTCAAAGACATTTAGTTCTAGAGGTAGTAATGAGTAAAAATATCATGAAATTAAAATTTCTCCACTAAAAACTGTATTTTTTTTTTTTGACTAATATAAGACCTGAGGGTGTTGTCATATGCATTTTATTCTATCAAATCCATGCTCTGGAAAAACAAAATATACTATTGAACTTGAGATTTTATTCCATATCTATATTTAGCAGTTTAGAATAAAATATATGAAACTTTATTTCAGTAACTAGTCAGACCATTTCTGAAATTAAAAAATGCCATTTAAATAAATGTCTTACTTTGAAATAATACTTTATGATGGTCATGTGAGCTGGTACTTTTATGGTAATAACTTGTTATATCTGACCAAACCCACTTTCCAGAACTATTTCCCCCATCAAACACCTAAGTAAAATGATTCCTGTTTCAGAAAGTCTGTCCTGACAATGTGATGAATCACTTTCAGTCTTCTGGATATAGACTCTGAGGTACATATGGGCATTTGTAGTTTCTTCTGGGCATGTCTGTAGTGTTTTGCCTAGATTTATATCTGTTTCCGTTTCTCACTTATATTCCCTGACTAAATTAGGAGGTGATGTTTCAGAGTACATCTGCCCCAGTAAATGTCTTCCGAGGGTGCATTTTAATTTAATGCCATACTTGTGAAGTTTTAGTGGACATATTTGAATGTGAGGTGGCATACTATTCTCATTTTCACAAAGTTCCACTCAGAGCTCTAGGATCATTCCAATAGTATGTTAAGAGCTGAGTTGAGTTTTCCTACTGTGCATGGTCATGCTCCACAAAAGATCATCATAAGACAAATGGAGGTCCAGGGGATCCAAAGCAGGGCTAAATGATTCACAGCTGTGTCGGATTATATTGTGATGTTTCTGTGTTAGACTGAATCTATATCACATCAAACATACAGTAAAAAAGTGCAAAATTTAGCCAGTCAGCCAGATGTTTTGCATGCAACTGGGCAAACATGTCAACATAGGTTGAAACATCTGGCAGTTTCAAATATGATTTAACTGACCTCATGAGAGACGACATTGGTATGAACAGCTAAATTTAAATAAGTGAAACAAAGGTATTTTTAACACTGAGTGGTCACAATCTTTGAGTAGTCTTATATTTATATGAAACAGAGTGGAATGTTTAAGTCACACTGCCACGCAGATGTGCAAGGGGAAAAAAAAGCAGCTTCTTTATTTTGTCTGTAACCAACCTAGCCTTCCTTTCAAGACTTCAGCAGCTGGTGTGGAAATGTGGTGGAGTAAGGTGGAGAGTTAACATTAACTTTAATGGTCTTATTTGGTTGAGTTTAGTTTCTTTTGGATGAGGATATTCAGAGTCTCAGATATGCGCTTCCCGTGCTTTTTTCCTTAAGATTTGTCTATGTGGTTGGTAGTGTATGTGTATCTTATATAATGGGGAAGGGTCGAAGTCCTCAAGTGTGGTGTCTTATAGCAACCCCAAGGTCTTTTGTGCTTCTTCCACCTGGCAGTGGTCAAGGGAACTTGAACTCTCATCTTTCCCTCTCTCTTGCAGTTTCCTTAAAACTCCCTGGTTTATTCAACCCCTTTCATTTCTGGCTCTGTCTCCCATACAGTTTTCTTCCTGGAGGTCTGTTCTGTAGTCTCCATGGCAATGCTGCAGTCTCTACTGACTTCCCAGTCAGTGTTCTCAGCTAATATAGGTTCCAACTCTGTTTCAGGAACCAAGATGACTTTAGAAAAGTAAAGACAGGGGCACCTGGTTGGCTCAGTTGGTTAAACATGACTCTTGGTTTTGGCTCAGGTAATGATCTCATGGGTCGTGGGATTGAGCCCTGAGTGGGCTTCACACTCAGCAGGGAGTCTGCTTGAGATTCTCTCCTGCTGCCCCTTCCCCTACTTGTGCACTCTTTCTGTCTCTCTCAAATAAATAAATCTTAAAAAAAAAAAAAAAGACATTATACCAACTACTGCCCCTAACGTACCTAGGTTGGTATGGGTAAACACACAAAGCGATTCATTCCCAAAGCCTCAAACTACAGTGGGAATAAGGTACTTTCAATTGTTAGCTAAAGTTGCTTCCTTTCTCTGTCTTGCGATTCAGAGCTGGAAAACTGTAAAACACCCCTGATCTACCCTATCTTTTTCTCCCATCATTTACCAACATCTCACAGGCCGAAAAGTAGTGAGCTTTTCTTGTAGGTCATGACCTCTTTCTTTCAATCTAATAAATAAGACTAAATGGTATTCAGAGATATTCTTGCTACACTTTAGGAGAATTCAGATTCTAAAACATCCAGGATTAGCCATTGTGTGTTAAATGGTAGCCACAGAATATAATTAAAAAAATCCTCTTTTGATGATCTTGTCTTGAAAGGCTGCTGCTGTCTGGATGCAAAATCCTACTCTTGAATGTCAGAAGCTGAATAATATCTAGCTTGCTCTTTGCATTCCTCCTGTGTCTGCTTCCTGTCTCCCACTCTATACTTTTTTAGATGGAGGAGACCCCAGACTTATTAGGCCTACACAGACATGTACTAAGTTTCACTAGTAGCTTCACTATTTATTTTCAAAGTGAAGGAAAAATATTAATTTTATGACATTAAATTTATTTACTCCAACAAGTTAACTTGAAAACATATATAGATAGATGACAGATAGGAAAAGGATATTTGAAATATCTAGGACTAATGAGAATGAGAATATAGAAATTCAGCAAACCTTATAGAAAAATGGCCAAGAATATGAACTGGCCTATGGAAGAGGAACTCAAGATAATGAGGACATGAAACAAGCAAATGAAAGTTGCCTAAACTCACTAGCAATACGAAAAACACACTACATCAATAAGATTTTATTTACTTATTTGACAGAGAGCAAGCACGCATGCACAAGTGAGAGAGCACAAGCAGGGGGAGCAGCAGAGGGAGAAGCAGACTCTCCGCTGAGCAGGGGCCTGATGTGGGGCTTGATCCCAGCACCCTGGGATTGTGACCTGAGCCGAAGGCAGACGCTTAACCCATTGAGCCACCCAGGTGCCCCAATAAGATAGATTTTTATACCAGTTACGGTGGCATTAATTAAAGTGTATGCAGGAATGTTAGAATGCAAGAACCCTCACACTGTGAAAGTCAAGTGTAGTATACATGTACCTAGTGACTCAGAAATTCTGTCCTTTGGGATATATCCTAAGGAGATTCTAAAACCTGTCCAACAGGAAATATTAGTTTTCTATTGTTATGGAACAAATTACCACTATCTCAGAGGTTTCAAACGACAGACATTTATTGTCTCACAGTTTATGTGGGTCAGAAGTCTGGGTTTGGACTTAGTTAGATCTTCTGCTTAGCATCTCACAAGGTTGCAATTCAGATACCATCTAGGGCTGTGGTCTTATGTGAGACTTGGGGTTCTTTTCCAAGCTCAGGTGGTTATTGGAGGACTTTATTTCCTCACAGCTATAAAGCCCATAGTGGCTTGGTTCTTCAAAGCTAGTAGGAGAATTACTTTTTAGGGTTTTTATCCTATTAAGTCAGGCCTACTCAGGATAATATTCCATTTGATTAACTCAAAACCAACTAATTTGAGACCTTAATTACATATGCAAAATCCCTTCACTCTATTAGAATGTAATTTAGTCACAGGAGTGAAATTCTATCATGTTTGTAGATCCTGTCACATTCCAGAAGATGTTCTACAAGGGCATACATAGGTCATTGAGAGTTATCTTAGAATTCAGTCTTCCACAAGAGATATGCATAAGAATATTCTCTGGAGCTTTGTTTATCCTGGCAAGATATTGGAAGCAGTCTGAGGCCCATCAGTGGGGAATGGATAGATAAGAAATGAAAAATGTATTCCGAAGAAAAATATGCTGTTTTGAGGAGGAATAGATTTTATGTATTCATGGCATTATGAATAAGTGTGGAAAAAATAACACTGCATGAGAAGGTATGAAACAGAGTGAGATCTACAGCATAATGACATTTATATATATCAAAATACATATACATTAAAATGATACAGATGTTACAAGGACATAAAAAGAACAATGAAAGGCTACCCATAAGCATAGAATAGGTGGGTATGGTGAAGAAAAATAAATGCGAGAATAGAGTTAGAATATAATTAAACAAATCAATATATAAAATTCTTGGTAGACATCATTCTTGGTACTTTATTTGGCATGCATTTGATACACATGCTATGTAAGGGTTACATAGATGCCTTGCAAGTATATAATTCATGCTATACTGTACATACAAGTAATACATATCCAATATAACTTGGGGCCATTTTGGCATTTTAATACTTTGGGAAAAAGCCAACTAGAGTTATGAAAGAGATCATGGATAGCCCATAATATATATATAGCCCATAATGCAATAACTATATTGCATTATTATTTGTCTTGTTTTTATGCTTTCAGAATTACTTTATATTACCTTTGACTTTTATCATTTTTTCCATTGGTGGATTACATATATCTTTGCTCTGATTTTAATCTTTAGGACAGATGAAATTTTAGGAATATACCTAGTGTACTTAAAACTTCAATGCAAATTTATATTTACTATAAATTATGAAATGTCCTACTGTTTAAATTCTTAATTCTCAATGCCTTTTGGAAAGAGAGGAAACTCAGGCACATGGATTTTATTCTATCTAGGAGATTCTCAGAAATCTAGAGAAAGGGCCTTCCCAGGAATAGAGCTATACTTATTTGATCGGAGATCATAGAGATCAACACACTTCAAATTCCCTCTCCAGGTTATGTCTTAGTACCCCAAGTAGAACTGGATGCCTGAATTATATAGTTTGTCTGACTTGTGTTAATAGATTTACAAAAGAAAGTTTTTAAAATTACTACTTTACCTTGGATAAGAACTGAGCTAGAAGCTTCATAATAGTAAATCATTGAGCAAATTTTACTCTTTTTGATGCCATGCCATGCAAACTATATTGGAATAAAGAAGAATTAGTGAAAGTTTTATTTTATTTATTTTTTTTTTACTTTCCAGATGAATGTAATTGTGGACAGAGGTGTAGATTGTTTGCCACAGGGATAGTTTTCTCGTTCTGAGGTGTGTGTGTATGTGTGTGTGTGTATACATAACATATATACATGTATATACACACATGTATATGTACACATAACACATATATACATGTATATACATGTATATATATGTTATGCTGGAATGTAGGAAGCTTTTTTTAAAGAGGTGTTTGCTATTTGAAGTTAAAATGAGACATTGGTTTAAAGTTACAGGGTTCACTTCACTGACACATTAATATATGTATTGAAAAAGAAATTTCAGTTGATGGAGCCTGAGGATGGTAGTGTCTACTTATTTTTTCGTTACTCAATGTATCTCTTCTATTCTACCTACATTTAGCACAAATGATTGAGCACCTTTTATGTTGCATGGTACTAAATAAAACTATGGGGTCATACACTAAAGAACTATTCCAATAACCAGTCTAGAAGGCATCCCATGAAACTACAGCAAGCAAGAGAAGAAAGATGTCTCAGAGGAGGTAGGAGATGAAGGAGATGAAGAAGGGCTAGAAATAGTCAGGAATGACTTTCCAGGAAGCAGAAATCAGCAGAGCTGAGTTTTGAAGGTGGGCTTCAGGTAAGGGATAAGCTTAGAAATCATCTGCCAAATTTGCTAACTAGTAGGAAGGTTTTTGTTTTTGTTTTTGTTTTTTTTAAAGAAGAGTATGTTTTGTAGAGGAGAAATGGTACTGAGATGTAAGTGGAAGTAGGGCAGTGTGAACTGGTAAATGGAAAGCAGGGGAATAAACAGGATTTTGAGCAAGCAACTGAAGTTTTATTTTTTATTTTTTTAAAAAAGATTTATTATTTATTTTAGAGAAAGAGCGGGGGAGAGGGAGAGAGAGAATCTCAAGCATGCTTCCCACTGAACACAGAGCCCAGCAATGGGCTTAATCTCATGACCCTGAGATCATGGCCTGAGCTAAAATCAAGAGCCAGACGCTTAATGAACCGAGCCACATAGCCACCTCCTGAAGTTTTGGAATATAGAATTTAAGCACTTCAAGCACATATTAGGAAGAGGAAGCTAAGGAAGTCCTCTCTAGCCAGGACCCACCACTGCAGTGCTGTTGGGAGGAAATGAGAGTACAAAGTAGACTGGTGCAGGTAGAATGGCCGGACCAGGTAGAAATTTTAAAGAAAAGATCAACAGCAAAGAGAAAAACTGGATAACTCTAGTGCTAGTCCAGGGAAATCGAGTTGGTATGGAGATGAATTTATATTTCCATATATAGCAAGATAAAAGGAGTTGGAGATAAAAGTAAACTTGGATATTGGTATTTAGGTGGTGTTTTAATAGGATAAAGGACATGGAGTATTTAGAATATTTCCTCACATCCATATGTCTTTAGTATGTTATGCTATGACTCCCATTATACTGTACTCAGTACTATATTCTTTACATAATTTATCATTAGAGATCATTACAATTTTTTAAATTGCAATACTAGGAGTTAAGCACAGTTTGTTATACCTTTTTTAAAATGATTATGTATTTTAGAGAGAAAAAGCACGTGCATGCGAGAGTAGGCTTGCTCACACATTAAGCAGAGGGAGGGGCAGAGGGGGAGAGAGAGAATCTCAATCTGACACTACACTGAGGGTGAAGCCTGTTCCCAGGCAGGACCCTGAGATTATGACCTGAGCTGAAATCAAGAATCAGCTGCTTAACCAATTTAGCCAACCAGGTGCCCCTTGTTATACTTTTAAATGAGTTTTTCAATATCAATAACATTTTTCGCATGCTTACACATTTTTAAGATGATTGTTTTAGTATATTTCCTTATTGTTGAGTTAACAATAATAAGAAAATGTAATGAACATCATAGAACGTTCTACAGTATTTAAGTCCTTCTTGGATAATTTTTTTTTCTGGTCACTTAAGCTTACTATAATTTCTAGGCATATTTCATTTTCATTAAATCATATTATAGAAAGCCAGCTGAATACAAATAATTACACTAATAAGTTATATTTGTACAGTTCTTTGTATTTTCCTAAGTCATGTCTTCTACATTATGTCATCTGAAAGAAAGTAAAATTTTAGATAGATACTGACATTTAGAAAGAATGCTTTATTTACACAGCTGGTTAATTTTTTTTTTCTATCAGGGAGGTTTGTTGTAGCCAACTATTTCTCTTATGCACCTGGCTCACCTGTTTTTTCATGAACATATTAATTCCTTACTTTTCAACTTAAGTGACAGCAACATTTTTGAAATGACAGTTTAACTTGAAGGTGAAAAAAATATAGTTGTTTCCATCTGGTGGTCATTTTTGTCTTTATATTAACTATGGTCATCTTCTTTAACCTTTAAGTGGGGGAAAAAAACACTGAGGTCTGATATGTTCTATGGCACTCATGATTTTTTCACACTTTCTCAAAAAGCTTTACTACAAAGAACACACCTTCCCTTCAAATAATACTTTCTAATGAAAAAAAAAAAAAGATCTTTCTCTGGATTTTGACTGTCTGCTGAAGAGTCACCACTATGACAATACACAAGATATCTCTGGGAATTTTACATTGCTTCTACAATGCAAATTTATATTTCCATAAGGTACAAGATTTTACATTGCTTCTCCAATGCAAATTTCTATTTCCATAAGGTACAACTGCTTCTTTTAATGAAGTTCAAGGATGATCAAGCTTTTCTGTTATTGATTTATTCTTATTCTGTAGGTAAAAATACAGGTATGTCATACGAGTATATGATGTGATTGCCTTGGGAAACAACAGAGACATCTTTAAGATCCTCATTTCACTTCTACTCTCTTCAGTTGCTTCAGTTTCTACTAAGCTGCCTGTTCTTCATCTTCAATGTTACATTGGCCACAAATCTAGTCATTGACCAATGATACGGCTAACATATTTTAAAACCAGGGATGTAGAGTACAGTAAATTTCAAGTCAGACTTTCTGGGTTTGAATCAGCAGTTCTACCCCTTACTAACTTCTCTACACTTTGATTTCTTTATCAATAAAATGGGAGTAATAATAATCCTCCTCTCCTAGAGCTGTTGTGAGGAGTTAATGAGTGAATGGATAAACGGAGTGTATGGCCAGTGACTGCCATATACTCAGTGCTAAATACATATTACCTACAATAGTCATTTTACTTATTCCATAAATTTTACCTTGAAAAAATACTTGCATTGTCATGCTTTTTAAGGCAGATAACTTTGTTAATAAATAAGTATCTATTCATATTAACATTTTTAATAAATTAGAACCTATTCAACTTTTTCTATGTGTATGCACATTTATCTATTTAATCCTTATAACAATTCATCAACATAATTAGTCATTTTATAGAAAAAAAGTAGCAATCAAGGGGCTTAAATAACTTGTTCAAGTTACTCAGAGATTGTTTTCTGTAGCCTCAAAGTATGCTTGATTTCTCTAATACACACTACAGGTTTATACCTTCATGATAATCACATACCCTCTTAAGGATGTTCATCTATCCCTTAAGTCCCAACTTATTCTTCCCTGTGGCTTTTTTTTCATGTATTTATGGGCATGTTTTGAAGGTGAATAGAAACAGATCTCAATTTACAAGACTATGTTTTGTGAGTTGGTATCTAACTTTGTTGTTGGTATGACAGAATTAATTTTGCTATAGGAAAAAATACTAAAGGTGGTAGTTGAATTCCCAGGAGAGCAAAAAAGTTAACTAATATATAGAACTCTTGAAGAAATAACATTTGCCCATTTCATTTTAATAGTTTCACTATTAGGATCAATTAAATATGCATTGGTGGGCCTGCTCAGGGATACTGGCATCATTTTAAAATATTGATTTACCAGAAAACGCATTCTAGGGAAAACAATAGGAAAGCAATGTAAAAGATGGAAGAAAATTCAGGCCTTCAACCATAGCTGTACCAGTTACTTGTGTAAAGAGGATTCCTGCCTCTGATAGACATTGTCCAATGTTGGACAAGCACCACCAGGTGCAGAGCAAGAAAAGACCTGGAGACCATTTCTAATTCCTGGGGGCTTTTGAGGCAAACGTGTTGACTTGTGAAAGATACAAATGATTATTAATTGGCTGTTCTTAAGAGGAAATGCTTACATATTTCTAATTTCACAAACTGTGAAAAGGAAGTACTGAAAATATGGATAAAGCCTCTGCCTGAAGTCTTCAGAATTCTAACAAATGTCGAATGGATGTAGAACATTAACGGTGCTCCTTTGTTACTCATTCATTCATTCCTTTAGTAAGTGTGATTTCTACCCTTGAAAATTAGATAGTCTGGCAGGGAAGAAAATGAAAAAGCAGTGACTTAAATAAGTAAGCTTTGGTAGTGGGGGCAGAAGAGACGTGATGTCAGAAGGTAGGTCAGGAGCAGCAAACCTAGACTGGGCTAAGGGCTGTGGGGCAGAGACAGTACAAGTTCAAATAGGGAAAATGATTTTTAAGTACAATGCCCAAAATCATCAGCTCTGCTGCAGAAGATCAAATGTTGGCTCTGCCAGTTCCCTGCCCTTCTGATTTGGGCAGTTCCTTAACTTGACTGGTTTTCACATTCCTCATTGTAAAATGGCGATGATGATGATGATAATACAGAGAGCTCTTATGAGATTTAAGGAAGTTAATACATGCAAAATGCTGTAAAATAAGGATTTATACATAGAAATTAATCAAAATATGTTAAGGACAATTAGTTTCTGCCTCAGCTGAGAATTGAAAAGGAAGAAAAAGACGTTTTCTAGGAAAAAGAAAGAGTCTACACAAAAGCCGCAAGAGATGAGAAAGGAGTGATGTATTTCGGGAATCAGAAGAAATTCAGTGTATCAGCAACCTTAAGTTTGAGGCAGGAAGAGGGGAGAGCTGGAGGCCAGAGGATACATGAATTTCATGTAAGGAAGGTTATAAGCTTTGTTAATGAGTTTGGTTTTATCCTAATGTTAATGAGAGACAAATAAAAGTGTTTAAGTAAGAGTAACATGATCATATTTGCATTTTGGTAAATTCACTCTGTCTGCTGGGAGTTGAGAGTGAGGGATTAAGAATGTCTTTCTTTTTTTTTTTTTTAAAGATTTTATTTATTTATTTGACAGAGACAGAGACAGCGAGAGCAGGAACACAAGCAGGGGGAGTGGGAGAGGGAGAAGCAGGCCTCCCGCCGAGCAGGGAGCCTGATGTGGGACTCGATCCCAGAACCCTGGGATCATGACCTGAGCCGAAGGCAGTCGCTTAACCAACTGAGCCACCCAGGCACCCAAGAATGTCTTTCAAAAGGGAAAGACTGGGAACAAGATGCAATTGAAAGATGATTGTTTGGATCTAGGGGTGACAGTGGATATGGAGGGGAAAAAACCCCAACAGATTGAATAGTATCATACATGGTGGTTGCTTGAATGTGGCGTTGAGGGAGAAGCTCATGTCTGATGACTGACTTAGGGACTGACTGGTTGTTGATGAAATTCACTGACAAAGAAGCTTTATGGAAGGAGCATGCTAGGGTGGTGGGGCATGAATTTGGTTTTACACATGCTGTGCTTTGTGGCTCTGAAACAAATAGGGATGTGCACTAGGTAACTGGATCAACTAGTTTGTGTCTCCAAAGAGAGTTTGGGTTGGGGATATTGATTTGGGCATGTATTAACATTTGATGTTTGAAATCATGGGCACAGATGAGGTGTTTACAAGAGAGGAAGCAGAGAAAGAAGACAGCTTCGGGAAGAAGAGTGAAGGATGAAAGATGAGCATGTACTGGAGACTGACCAAGAATAGTGTGGCAACAGAAGGAAAGCCAAGAGGGTGGTGTCAGAAAAAGAGTGCTGTGAAACATATATGTATATTTTTACACGAGGGGGGAGGCAGTCCTGTTGAATGTTGCTGAGTTTAAGTAAAATAAGAACTGAAAAGTGTCCACTGAGTTTAACTGATAGTAGTTTTGAAAAATTTTAAACTAGAATATTCTTCCCCACCTTGCCAACTGTAAATAAGATAGAATTCAGAATATGAGGCACAGTATTATTTACTATTAAGTCTGGAGTTTTGCTAACCTGTACCTTCCCCAGGGGGATGGATATGGAATGATAATACATGCCCTCGAATTCATAGTGAAAACTAGAAAAACACAGGACTTTGAAAAAGAAAATCAATGGTGAATAAAAGAAAACTTTATTCATAAAAAGTAATTTAAATATACAGACTATTAGAACTGAAAGACATTTTACAGTTCATCGGTCAAACAGGCTCATTTTATTAATGAGAGGATTAAAGTTCAGCCAAATTAGCCCAAACTTATTTCCCTTTTATTCTCTAGGATCAACTTTCTCATTCCTTTTGAATGTGTGCTGGAATTTAAAAATTCTTTCAGTGCTTAGGAAGTCCACATAGAGAACACTGTATTATTAAGTCAAGCCATTCTAAGCATGTGCTAGATATTTCCTATATTAAAATGAGAAGAAAGCATCCTATCCTTGTTATGCTATCACAGGGTCATTAAATAAGACTTCTTTTTTCCAAGTTGTCAAGGTAAATGGAAAATAGAACTATGAGGACTGTAGGCGTTCACTCAATCACTTTTCATTGCTTGAGAATGCAAAATAATAGCCCCTCACATACATGAGAAAGAGCCCCTTAAAACGTTGGTATTTCTGTGCAAGGTTTTTGTTTCCCCTTAAATATTTTTATATTTGATGGGATGAAGCAGGCAGCAAGTGACAAGCAACAGGAAAGACTGTCCAAATAAGCCTAAGGAAACCTAATTTAAGCTCTTTCCCTATGTGATCTGTCTACAGCACTTTAGAAAGAGTTGTATTTGCCAGTGGGTTAGAGCAGTTTATTATTTTTGAATCAATCTGTCCTTTTTTCCAAGTTTCTAATACTTCTCATTCTGCCCTAGTCAGACACTTGAATGGTGGAAGTTCTCTATTATTCATCAAATACCTCAAGCTGTTCCTGTCAAGTTTCTCCACTCATTTCCTACAGATATTTCACAAAAATACAGCCAAAAAACTTTACTGCCAGGTATGAGCCCATCTGAATAAAGAATGCAGGAGCCAGGCATTTTGCAAAAGAAGAAATGGACTGGAAGCCTGTATTCTTTCAATACCTACAGTTTGTTTACTTTGTACCAGCTGTTAAACCCTACTTCCAATAACCTGATATTCATTTTCATCTTTTTCAGCCTTCCTCACTAATAAGGGATCACTCCTTCCCCAGGGAGGAAGGACACACTCCTAAGAAGAGCACTGTTTCCTATCCTCTTTTTAGTAAGTTAAAGGCATTTACTTTTATTTATTTATTTTTTAATTTTCTTATTGTTATGTTAATCACCATACATTACATCATTAGTTTTAGATGTAGTGTTCCATGATTCATTGTTTGTGCATAACACCCAGTGCTCCATGCAGAACGTGCCCTCTTTAATACCCATCACCAGGCCAACCCATCCTCCCACCCCCCTCCCCTCTAAAACCCTCAGTTTGTTTTTCAGAGTCCATCGTCTCTCATGGTTCGTCTCCCCCTCTGATTTCCCCCCCTTCATTCTTCCCCTCCTGCTATCTTCTTTTTTTTTTTCCTTAACATATATTGCATTATTTGTTTCAGAGGTACAGATCTGAGATTC
>NC_138371.1:160327997-160337753 GCF_054177405.1 Leptonychotes weddellii | reverse complement strand
GGAGTTTGGAGCAAACTTCAAGATATAAAAAGGAAAACAAGCAATTTAGGCAAGATGTTCATTATTCGGGTGGAACATTTTGTAGAAATGCTAGTTTCTAACCAAAATGTGCAGACTTTTTTTTCTTTCAAAATATTTAAAGAAGAGGTAAATAGAAAAAATATTATTTTGCATTATATCTTATGATTAAATAACATGACTTGGAAGATTGAAGTGGGAACAAAACATACTCAAAATGTTTTTTTTTTTTTTGGCTTGTTTTATTGTTGCTTCCTCTAGTAAAATAGTATACCTGTAGGACTTGAAGAGGGTCCTAAGAAGAAATAAATATGTTGGTCTAGAAAATAAAATTTTCAAAGAAATATCAACAAAGAACAGAAGAGCTTCCGAAGATAACTATTATGACAATTCTGATTAATTTTTCAAAGATCAAAATATACTCAAGAAATGGTATACAGTAAATCAAATAGCTTGATGTTAATATTTTAACTAATTTGTATAGGCTTCATGTAGGCTTCATGTATCCTTAAAACTTAGAAGGTTATGCAAACAAAAAGTTAGTCTTAAGAGTATTTCACTTAGGACAGATGATAAAGGAAGAATTTCCATACAAATGAAGAACTAAATATGAGAATTGTTAAATATGACTCCACCTGAAAATAATGTACAGACTATACAAATTCTCAAACTCAACCTTTAAAGCCTTAAATTCTTGATTTTAAGGTTAACTAACATTTTAGATTTAAGCTATAAAAATCCATGTGTAAATATTTTTTAAAGATTTATTTATTTTAGATAGTGTGTACACAAGCAGGAGTAGAGGGAGAGAGAGAATCTCCAGCAGACTCCTTGCTAACCACAGAGCCTGACGTGGGGCTTGATCTCACAATCCTGAAATCATGACCTGAGCCAAAATGAAGAGTCAGACACTTAACTGACTGAGCCACCCAGGTGCCCCCATATGTAAATACTTGTACACTGACTTATTTGTGTCCAGTACTTTAGTTGATGCTACGGAGAAAGATATTTCTCAGCAAGTTATTCATCTCCTCAAAGGATTTATAATGCGTTAGGGACCAAAATTATTGCAGAAACAGTGAATAATGTGGGACAGTGCTTAGAGAGTTCAGATACGGAGATTATTAACACACTTGAAAGTCAGGAAAGGTTTCATGGAAGGAAGACGAAGTGAAGAAATGGAGACAAGGATTCAAATACCAACCAAGCAAACACCCCAAAGTAAAAAAACATTGTTTGTTAAGAGAGTGGTGGAATAAAGATAGAGAAAAATGTTGAGATAGAAAGGTCTGAGGTCAAAGCAGCTCTTATCAGATGATAGCCATCTTTACAGCAAAATATGAAGCTATTTTCCTGGTAAGGAATGAAATTGGTAAAGATGAATTTGGGGACTGTAAACAATATGATGTAATGTTAAGAGCCTGGGCTTGAGTACCAACTACCTGGATGCAGAATCCTGATTCTGTCACTCATGGTTATATAACCCTGGGTACTTGAGTTTTACTATCTGTGAAATGGGAAAAATAACATTGTATACTTTGTAGGGCAGTTGTGAGGATTAATTAAAAATACATATAAGTGATTAGAACATTGTCTGGCATTTAGTGAATATTAATAATTTCTAGCTGATGTTATTTTTATTATTTTGCATTATAGATTTGTTTATTTTAGAGGGAGAGTGCATGAGTAGGGAAAGAGGGAGAGGGAGGAGGAGAGGGAGAGAGAATCTCCAGCAAACTCCCTCCGGAGCCCAACTCGCGGCTCAATCTCACGACTGTGAGATCATGACCTCAGCCGAAACCAAGAGTCAAACACGCAATTGACTGAGCCACCAAGGCACTCCTATTTTTATTATTATTATTATTTAAGAGTTGGGAATAGTTTGGAAAGAGCCCTACAAAGAATATAATCAATAATTGATTACTGATTATTGAAAGATTATCAAGCAGACAGATCTTTGGTTATCTAGGTAGTATAATTAAAAAAAAAATTCTTCCTTCTCCTGATATCACATAGTACTTTACCTGTGTTCTATTACAACATGTATCTATTTCCTGTTATACTTACTTATGTACATATTCTATTTTACCCAGAAACTGTAAGATCCTAGAAGACAATGATAGTAGCTAATTTGTTTTCAGATCTTCAGAGCAAGTGAGATAGCACCTTACAAACAGTAGATGCCCACTAGCTTTAGTTGAGTGAGTGAGTGAATGAAGTGAATGGTTGTTGAAGGACCAAGTCTTTGGCCATTCCCAGTGTGAGGGAAGTAAGAAATGAAGAAAGAGCTCACTAAAAAGGGCAGTTAGAGTGTTGGGAGGAGAAACAAGATCTCAGGAAGCTTTGAATTCTAAGTAGGCTTAGAATTTGGCTTTACAAAGATTGCTTTCTATATAAGTTCATAACATTGCATTTGTACCAGGACTTACATTTAAACTCTCCAAAGACATCAACAAATACTTCTTTAAAAATAAATAATGCATAATACTGTTACTTTATAAGAAGGATAATAAATGAGCAGCACTATGAAATCAGCATGCACTTTAAATGCATACAGATGAAAGAGAAGTATTTTCCTTGCATTAAGTTTCCTGGTCTTGTGAGTTTGGATCCTCCTTGTTATTTCAGAAGAATTTAAAAGGCCATCAAGTGGTAGTTAATTCCTTTCTTAGGAATATTAATGTCCTCTACTTATACAGTCTTGATAGAAAGCTATAATTCCTTAGAAATCAATCCAAATGCTAAGAAGGTTTTTTTTTTTTTTTTTTTTAAGAGTCTAGCAGTCAAAATGCATTATTAGTTCCATGGGGAATTTGTATTATTGGTACTTGTGAAGAAACAAGAACTAAAATATGTCCTCAATGATTTTACCTCATGTAACATATGATATTGATGAGACTTAAAAATCAAATTTATTTACCCCCCCCAAAAATATTTAAAGACATTGATGTTTTAGCATTTTAGAAAACAGAAAACATAGATTTCTATTACATTCATATTTTCTGCTGAATAATATTTGAAAATTTGCATGTGTGAGATGGGTGAGTCTGAATAATTAAACATAGGTACTTTAGAACAGGTTTTAAGATGTTATTTATCATTCTTAGGTTAGATCCATTTAGGGGTAGCTTCATCCTTCTTTTATGAGGTGTCCGCGGAAGCTCTCAACCTGAAGGTGAGACTTCTGCAAGCACGTTTATATTACATGAACCCACTCCTGCTTGGTCCCAGCTAACAGATCCAGGATGGGCAATTGATTCAGAAAGCAGCAACAAGGAGGCCAGGCAGAGTCAATCAAATTCTCTCTCCCAGGGCGCCTGGGTGGCTCAGTTGGTTAAGCGACTGCCTTCGGCTCAGGTCATGATCCTGGAGTCCCAGGATCGAGTCCCGCATCGGGCTCCCTGCTCAGCGGGGAGTCCGCTTCTCCCTCTGACCCTCCCCCCTCTTGTGCTCTCTTTCATTCTCTCTCTCAAATAAATAAATAAAATCTTTAAAAAAAAAAATTCTCTCTCCCAGGAATGTGAAATTGGGACAATTTCAAAGACCAGGGCCGTTCTTGGTGGAATATATATTTCAGGAATCCAAGGCACTTTGTTGGAAGAGTCAGGGCAGATGATGATGTGCGATTAGAGAAGAGGAAACCAGAATGGAGATTAACAGTCTTCCATTTCCTGTTTCTGTCTCAGGAGATCCTCACTGGACTTTCCAATATATTCTCTCGTCTGCTCAAGCTACTTTCAGAGAGTTTCTGTGTTTTGAAACCAAACCATCCCTAAGTTATAGAACAATAAATTCAAGCGAAAAGCAAGCTAAAAAATAAGAAGGCAGTGCTATGTAAGAACAGCTGCAAAAGATTTAGGGGTCATTACAGATGACATAAGTCATGCTCAATGTAGCTAAATCTTCTCTCCTAAACTAGTAGCTTTCCTGCCAGGGAACCAATGAATCTCAAAACCTCGGTGTTAGTTTTAGTCTTTTCTTTTACTCCTTTATTCCAAACAGCCAACAAGCTCTATTGTTTTAATTTATAGATGATGAAACTGAAGCCCAGGGAGGGAAGTCATAGAGCTCAAGGCCAGGATCTAGTTACCAGCAAATTCAGGGTTAGCTGGCTTAGTTCCAGGACTTGCCCAATACCCCTTCCTATCAGCACTTTACTTTTATGGCTATAGTGCTATAACAGAATGAAACAGATTGAAAAATTTGTATATAATAGACGCATTGAAAAAATCTGTTCCTCTCCAATATAAGCAATTTTGATACATTCTGGGATCCAGTCTTTGGCCTCCTCTATAAACATTCATTAACTACTTGAGCTGGTCCAATCCTATGGTTTTAAATAGCCTCTACATGCCCATGACTCCCAAATTATATTTCCGGTTCTCATTTTTCCCTCGGACTCTATAGTTTTATTTCTCACTGCTTATTTGAAGTCGCCACCTGGATGCTTAATAGTTACCTCGAACGTGAAAAGTACAAAGCCAAACTCTTGATTCCTATTCCCTGTTCTTCCCCTGTGTTCCCATTTCAGAAAATGGCACCTCCATTCATCAGTTTCTGAAACCCAAAACCTTGGAATTATCCTTGACCTTCTTTCACATTCCACAACCAATCTGCAAGCAGAGCACGTCAGCCCTGCCTCCAAAATGTACTCCAAACCTGACTTCTTTTCCCCATCCTGCTACTGCCACTGGAGTCCAAGCCATTCTCAACACTCCTGCCAGAATGATTTTGACACACACAAAGATGATTCATGTGACTTTCCTGCTTACAGCACTCTGTGATTTTAGATCAAATGTAGAAAAACATCCAAAATGTTATAAGGCCTATCTGATGAGGCTGTGACGACTTCTCTCCTCTGATTCCCTGCCCCAAATCTGTCCTATGTTCTTCCGTGAGTTGTTTTATATTTAGCACTACACTTGAACTTGAGTTAAACTTTGCACAAATTGTAAGGTATGGATTAAAGTTTATATGCATAGCCAGTTCCAGGACATTCCTGTTTCAAGACAATTTGTTGAAATTATTATGTGTTTCTCTACTGAACTGCCTTTGTACCTTTGTGAAAAATCAACTGACAGTATATACGTAGGTCTGTGCTCTGTTTCTTTTATCTATCTTGATACAGATACCACACAGTCTTAATCGCTGTCTTTTTTAAATTGAGGTATAACTGGCATATAACATTAGTGTACAATGATTTGAAATTTGTATACACTGTGAAAGGATCACAATAAGTCTAGTTACCTTCTATCACCAAAGTTACGAATTTTATTTTCTTGTGATGAGAACTTTAAGATTTACTCTTAGCAACTTTGAAATAAGAATACATTATTGACGGGGCGCCTGGGTGGCTCAGTCGTTAAGCGTCTGCCTTCGGCTCAGGTCATGATCCCAGGGTCTGGGATCGAGCCCCGCATCCGGCTCCCTGCTCAGCAGAGAGCCTGCTTCTCCCTCTGCCGCTCTGCCTGCTTGTGCTCTCTCTCTCTCTCTGTTAAATAAATAAATAAAAATCTTTAAAAAATAAAAAAAAAAGAAAGAATACATTATTGACTATAGTTACCATGCTGTACCTTGCATCCCAATGACATTTATTTTGTAATTGTAATTTTATACCTTTTGACCCCTTTCATTTTGCCCATCTCCAAACTTCCCTCCTCCCTTCTGACAACCACCAGTCTATTCTCTGCATCTGTTATGTTCTGTTTTTATATGCATGTGTGTGATATTCTATGGTATTTCTCTTTCTCTGACTTATTTCACTTAGCAGCATACCCTCAAGCTCCATCAATGTTGTCGCAAGTGGCAAGATTTCATCGTGTGTTCATGTGTGGTCTTTGTTAATTTATGGACACTTAGGTTGTTTCCATATCTTGGCTATTGTAAATAATACTGAAATAAACATACTGGTGCATATATATTTTCGATTTAGTGTTTTTGTTTTCTCTAGATAAATACCCTGAAGTGGAATTGCTGGGTCATAGGATAGTTCTGTTTTTAATTTTTTGAGGAACCTCCATACTTTTTTTAATGATTACTGCACCAATTTTCATTCCCACCAACAGTTCACAAGGGTTCCCTTTCTACACATCCTCACCAACACTTGTTATTTCTTGTCTTTTTGATAATAGCCATTCTAACATGTGCGAGGTAATATCACCCTGTGGTTTTTTTATTTTCCTAATGGTTAATGATGTTGAGCAGCTTTCTATGCACCTGTTGGCACCTAGATTGTTTTTCTCTTTAAGTTGTATGAGTTTTTTTTTTAAGATTTTATTTATTGTATGAGTTCTTTATATGTTTGAATATTAACTCCTTAAATACATGATTTGCAAATATCTTCTCCCATTCAGTAGATTGCCTTTTCATTTTGTTGATGGTTTCCTTCACTGTGCAAAAGCTTTTCAGTTTGCTGTGGTGTCCTAGTCAGATCCACAAAATCATCACCATGACCTATGTCAGAAAGCTTACCACCTATGTTGTCTTCTAGGATTTTTATGGTTGTAGGTCTTAGGTTCAAGTCTTACACCATGCACAAAAATTAACTCAAAATGGATTAAGATAATTGTCTAATTTCATTCCTTTGTATGTGGCTAATTTTTCCAAAACAATTTATTAAAGAGACTGTACTTTATTTATGTTCTTGCCTCCTTTGTCATAAATTGGCCACATATGAGTTGGTTTATTTCTGGGATATTTTGTTCTGTTGATCTATGTGTCTGTTTTTATGCTAACACCATACTGTTTTGATCACTATAGCTTTGTAATATAGTTTGAAACCAGGGAGTGTGAAGCCTCCAGCTTGCTCTTCTTTCTTAAGAATGTTTTGGCTATTTGGGATTGTTATTTTTTTACATAAATTTAATGTTCTATTTCTGTGGGAAAAAATGCCATTGGAACTTTGATAGGGATTGCTCTGAATCTTGTAGATTGCTTTGGGTAATACGGACTTTTAAGAATATTAATTCTTCCAATCCATGAGCACAAAACTTCTTTCCATTTGTTTTTGTCTTCAATTTCTTTCATCGATACCCTCACATTTTAATGTACAGGTCTTTCACCTACTTGGTTATATTTATTCCTAGATATTTTATTCTTTTTGATGCAATTGTAAATGGGATTGTTAATTTCTCTTTCTGATAGTTTGTTGTTAGTGTATAAAGATGCAATAGATTTTTGCATATTGATTTTTTACCTTCAACTTTGCTGAATTGTAAATGCTTTTTGGTGGAGTCTCTAGGGGTTTTTTATATGTAAAATCATGTTAGCAAATAGTGAATTTTTATTTTTCCTTAACAATTTGGATGTCTTTTATTTATTTTTCTTCCTTAAATGCTCTGGTTAGGACTTCTAATATTATGTTGAATAAAAGTGGAGAGAGTGTGTATCCTTGTCTTCCTCTTTATCTTAGAGGAAAAGCTTTCAGTTTTTCATGATTGAGTATGATGTTAGCTAGGGGCTTGTTATAAATGGCCTTTCTTTAAGATTTATTTATTTTGGAGAGAGAGCAAGAAAGAGCATGAGTGGTGGGGGGGGCAGAGGGAGAGAATCCTCAAGCAGACTCCCCACTGACTCCAGAGCCCTATGAAGGCTCAATCTCATGACTAATGAGATCATGATCTAAGCTGAAACCAAGAATTGGATGCTTAATCAACTGACCCACCCAGGTGCCCCAATAAATGGCCTTTATTATGTTGAGGTACATTCCCTCTATACCTACTTTGAGAGTTTTCATTATAAGTGAATGTTGAATTTGTCAAATGCTTTTTCTGCTTCTATTGAAATGATATGATGTTGCACCATCTTTGCATTTCTGGAATAAATCCCACTTGATTGTGGTGTATGCACTTTTTAATGTATTGTTGAATTTGGTTTAATAACCTGTTGCATCCATGTTCATCAGAATATTGACCTGTAATTCTCATTTTTTGTGGTACACTTGTCTAGTTTTGGTAGCCATCTTCTACCCATTTCAATGTGACTCTTTTCCTCTTTGTTGTAAAGAAGCTGTTCAGCTAGTTTCAGGTCTTTTTCAGAGGGACTTGTTCCATATGTGGCTGTAGATCTGGTGTGTCTGTGGGAGGAGGTGAGTTTAAGGTCTTCTTGTGCCACCTTCTTGAACAACCTCCCCTCTCCTAAGGTTTTTTTTTCCCTAAGTCTTTAACTTCATTCTGTTTTCAAAATTGATTGTTTTGGCTCTCCTCTAGGTCTTCTATATTTCTGTTAATTTAAAATGTGCTTATTAATTTCTACAGAACCCTGTAGGGATTTTGATTTGGATTGCATTGGATGAACAGATCAATTTAGGAAAAAAAGTGTTATTGAATTTTCCAGTCCATGAGCATGGTACATTTATTATGTCTTCTTTAATTCCTCTCAGCAATGTTTCAGGTTTCAGTGTAGAAAACATGCACATTTTTGATAATATTTTGATAAAGAGTACTGTTGTACATATTATACTGAAGAAAGTTTTGACTAAAGTTGTATTTCACATCTTCACATCTTCCATATCCCCCAAACACACATTTGTCATTCTGTTAATTGAATTTATTACATGATTTCATGGTGAGGAATTCCTAAAGACAATTTTAACCCAGGAATTTATATAAAGTAGTTTGGAATTATGGAGGAAAAGGTGGCAGTAGAAGAAAGGTGACCATTAAATAAGATAATCCCCTGAAGAAATTTTATGGAGCCCTGGGAATTAGGAATATTAGAATCTTCAAGTAAGAGAAATGTGTGTTTTTATTTACAAAATATTTACTTTTAATTGTGCCTGTCATTTTACCATGATTAGAAACTAAAGGGAAGGCTACAAAATTATTTTGATGCATCTTCATGGCCTTACTAAAGATGGTCATCAGTTTTCTTAGTGAATTTTAACTTTATTCCAACAAAAATAGAGTAAGAATCTCTTTTCTGACTCTGGTAGTATGCCTTGCGGTTCTGAGCAACCATTGTTACAGAAGAACAAGCCGGAGCAATAAAACCAGTTCTCCATGGCAAGGATTGTTTAAGATACAGTATTTTCCTATAATACAAAGTTTGAAAGACTTAAAAGAGAAGTCTTTTATTCTTTTTCCTATAAGATTGGAAAAGAAACCATTTTGTTTAGTAATTAGCTCATTAAATTTTAGGTGACTTAACAGCAGGAAAATCAAGATGATTTTGCTGCTGCTTTTTCAATCTGATGGCTTTTATTTCTTAACTAATTTCTCTAGCGAGGACTGCCAGTATAATGGTGAATAACAGTAGTGAAAGCAGACATCATTGTTTTGTTCCTGATTTAAAGCTTTAAGTCTTATACCATTAAGTACGGTGTTGGTAGTGGGTTATTCATAAATACCCTTTTTCATAATAAGGAAGTTACCTTCTATTCCAACTTTTCTGGGTGGTTTTATTATAAAAGGATACTGAATTTGTCAAACACCTTTTCTGCATCAGTTAAGATTATCATGTAGATTTTTGCCTTCATTCTACTTATGTGATGCATTACATTGAATCAATTATATTTTATACATTACCAATGAATAATCTAATGAAATCTTGCCATTTGCAATGACGTGGATGGAACTGGAGGGTATTATGCTGACTGAAACAAGTCAATCAGAGAAAGACATGTATCATATGATCTCAATGATATGAAGAATTCTTAATCTCAGGAAACAAACTGAGGGTTGCTGGAGTGGTGGGGGATGGGAGGGATGGGGTGACTGGGTGATAGACATTGGGGAGGGT
>NC_138371.1:160267990-160327497 GCF_054177405.1 Leptonychotes weddellii | reverse complement strand
AAAAAAAAAAAAAGAAATGCTGTTGGACTCCTGATCAAATTGACTTAAAATGAATTCTAGGGCTAAAACTATAAAAGTCCTAGGGTTAAATTTTCATGTTCTTAAATTTGGTAATGGATTCTTAAATTTGACATGAAAAACACAGGCAACAACAAAATAGATATATTGAGTTTATCAAAATTAAAAAGTTTTGTGCTTCAGAAGACATTATCAAGAAAATGAAAAGGTAACCTACAGAATGAAAGAAAATATCTAAGCCATATGTCTGATACAGTTTAATATCTAGAATATATATAAAAAACCTTACAACTCAACAAAAAAATCAAACACCCCAATATAAAAGTAGACAAAGCACTTGAATAAATATTTCTACAAAGACAATATACAAATGGTCAATAAGCACATCAAAATCATTAGTTATTAGGGAAATACAAATCAGAAGCACAATGAAATACCACTTTATTCCTACTAGAATGGCTATAATTTCTTTTAAATTGCTGACAATTATGTAGAGAAATGGGAATCTTTGTGTGTTGCTCTTGGGAATGTAAAATGGTGTAGTCATTGTAAAAAAAAAAAAAGTTTGATGCTTCCTCAAAAAAAGCTAAACATGTAATTACCCTATAATCATATACCAAAAATTCAACTCAGAGAGGTATATCTCAGAGAATTAAAATTAGGGGCTCAAAGGGATACCTGTATGTCCAGTGTTTATTTGGAGCACTATTCAGAATAGCCAAAAAGTGGAAACTACCCAAGTGTTCATCAACGAATTAAAGGATGAACAAAATTCACTATATACACACAGCTATAAGAAGGAAAGAAGTTTTGACATGTGCTCTAACATGGTTGATTTTAAAAACATTACTCTCCATGAAATAAACAAGATACAAAAAGGCAACTGTTGCTTGATTCCACTTACATGACGATGTACCTGGAATAGGCAGAGACCAAAAATATTTTAGAGGTTACCAGGGGACGGAAGGAGTGGAGAATGAGGAGTCATTGCTAAGTGGTTACAGAGTTCTTTTTGGGACAACAAAAATTATTTGAAAATAGTGGTAATGGTGGTACCATACAGAATTAATGCCATTGAAGAACATTTTTAAATGGTTACAATTTCAAATTTTATATCACATATTTTACAATAAAAAAATTCCCTTAGCCTATTTTTTTAAAAATAAATTAGTTAGATTTAAGGTTTTCTTTATGAGATAACTTTTATGCTAAGCAGATTTATTTACACAGATCATCCTTTGTGAATCTATCTTCGACCTAGAAATGTGTATGAATCTAATTCTTTTCTAGTAATTACTATATAAAGATTATCCTTATTAATCACTCTTATAAAGCTGTGATATTAACTAGAAAGCAAAATGTCATGATAATTTAGAATTATCGTTGTTTTAAAAGTATAAAAGCTTTAGTTTGTATAATGAGAGATTGAGAGCTTATTGCTAAGGCAGAATGGGGACATTCACAATGTGATACAAATATAAGTGGGATATCTTTTACAAAAAGAAATAACTTTTCAGTAACTGTTACATTTCTCTATATTCACATATTAATTCATTTTATTGGTACTATACTAACACCACAGGTATGTAGTGCATTCTTTCTGAACTTCAACTTCAGGTTTCCCACTATAGTCTTTTGCATTGTTTACCTGAGAAGCTCGCCTTGAGAAGATGGATCCAAATTCAGAGGGGATTATTTATTTCTGTTTGTGATTAATTTTAGTTGTATTCATGGAAATAGCAGACAGGATCCACTCAGTCTTTAAATTTTTCAAGGACTTGTTACCTTTCATGCAAAGGAAGTTTATTATGTTTTAAATACTATACTATATAATGGTGTATTTTTATGCATACAAAATAAACAGGAAGAATATTTTAAGATTGAATTTAAAGAAAGGAAACATTACAAATTTTAAAAATCACAAGTAAGTAATGTGTGAATCTACATTGAAAATAACCACAGTGCCCTTTTATTTTTTAGTAATTTCTAAACCTAACATAGGGTTCAAACCCATGACCTGGAGATCAAAAGTCACCTGCTCCTCCCACCAAGGCAGCCAGGTGCCCCAAAACCATGCCCTTTTAGAAATGCAAGTGTAATAATGCAACTTACTGTTAAAGTTAAAGGACCTCTGTCTGAATCTGGGTTCTGGCTCATTACCCTGGGTGAGTCATTTAACCTCTTATTTTTGTCAAGTGCACCACAGACATAACACAACCCATTCTTCCACCTTATTGGATTGCAAAGTGATGTGCTATTGGTGAACATGTTTTGTGAGGTGCAAGCTTGAAGTGAACTATTCCAATAGCCGGACTCAGTTGCTTTTTTTAGTATCTATGTTACATAACAGAAAACACATCAAACTCAGATACATTAAAGATGGAAACATTATTTTCATTAGTGGTATACCAGCTATGCTTGGGTGAGAACAGCTATAAATTCTTTCCTTCTCATATAAGTATTTAATAGACAGTAACCATCCACTCTTTTGAACACTCATAGGTGAGCAAGCAGAAGCTAAATCAAGGTTTTCCAAGTGTAAATATATGGTAGCAAAACCAGCCCTAAACTCAGGTTGTTCATCTCCTACTTTTATATTTTGGGAACTGGCAATATCTAATTATAGTTAAAAGGTGAAAATATAGGAGAGAACATTTACCTGCTGTTATTTTGTCTTTTCCCAGAAGAATGCACTTACTGCAGGTAAGAAATGGTCTCATTTTTAAGAATTTGAGAATATTCTTGGAAGTAAATAGATAAAAATTTCAAGAACAAATTCTTAGAAATACTATTCATTATAGTGTTTACAAGAAAATAAGCTAAAACAAAAAGTTTAAAAATATACAGAAGCATCTGTCCAAATACATTAAAACAAAGATGGAAAGATAACAAAATTAAATATCCAATAATATGAGATATTTCATATTCTAGAAATGCAATTTTGCTAACTGTATATACTTAGGGGCTTTTTTGTATATGTGTGTGTGTGTAGAGGGAGAGAGACTGTATATATTTCATTTAAATAAATGTATTAGAACAAACTATCTTATTAATTTTGTATAAATTCAGCCCAAATTTGAGTTCTGTAGATACTTGATAACAGTTTGAGAGCCTTTACAATGAAACCTTCATATGATCAGAGTTGAGGTTGAAAGTAATTCACTCACAGAAATATCAGAACAAGTACCATCATGATTATTCCTAATAATAAAATAACTGAATAGACATTTTTTCCAATGAAGACATATAAATGACCAGACACTCCACATCACTAATCATCAGGAAAATGCAAATCAAAATCACAGTGAGATATCACCTCATACCCATTAGAAAGGCTATCATCAAAAAGATGATAGATAACAAGTGTTGGTGGGAATGTGGAGAGAAAGGAAGCCTGTGCATCATGGATGGGAATGTAAATAGTACAGCTGCTATGGAAAACAGTATAGAAATTCCTCAAAAAAAATTAAACATAGAATTACCATAGGATCCAGCAACCCTACTTCTGGGCATGTATCCAAAGGAAATGAAAACAGAATCTCAAAGAGATACCTGCACACTCATGTTTATTGCAGCATTATTTACAATACCAAGATATAGAATAAACCTGTGTCTATAGACAGACAAATGGATTAAAAGGATGTGTACACACAACCCCCTCCCACACACAGAGAAAATGGAATATTATTCAGCCATGAGAAAGAAAGAAACCCTCCCATTTGTGATAACATGGATGGAACTTGAGGACATTATGCTGAGATAAACCAAAGAAAGACAAACACTACATGGTTTCCCTTAAATGTGGAGTCTAAAAATGATGTCAAATTCATACAATAGAGAGCAGGGAAGTGGTTACCAGGAGCTTGGTGGGGTGGAGGGGAGTTGGGAAACAGACACTGCTAAGAGGGTACACATTTCAGTTATGAGATGAATAAAGTCTGAGGATATAATGTGCAACATGGTGACTGTAGTTGATAACACTGTATTATATAGTTGACATTTACGGAGAGTCGAACTTAAATGTTCTCACCAAAAATAAATAAATGTCGTGATATATGTGTTAATCAACTGGATTGGAGGAATCCTGTCACAATATATACGTATATCAAACCATCACTATGTACAGTTTAAATATTTTCAAATGTTAATTATACCCTGATAAAGCTGAAAATTATTAAACACAATAAAATAAATTGCCATTGATATTTACTTAAGCATAATAATCTTTGCTATTACTTGGGTACATGGTATGTTTCTAAGTAAAGAAAATAAAAGAATATATCAAACTCTCTCTAGGAAGCTGTTGTGTTAATTTTCTTAAGGAGAAAAGCAATTCTTTCAAAGCATCAAAGTATCCAAGCAAGTCACCTCAGACCTAAAAATTTAGGCTGTTTGTGACAAAACTTGTACAGCAGATTTCTAAAAATGTTTTATTCATTTTCCTTTTAATGATTATATATGTTTTGGGGGAATAGTGTATGCACTGTTAGAAATATTAGACCTTTTCCTATAACCTTGAGTTGGTGCTGACGGACATGTGATATGTTTATTCATATTCCTGATCAGTTTCTACAATCCCTATATAAAAACTAAATCATTGATCATTCTGATGTGTTGTTGACATGGTATATATTTACATATAAAACAGCTTCACACCTAAATTACTCATGTAAAATAAATTAAATATTTGGCACATTCATGCCGGAAAAAGCCAAACCAGTTGTCTGCATTATATATTAATGTACCTAAGGAAATGTCAGTTGTACTGATTTTACAAATAGGCACCTTTTTAAAAAAATCCTGTTATCGTTCCAATTTTACAGCGAAGGAAATAATTTTTACTGTTTTCAACTTCCCTCATGGTTTTTCTTGGGATGAAAGCCTAAAGATCAAAAATGTTCACTAATGCCGTTCTTCTATAAACAACGCTCCCAGTCACCCTCCGACCACTTTTCTCTGCCAGAAGAAACAAATGCCGATTGCTTTCATGCAGCCAACACTGAATTTTGACAAGGAGGCAAAATGATACAAAGCCAACAAATACCAGAAGAATAACGCAAGGAATCTCACCTCAAACTGAGAGCACAGTCCAGCAGTCACAACTGGAAAACTGACTCTCCTCTTGATTTTGATAATCTACCTCAAGTTTCAAAGCATAACTAAAAAAAATATTCATTCCTTTCCATAAACTCACATCATGAACAAGTTACACAGATGACTATCAACCATAATATGTATTTTGGGATTTAACACTTCTCCTTGTTTTTCTTTATTCAAATGGCTTTTCTAGTGTCCTAAACTGCTGAATTCTGCTTTTGTGTAGGGGGATTATTGGCAAACCATATCTCCGTTATTGCACAAAGTTAAACCACCATGGTATTAGTTATAAATATAAAAATATAACAGCAAAGTTTTTTATGTACTTGCTAAATTTCAGGTATTGTGCTAAGTGCTTCACATTTATTATCCCTTCTCATTTCCATAACCACCTTATGGAGTAGTGTAATGATCTCTATTGAACAGATGAGGAGACTGAGGGACCAAAGTAAAATGTGTCTGTAATTCATAACCGATAAATGGAAGAGTTTTTCCCTAAACCCAGACACATCTGATGATGAAGACAGTTCTTTACCATTATGCTCTTCTGTCTCATAATAGAAAAAAATGGCAGTTTTATCACTTGAGGGCTCTAAGAAAGGTCTATTTTCACACTAAATATTAGAGGACAAAAAAAAAAAATGTTCTATTGAGTGCTTCATATAAGTGATGCGGATGGTGTTGTCTACAAACTACCAGCTGAATATTGCAAAGAGTTTCTACTGGGTAGAAAATAAAAAATCTTTGGGCCCCAAAGTAGTTTTCTTCTCCGCTAGGAGAACTTGAACTCGCACCAGCTGTCTACAACACTTCACTTTGCTAAACACACAACTTGGCTGGCACTCTTACTCCGAAACTTCTGTGAGCTGCCTTGTATTGCTTTAGATTACCTAATTTGTGGCAAATGGTTTTTTTCAGGGGGATGAGAAGTGTGGTATCTCCATGATGCTAAACAAAACCACTGTACAGGGAAACAATCAGTGAGCTAGCTTGTGCTGTGGAGCACTCACTATGTGCTTATTAATTACAGACATGAAGATATTAGCCCTTTTGAACACAAAATTAGAGATTCTGCAGTCTTTTCAGATGGAAGAAAGTTATGTGAGCAAAGGTTGGAAAATAAAATGTACGAGAAAAAGTTTAAAATGTAGGGATATACAAAATTAAAGAGAAAGCTGTTAATACCAAGACCTTAGCTTACAAATAATTATTTCAAGGTAAATAGAGCAAAAGATTTATATAGTAATATTATAACAAGAATGTAGATATTATACAAAAGAAAAAAACCTCCTCAATTGTAAAGGAATTTGGGCTTTGAAAGGAGTTTAAATTTCCAATACAGAGATTTTAAAAAATTAAAAAGTTACAGAATCCTCTCTGCTGAATGGTTTAGTTGCTTCCGGCAATGAAACAGCCCATATCACTTGAGGTTGCTGAATTTATGCTTTGAGATTTGATTATTCATGATTATAGAACAGCCATATTAGTGGTACATTATTGGTGTAGTAAAATCAGCATTATTTTCATAAAGCATTTTACTACTGATTACAATAAATTTAGACATACTTTCCTGAGTACCACTTACTAAAGTAGAATATTTTTTATTTTCTTAATAAATATTACCCTATTGGGGAAAGTGTTTTTAAAAATATTTTCCAGCCAAATCAAATAAATGACAGCATTCTCTTTCCCATTTTTCAAAGGTACTTGAAATTTGGGGGAATGTGTTCAGAATTTAGAATATTCCAGCCCACATTCCAGGAAATTCCTTGGCAGTGTTAATCATGGGCCTCAGGCACGAAATACCTCAGTAAAAATGCTGTGTGCCACTTGTCATGTGGACATGTGAAAGTTTTTGAACTGTATTCACTTCGTTAGATCCCAAATACTTTGAAATGGTCATAAGCATTAACCAAGGCAAGTATGTTGAAAGCCATTAATTTTTAGGGTAGACTATAAGGATAGATTATATACATAGAATATATAGGTAGAATGAAAAAATAAAATAGGTAGAATGTATATTATATAAATATATAATTTTAATCAGAATTCTGGCAGGTGTTCCTGTACAAAAAAGATATACCTCTTTTCTTGTTAAGACATCTGAAGTCCAGAATAGAGGTAGTTTTATAAATTTGGAAAGAACCTTACATTTTTGCTAATAATTTTTGATATTTATAACAATATGGAGATTGGAAAGTCATCATTTAAGAGAATTAGAAATGGTAAAAGAGGGCGCCTGGGTGGCTCAGATGGTTAAGCGTCTGCCTTCGGCTCAGGTCATGATCTCAGGGTCCTGGGATCGAGTCCCGTATCAGGCTCCCTGCTCCTTGGGAGCCTGCTTCTCCCTCTGCCTTTCTCTCTCGCTCTGTCTCTCATGAATAAAAAAAAAAAAAAAAAAAAAAAATCTTTACAAAAGAAATGGTAAAAGAATACTAAAAATATTGAGGTTTGGAGAATTTGACATTTCTCTATACCCCCCCATCAAAAAAAAAAAAAACTAAGGTATTATTGAGAATATCGGAAGTTAAGTCCTTGTTCTGTTTTTGACTAATTCTGTATCATGAAGGAAGTCATTAACTCGCTTAGGACTCTTTACCTGTATACTGTGGGAAATAGACTAGACTTTGTAGATCATAGGGCCCTTCACCACTTTTATCTGTATCATTCTTTGGCTCTATTTCTTTTCTGGACTTTCATCTTTCTCCATAAAGAGAGAACAATATTTCTGGAAGTTTGGTTGTTTCAGTTGCACAGGATTCATTAGTTGATGGAAAGTCATGCTCAGGAAGATTTAGAAAAGCTTGTGATTTGATCATTTGTGATATGATCATTTGGACAGAGCTTTCACATTCTACAAATTGTTGTAACAGCTCTTATCTCACAAAAAGACATCCCTTGTCAGTTAGGGGTAGTCTTAAGCACAGTGACTAAAGGAGAGGTTGGTGTTTGGGCTGATGTTCATATCTTCAGGAAGTGACGAGAGGCCATGTAATAGGTTTTGGTACAGTGATGGCAGTCTACCTATTTGGGGCTTTCAGAAGAAGGCTTATCATGTAAATTTCCTAGTGAATACCAGTGATTGAAATACCAGTAATTATACATAGCTTTTACTTCTGGAAGAAGACTACTTTTGCCAAAAATGTGGAAGCTTTAAACATGTCATAAACAGAATACTTGGATCAAAGTAAACGGTTTTGTGATTTTTACCTTGTGTGGAATGAAGAAAGAGTGATTATCTAGTTTTGGATAGTCAAGATTTGAAGATCCAGAGCTGTTATCATATCTCTGGAATGGGAACTGATAGTAAGGTAAGAACTTGCCAATATAACATGGCAGAAAATTCTTAAAGTCTAGCAATATGATATAATGAGATGGGAAATTTGAACCAGAACTGATGTTCTCCTCTGCATTTTTATTCACCTTCTTCTTTCTTCCCTGACAGCACAAATTGTTTGAATGCATACTTATCTATAATGACAAAGAGAAAGGAGAAAAGCAACTGACATACATTTAGAAAACAAGGGGGTATGGAGGGGGCAGAATGATTCTTGTATTGGAATGACTACCTGGTAGTATCAATGCAAACAACCAAACCCAGACATTTTTATAGGATCCAACAATAAGATAGATCAAAACATCTGTAAAATGGAAACTCACTGAAAATGCTCCTCTGAAACTTGTTATTCATCAATATCTATAACCCTTCATTCCTTACCTGATTTTGCTTACACTTCATTTCCAATGCCTTCTACCTTTAAATTAAATCTCCGGACATTTCTGGTTTCTTCTTCCTGTTCCCCTGCAAATTTTTAAATATCATGTGCATCATTGTTCTATTTAAAAAAATTTTTTTGACACTACTTTATCTGATCAACTATATGGTAATGGGATAAAGAATAATGTCTGGCTCAGGTAACTGTTAAATTATTTTGGATGAGTAACAGTATAGAGCAGTCTGCCAACCTAATATATAAACATTTCATGTTCATTTGTAGCTTAATCTCAGATTTTTAAGTGGATGAGAGGAAGAATTTCTGGACAGTAGGGATTTTGGAATATGTGAAATCAACATGAAGTCAGTCACCTTCCCACTTATGCATATGTCCAAGACATCTATATGTCCTAATTTACCCCAGGAATGGGGAAGTAAGGTACAAAGGGATTTTTGTTTCATTGAAAGAAAAAATGAAAGTCTGATAATAAGTCTTGCGAAGTATCCAGGTTGCTAAGGAAAGAAGAATCCTTTCTAAAGATCTTTCTACTTGTTTCTGTTTTTATGCAATCTTTCTTAGAGACAAAGCACAGAAAAGGTGAGGGATCTAGAATGTTACATATTTCAGTAATGTGGTTCATTTAGTAAAGCTACTTTTAGAGTTTTCTTGTGGCAATGTGCGTTTAGAGTTAATGGGAGTTTAATTTTTGAATATTTGTGCTTTGGTTTGTTTAATGTACTGTCTGACCATAAATCTGAAATTTTTCAGTGCCTTGAAGAGAAAAATTTGCCACAGCCTAATCTAAAATGAGATTTTACTTTGTAAAAGTTAAAAATTGTAGTGAAGAAAGCGAGAAAATTTACTTCATATCTAGTATGAAATTTAAAGACTAAATTAAAAACAGATATGAAAATCCCACAAAAAATAGACAATATTCCTGTCTGAATGCCTTGAAATTTTATATCCTGAGAAGTAAATTTGCTTGAATTACAGTGTAGGTTATTATCACATAGAGCAAATTGAATAATTTTCCCCTCTCAAATACTCCAAAATCTTCAATATGGAGAATATTTAATTTCCCAACAAGGAAAATAACACATAAATGATTCATTAGTTGCTTCAAACTTGGAAAGCAAAAAGGCATTTCATGCTATCTGCCTGCATCAATTTAGTATAAATTATGAAAAGAGCAGAGAGAGTGCCTGCTTTGCTATTATGTCCTGCAAATTGCTAAGCAGCTCTCATAGTATTGTGCTCAACAAAGAGCTGGAGACAAACACCCATAAACTATGTCTGACATTGGAATTTTATTGGGTCACAACAGTATGCTTAGGTTTCAGATGTCCAGCTTTCCAGTGGGGAGACTCTTCCTCCTCAGACTGTTGTGCCTTGTTTTCTTGCACATGCCCTTTTTTTTTTTTTTTAAAGACTTTATTTGAGAGAGAATGAGCAGTGGGGAGGGGCAAAGAGAGAGACACAGACTCCCTAGTGAGTAGGAAGTCCAATGTGGGGCTCAATCCAAGACCCTGAGATCATGACCTAGAGGAAGGCAGATGAGCCACCCAGGCGCCCCCTGAATGCCCATTCTAACATATACAAAGCAACATGGCTTGTTGATGCTGAGTGATACCTAGTGCTTGGGGAGAAAGACTTAGTGGGAAAGGTAAGGAATAGAGAGGGAAGGAATTAATACTATGTGTTCCATACTCTAGATTCTCTCTCTCTAATCTATCGCATTTAATGCCCAGCACTTAATAGGTGATTTGCAATTTTTTGGTTCAACATTGGTTGACACTTCAAAACATTTTCATATCATTGAAAACTGAGGTTGATTTTATTTTTGGCTTCTTTTCAGAGATGGAAGAGCTGAGCTCAACAGCATAAATAACTCATGTAAAGTTATATAATTAGTGAGTGGCAGGACGTGATTCAAGATCGGGTTTGCCTGATTCTCCAAACTATCTTTTCTCTGCAACTTTTAAGAAAGGCAAACTATTTCTATAAGAAACATGGAGAAAATGCAGCAGCTGAAAGATTAAAGAATGCATTATAATGCAATTACTGAGCCGGAAGGGTCCTTAACGGTTATATAATCAAATCTCCTTATTTTGAAGATAAGGAAATAAACCCAACAGGTAAATGGGAATTGAGTCAAAAGTAATAAGACAACATGTTCATATTTTAAGTGTTCATAAATTCTACAGAAGGTTGCAATTCTCTGTTGAGTCCTATAATGACATTTTAGAAAACAGGTTTTACATTTGATGGGTAAATTGATACTCATCATCATCATTAGCTTTGATACTTTGGTCCTCTAATCAGTAACTAAGATAGAAAGCTTTGGAAAAGTGCTCTCTCATCACTGTAAAAAGAAATGTGGTTTTTAGGATACCATTCTTTGAAATGTCTTTATTTTTTTTTCATCTATGTGTAGTCAAGTTTCCATGCATGCTTTAAAAAAAGTGAACATCGTATATTTGTGGATTTCAGGTTTCTATATTTATATTAGATCATTTGTTTATATCCTTGTTTTTTAATATTACTCTTATTATCTGAGAGAGATATATTGATACATCCCCATTTTTCCTTGTAATTCCTCCTGAGTTTTAAAAACATTTATGGTTTTAAGTACATACAAGTTCAAAATTGTCATATGTTCTCAGTGGCTTCTTTATCTTGTCATGTAATGGCCCTTCTTTTCCTTTCTAGGGTTTTATATTTAAATTTAATGTCAAGGTACAAATTTATTTTTTATACTAGTTAGCACTAGATAGGTACTTTTAATCTAAAACCTCACATCATTCTTTATATCTGGAAAGTCCTCATTCTCACTTCATATTTTATTTTTTTCTACCATTCCATTTTTTCTTCCCTATTAAAAGTATTGTAGTGGTTCTCATCTGCTTTCTGTGTTTAATTTTTTTCATTTAAAAATGACATTAAAAATAATTTAGAAATAAAATTTTCTTTTATTGAAAAAAACTTTGCTTTATCCTGAGTTACCAATTTACTATTTTATAAATTACCATTTTCTCTTTGGCTGATTGAAAACAAAATTAGATACAATTAAATTTTCCTTAAATTTTTAAAAATCTCTTGTCCACTTCCTCCTGGTTCATATGCGTCTTTTTCTTTCATAATTTATTCTTTTTATAATAGATACTATTAATTATATACTCTTGGATCATAACTCTTTTTTTATTACTATTTTCTTCCATTTTGGCAGTGAATTCCTTTTTCAACTGGTGATTTTGTTGGTCGTTTGTCTTTTAGTTTTTCTTCTGCCATTGGGAGTGTTCATTTTGGGAACTTATCTTCCCCATGCTTCAAGTCTGATGATGGGTTTTAACTTGTTCACTGAGGGCTCCTTCCCTTTCATGAAGTTGGTAGAAGATTAATTTGGACCACGTTCAGTCCAGGTGGCTTTTTATATTTTCTTCAGGTATATTTATAAGCTGGAGTTCCAGTCTGTAGGACAGTGGTCTTCAGGCTCCTTCCAGGGAACAGCAAGGTCCTTGGGCTGCCCCTTCAATGTGGTATCTATCTGGCAGCAGTCCTTCTTGCCCTCATTACCCCACCAGTAATTATTCTTGCTTTTGGGTACAGATACTAGTGGGGTGGAGCTTAATGCCACAGTTCTCACCACTCTGGGTTATTATTCCTTTTCTGTTCCATAAAGTACATCTGGTATTATTTATTTATTTCTTTATAATTTTTGTACTGTGTTTGTGGTAGGTGTGGAAGTCCAAAGCATGAATTAGTTCACCAAAAGTTTCTTGGACATTCTTTATACAACTGCCAATATTTTATTTCTAACAATCAGATTCACTTATATCTCCACTCTGTTTAAACACTTATACTGGCTTTCTCATCTCAAGATGTGTCAGTTTCCTTAGTTTCCTTAGTGAGGCATTTAAGATTTCTAACATTCCCAATCAATATCTAATCTATTTGTCCAATCACCTACAATTATATATCTATATCTATCTATCATCATCTGTATTATATATCTGGTGACTTAGCCACAACAAACCCCATTATCCAACCATGTCCACCTGTCAAAATCATATATACATTTTTCTACTTTCAGTCCAAATATCTCATCTGAATAATAATTAAAAACCTTGCAAAGCCACCCAAATTAAATTACACCCATGCCTTTATTGAGCACTTTCTCTATCCTGCATTTTATTAAATTTCTTTTCACTATGGCATTATAAATTCCATCATGGAAAACTTCATGGCTTATTTGTATAAACACTCTGTATAATCACTATAGGTCAACTGACCAAATGAATTGACATTTGGAATTAACTCTACGAATTTCCAACCCATACCCCAAGTCAGTATTACAACATTCACCACTGGGGAACATTTACTGTCCATGTTTTAAGGAGGGCTGATTTTTGAGTAATAGAGACCTAGGAAGTACATATAATAATAGCAATGGAAGCTCACACTTACACAGAATTTCTCATGTGCCAGATTCTATATAACTACTTAACATATGATCACTCATTTAATCCTATAAAACTATAAGGCAGGTACTATTAGTATTCTTATTTTACAGATGAAGAAACTGAAGCACAGAGAATGGTACTGCACAGAAAAATGTTGTCTGAAGTTACATAGTAAGTTGCAGGCTGGATTTTACAGAGGCAGTCTATCTCCTGTGTCCATGCTCTTAACCACCATATTTTACCACCTCTCAATACACATATTTCACCATTTTCAGACTGAGAGAGAATCAGGCATCAAATATCTAAATGATTTAATAAGGTCTATAATACTTTGTTACAAATTTAATATTTAGATAATTGTTTGGGGCTTGTTGCCTGCAAGAACATATGCTCCTAGAGAGTGAGCAACTCTTGAAACACCAAAGGTTACCTGATTCATCTGGAGAGCCCAGGATCTTTTTCATGTTTATCTTGACTTCTAAAAAGCATCACTGTCTGTTGATCCATTGCTGAAGGAAAATAAAAATAATCCACAGCTTCCTTTTATATTGAGTGGCTAGGAGAATTACAATGGCTTGGCATTTGCTAAATGTTTTCAAAGCAAACCACACAAGAATATGGCATTTACCCTTGTCTTAATATTGATGGAAAGATTACAAAAAGAATGTCACAGATGAAGTGACCTTTTAGATAGACTGGTACTATCAACCCATTCATTAATATTGGGGAAAAAATGAAACTTATGAATGCAGTGTGAGTTTAATAATTAGTCACACTCTCTTCGGCAATTTTCATCATGGCTAAATTGACCACTCTATGGAATAATAACTTTCTTCATAAATTTTAGCCAAACCATTATATAACAGATAATCATTAAGAATCTGGGTCATTAAATCATCTGGACCCTCACTTTTGGTACCTAGCCACATAGAAATTTATATCTTGGAGCATGGACAGTGAAATCTAGGCTGTTTAAAAGTCCCATTATTTAGGGGCACCTGGGTGGCTCAGTGGGTTAAGTGTCTTCCTTCAGCTCAGGTCATGGTATGGAGCCTTGCATTGGGCTCAGTGCTCCGTGGGGAGCCTGCTTCTCTCTCTCCCTCTGCAGCTACCTCTACTGCTCCCCCTACTTTTGTATGTGTGTTCTCTCTCAAATCAATAAAATCTTATTTAAAAGTCCCTTTATATAAGTGAAGTGTTTCAAAATAGATTTTCAGACTAGTGAATTTCCTATCACTATGACAATCCCCAGATTAGCATAGGGAAGGTTGCCGATAGGACATTTCACCCCCAACATCAACAAACATTTCATCAAATCAATATATGTGAAGTCCTATATACAATCAAAATGCTAAGCAGTCTAGTGTGGGGGACAGATAATACTGTATGATCAGTTGATAATGGTATCTACCAGGTCCACAGAGAAGCATAAGAGAGAAGGAGAGTGGAAATTTGCCTGGAACAGGTAATAGCTGAAGCATGCTCTGCAGTTTACCAGTTGGCAAATGGGAGAATGGTCAATCTTTACAGAAGGATTAGGGAGATCTAAAATAGCATGAGCTTGGGGTACCTGGGTGGCTCAGTCATGAAGTGTCTGCCTTCGGCTGGGGTAATGATCCCAGGGTCCTGGGATCAAGCCCTGCATTGGGCTCCCTGCTCAGCCGGATGCCTACTTCTCCCTCTCCCACTCCCCCCACTTGTGTTCCCTCTCTTGCTGTAGCTATCTCTGTCAAATAAATGGATAAAATCTTAAAAAAAATAAAATAGCATGAGCTCTTTGAAATTATAATAATTCAACAGTAGAAATATTTGATAGCTAATATTTAAAATGGCAATATCAGAAATAAGTAAGATAGTACAATATTGAAGTTCCCTGATAATTTTGGTTTTGTAAAAGTACTCTGATAGTATCAGGTTACTCTCTAAGCAAATATCTTGACTAGGCATATTTTCTATTCTTAACTAGAAAATGAAATGAAACCATAGTGATACTAAAATCACAAGCTGTGAATCACAGGAAAATCTATATACAAAAGTAAGCCAGCATCTCAGACAGGTCTAATATAAAGTGAAATCAATGGTGCCTTTAATATCTTAGATTCTGGGTATAAAAATGAGAAACATACCAGTGTTTAGTCACAGAGAGCAGAGTTAATAGGATCCAGATTATCTTCAAGAAAAGTGAAAGGAAAAAAAATCAGTTAATTATCTAGTATTTCACTGCAGTAAACATGTTTGGCTGCTTTAGGGTCTTTGAAGATGACGTTTTCTCAACTCACAATGATGCTTGTCAAAAAGGCTTCCTCCTTTCATATTCTTCAGGACTCAGTTCAAATCTCACCTACTAAGAGAGGTTGTCTCCCAGTGCTATGTCACTATCCTCATTCTCATCACATCCCTATACTTTGCAGAACTTGTTCTGATCTATCTACAATTAACTTGTTTGCTTATGTGTATCCTTATTTTGGAGTAAAAGCCCCCCCGAGGCATTGGCTATTCTCCTTTGCACATTCTATAGCAATACTGTATACCTGGTTATATACTATACCCAAAATAAAAGGCAACAACTCAATAAGTATTTGTTGAAGGAAGGGAGAATGAAAAAAATTTATTCAGAGTCATAGTAGGGAAAATAATAGTAATGTTATATTTGTGATTTCCTCCCTCCCTCCCTTCCTTCCTCCCTTCCCTTATTTATTCATAGGTCAATGGGTCAGAATGCCTTTCACACTGTATTACATACATAATATTATTACTCCTGAAAATTGTGTGGAAATTAATTTTTGTACGCATTATTTATAATTATTTTGGCAATTAACTTTCTCTGTAGCTTCACAGCTGCTCAATCTCAATATTTAGTTGATCCCTGGCTGGCAACAGCTACTAATGCTGTAGTTTTACTATCTTTGCCTATCAGTCACAGTTAACAATCTGTTTGCAAATATTTTTAAATGCTCAGGGGAATTTGCTATTTAAATAAACATTTGCATATAGTTTTTAATAATGTAAGCTTTAGCTTATTTTACATTCTCATTTGTATTCATTGATAATATTCAACATGGTGTCTGAGAAATAGGAATAGGAAGAAAAATTCACTTCTCAATGTTAATTTTACAAATCATTTAGTCAACCATTCTGATACTTTGTTATTTATATGTAAGAACTAGAAACAAGTATTTAGCAATGGCTGTCCTATACCATCTAGAGTTCTAAGAAACAAACCTGTACATAGAAATAAGTAAAAATTATACTCTTCTGAGTGCCCATTATATTTTTGCATATAACATTCAGATTTCTGGATCAGTTTGGTGCCACAAAGTATTCACATTTAAATTTCTTCATGATGACAAAGTGTTTAGGTAAAGGTATCAGATATCCAGAAAGCAACTTTTAAATTTACCATGCTATCATTTATACTGTATGATTCTAAATGAAAAGAAATAATGCACAGAATAAAATTGTTTAGCACTAAGTGTGAATTTTAGGAACGGAATGGAGATATATTTGGAGAGATATAGATATTCCTATGTTCACAATATATATGTACATATATGAGTGTATCTATATATGTATTCTGAAGATATAATATTTAATAAAACAGCACTATTTGTTACTATAGCAGCTAATGTGTGAATTTCCAGAAATTCATTATGTTTACATAATTTCTTTACTGGTTTCTAGATTTTTGGTTAGCCAAAGAAATTTGAAATGGCTGTATTTTTTTCTGAGTTACTGTCTTGGTTCAATAACTCATCTATAAGGAGTACTTAGGTTTGTTCAACATAGCTATTTAAATAAACCCTTATCTGTATTGTCATAATTTTTTTGATGTAAAGGAGGTTGGAAGAAGATGGTGGACTAGGAGGACCCTAGGTTCGCCTCATCCCATGAATACAACTAGATAACTATCACATCATCCAAAGTATCCCAGAAATTGACCTGAAGACTGACAGAACAAACTCCACAACTAAAGGGAGAGAAGAGGCCACATTGAAGGAAGAAACCAGGCAGAGATGTAGTTTGGGAGAGAAATGGAGCATGGATGCTGTGATGGGGAGGGAGCCACAGTCATGAAGAGTGAGAGACAGACAAGCACACAAGGGAGCTCACAGAGGAAAATGAATCCCCATAGCAATTGGCTTGCAGCAACTGCCTTGGAAAGTAAAAAGGGCCAAATTTCAGGAATTCTTGCAACCAGAGGGTCATAAAGATAAGTTTTAAAGGTCAGTGGCTTGGCTGAGATAGAGCCTGCAGGACATTGCACTGCCCTTGGAGAGAAGACAAACAGCCCCAGGACATACAGCGTGGAAACAGCCATCTGAAGAATGCCTGGGGCCCACAGTGGGGAGGTGATTCACTCATCTCAGACGTTTCCAGAGAGATGGAACAAAGGAACTGGAAGGTGTCATTTTTCTCCCCTCCTCCTCAGGGAATAAGCACAGGGTCACCTGTGGGAGCCAGCAGAATGCTAACACTCCCTACCTAACTTGCTTACATAAGCTCTGTACCCTATGCTGTGGTGGAACAACCCCTCCTAGTCACACATGCCTCAGTCCCAGCACAGTGGGCCCCTCCACTGGAATATTGGCACAAACCCCGGCCAACACCACATATCCTGACTCAGGAGTTTTGCAGAGCTTCAGTTCTGGTGGTGGTGGTGACAGGTCTCATTTCACAAATAGACCAGAGCATACCTAATTAAAATGCACCACTTTCAGGCCACAGACAAAACACTGTCCAAAATAGAGGGAGCCTCTGCAGATGACTGGCCTGAAGGATAAAGAGGCCAGGAAAAAAGAGCAGAGCACACACAGCACACATTGGAGCACCAGGCCCTGGGGAACAGGGAACACCTTGTGGCAGGGCACTACAGAACCTCTTCTTCATAAGGCCATAGCCCTCAAGAACAGGAGATGTAGCTGACTTTCCTAAACAGAGAAACAGGCACAAAGACTTAGACAAAATGAGAAGACAGAGAAATTTATCCCAATTGAAAGAACAGGACAAGGCCATGGGCAGAGATAAGTAACATTCCTGATAGAGAATTCAAAGTAATGATCATAAGGATAGCCACTGGACTTGAGAAAAGAGTAGAAGACATGAGTGAGACCCTTAACACAGAGATAAGATCATAGCAGAGATAAAGGGCTCAATAAATGAAATGAGAAACATACTTGATGCAATGAATAGCAGGCTGGAAGAAGAGGAAAGAATTAATGACCTGGAAGACAGAGGAGTGGAAAGTAATCTAGCTAGAACAAAAGAGAGAGAAAAAAAAAGAACTAAGCAAATTGAGAATAGACTTAAGGAACACAGTAAGTCCATCAAACATAGCATTCATATTATGGGGCTCCCAAAAGAAGAGATATAAAAGGGAGCAGATAATTTATTAGAAGAAATAATAGCTGAAAACTTCCCTAATCTGGGGGAAGGGAACACATATCCAGATCCAACACGCATGGAGAACTCTTATCAAAATCAATAAAAGCAGATCCACCCAAGACATATTGTAACTAAATTGGCAAAATATGATAATAAAGAAAAAAATGTTAAAAACATTAAGACAAGAAAAGACACTAACTTATAAGCAAAACCCATATGCCTAACAGGGAGTTTCTCTGCAGAAACTTGGCAAGCCAAAAGAGAGCAGTATGATATAGTCAAAGTGCTGAGTAGGAAAATTCTGCAGCCAGAATACTCTCTAGCAAGGCTATCATTAAGAATAGAAGGAGAGAGAGTTTCCCAGACAAACAAAAACTACAGGAGTTCATAGCCACTGAACCAGCGCCGCAAGAAATATTGAAAGAAACACTTTCAGTGGAAAGGAGAGCCCCAAAGTGACATTATAAAGGTAGGAAACACAAAAGCAGTAAAAATGAATATTTCTGTAAAAAAGTAGTCAAGGAACTCACAAATTAAAAGGATGTAAAATAAGGGGCGCCTGGGTGGCTCAGTCAGTTAAGCATCCGACTTTTGATGGCAGCTCAGGTCATGATCTCAGGGCTGTGAGATTGAGCTCCATGTCAGGCTCTGCACTGGGCATGGAGCCTGCTTAAGATTCTCTCTCCTTCTCCTTTTACCCCTCCACCCCCAGCTCTTGCTCTCTCTCTCTAAAAAAAAAAAAAAAAAAGAATACAAAATAACATATACCTAAAACATGGGGAGAAAAGGCATAAAGAATGGGTTCAAACTTAATGACCATTAATTTAATATAGATTGCTATATGCAAAAGAGGTTATATACAAACCTAATGGTAAACTTATATCAAAAACCAATAATATGCAAAGAATAAAGAAAAATAAATCCAAACATATCACTAAAGAAAATCAGCAAACCATGAAAGATAAGAAAGCATCAGAGAAAATCGTCATGAACAACCACAAAACAAATAAGATGACAATAAATACATATCTATCAATAATGACTTTGAATGTAAATGGACTAAATGATTCAATCAAAAGACAGGGTAACTGAATGGATTAAAAAACAAGACCCATTTATATGCTGCCTACAAGACAGACTCATTTTAGGCCTAAAGACACCTTCAGATTCAAAGTGAAGGGATGGAGAAATATCTATCATGCAAATAGATGTCAAAAGAGAAATGGAGTATCAATACTTATGTTGGACAAAATAGACGTTAAGATAAAGACTGCAACAAGAGATAAAGAAGGACTCTATATGCTTATAAAGGGGACAAACCAACAAGAAGATAGAACAATTGTAAATATTTATGTACCCACCATAGGAGCACCAAAATACATAAAACAGTTAATAACAAACATAAAGGAGCTAATAAATAATAGTAAGGGACTAGTAAGGGACTTTAACACCCCCCTTACATGAATGGACAGATCACCTCAACAGAAAATCAACAAGGAAACAATGCCTTTGAATGACACAGTGGAACAGATGGATTTAACAGATATATTTAGAACATCCCATCCTAAAACAGCAGAATACATATTATTTTAAATGCACATGGAACATCATTGCAGGGGAGGAGCAAGATGGGGGAGGAGTAGGAGACCTAAATTTCGTCTGGTCCCAGGAATTCAGCTAGATAGTTATCAAACCATTCAGAACACCTACAAAATCAATAGAAGATCAAAGAAAAGAATAGCAGGAACTCTCTGAACAGAAAAGTGACCACTTTCTGGAAGGTAGGACATGCGGAGAAGTGAATCTGAGGCGATAATATGGGAAGATAGACCGCAGGGGGAGGGAGCCTCCGTAAGCTGCTACTGGCAAGTGGTAGAGCAGCGGAGCACAAAATCAGAACTTTTAGACGTCTGCTCCGCTGAGGGACATCATTCCGGTGGCTAAGTGGGGGGTGGAACTCTCGCTGGGACAGTGTGGTCTCAGGACCCTTGGAGTCACAGAAAGACTGGGGGTGCCTGAGTGTGGCAGAGCTCCCAGGTATCAGAGTGGGGAAGCCGGCTGCAAAGATGGAGCCAAGGAGTGGGCTGCTAAAAGCAGCAGAAGGAAGGTAATAATAAAGATTAGAGCAGAAATTGTGTAGAAACTAAAAAAAAAAAAAAACAACATATCAATGAAACCAAGAACTGGTTCTTTGAAAAAATCAGTGAAGTCGATAAACCTCTTGCCAGGCTTATCAAGAAAAAAGAGAGAAAAGATGCAAATAAATAAAATCACGAATGAGAAAGGAGAAATAACAAACACCACAGAAATACAATTACAAGAGAATGATATGAAAAACAATATGCCAACCAATTGTACAACCTAGAAGAAATGGATAAATTCCTAGGAACATATAAAATACCAGAACTGAAATAGGAAGAAGTAGAAAATTTGAACAGCCCAATAACCAGCAAAGAAATTGAATTAGTAATCAGAAAACTTCCAACAAACAAAAGTCCAGGACCAGATGGCTTCACAGGCACATTCTATCAAAAATTTAAAGAAGAGTTAATACCTATCCTCAAACTATTCTAAAAAATTGAAGAGGAAGGAAAGCTTCCAAAATGATTCTGAGGCCAGTATTACCCTGAAACCCAAACCGGAAAAAGACACCACTAAAAAAGAGCTACATGCAATATCCCTGATGAACACAGATGTAAATATCTTTAGCAAAATACTAGTAAACTGAATCCAACAATACATTAAAAAAAATTATTCATCACAATTATGTGGGATTTTTTCCTGGGCTACAAGGATGGTTTAATATTCACAAATTAATGTGATATATCATATTAATAAGAGAAAGGATAAGAATCATATGATCATTTCAATAGACACAAAAAAAGCATTTGAGAAAGTACAAGATCCAATCATGATAAAACCTTTCAACAAAGTAGGCCTAGAGGGAACATACCTCAACATAATAAAGGGCATTTATGAAAAACCCACAGTTAACATCAACCTTAATGGGGAAAAACTGAGATCTTTTCTTCTGTCAGGAACAAAACAAGGTTGTCCACCCTCACCACTTTTATTCAACATAGTACTGGAAGTCCTAGCCATATCAGACAACAAAAAAATAAAAGACACCCCCAAAATTTTCAATATTTGCAGATGACATGATATTATACATATAAAACCCAAAGAACTCAACCAAAAACTGCTAGAACTCATAAATGAAATAGTAAGGTCACAGGATTCAGAATCAAGGTACAGAAATTTGTTGTATTTTTATACCCTCATAATGAAGCAGGAGAAAGAGAAATTAAGAAAGCAATCTCATTTACAACTGTACCAAAAACAATAAGATACCTCAGAATAAACCTAACCAAAGAGGTAAAAGATCTGTACTCTGAAAACTATAAAACACTGATGAAGAAAACTGAAGATGATACAAAGAAATGGAAAGACATTCCATGCTCATGGATTGGAAGAGTATTGTTAAAATATTCATACTACCCAAAGTAATCTACACACTTCATGCAATCCCTATCAAATACCAACAGCATTTTTCACAGAGCTAGAACAAACAATCCTAATTTGTATGGAACCACAGAAGACCCCAAATAACCAAAACAATCTTGAAAAGAACAGAATAGAAAGAAGAATCTATAGGTGAATAGAAAGCCCAGAAATGAACCTACAAGTATATGGTCAATTCATCTTTGACAAAGGAGGCAAGAATATGCAATGGGAAAATGCCTCTTCAATAAATGGTGTTGAGAATACTAGATAGCAACATGCAAAAGAATGAAACTGGATCACTTTCTTGTACCATACACAAAAATAAGTTCAAAATGCATTAGAGACCTAAATGTGAGATACAAAACCATAAAAATCCTAGAAGACAACATAGACAGTAACTTGTGTGACATCAGCCATAGCAACTTCTTTCTAGATATGTCTCCCAAGGCAAGGGAAACAAAAGCAAAAATAAACTATTGGGACTACATCAAAATAAAAAGCTTTTGCACAGTGAAGGAAGTAATCAACGAAACTTAAAGGCAACCTACATAATGGGAAAAGGTATTTGCAAATGACATATCTGATAATGGGTTAGTATCCAAAATATATAAAGAACTTACACAACTCAATACCCAAAAAATAAATAATTCAATTAAAAATAGGCAGAAGACATGAACAGACATTTCTCCAAGGAAGACATCCAGATACCCAAGAGACATAAAATGGTGTTAATCATGACTTACCATCCAGGAAATGCAAGTCAAAACTACATTGAGGTACCATCTCACCTGTCAGAATGGCTAAAATCAACAACAGGAGAAACAAGACATAAGGGGAAGAATGTGGAGAAAAAGGAACCCTCTTGCACTGTTGGTTGGAACGCAAACTGGTATAGTCACTGTGGGAAACAGTATGGAGATTACTCAAAAAGTTAAAAATAGAACTACTTTACGATCTAGCAATAATCCTACTGGATATTTACCCAAAGAATACAAAAATACTAAATCAAAGGGATACTTGTACCCCTATGTTTATAGCAGCATTATTTGCAATAGCCAAGATATGGAAGCAGCCCAAGTGTCCATCGGTTGATGATTGGATAAAAAAGAAGTCACAGGCACACACAAACACACGAATATTATTCAGCCATTAAAAAGGAATGAAATCTTACCATTTGCAATGCCATGGATGGAGCTAAAGAGTATAATGCTAGGTGCAATAAGTCAGTGAAAGAAGGACAAATACCATATGATTTCACTCATATGTGGAATTTAAGAAACAAAACCAACTAGTAAAGGGAAAAAGAGAAACCAAGAAACAGATTCTTAACTATTGAGAACACACTGATGGTTACCAGAGGGGAGGTGAGTTGGGGGGATGGGTAAAATAGGTGATGGGGATTAAGGAGTACACTTTTCATGAGGAGGACTGGGTGATGTATGGAATTGTTGAATCACTGTATTGTACCCTGAAACTAATATAACACTGTATGTTAACTAACTGGAATCAAAACTTAAAAAGGCAAAAAAAAAAAAAAATAGAAGAGTATGAATGTGCATTTATTTTAAATACCATAGGTTTTCTAATATTGTGTCATTTCTAATGTGTCAATTTCCTTTATTTATGTAAGTTTTCTGTAAGAATGAAGATGCTGACTCATAATGTGGATATACATGTAAAATAAGAGTTTTTTTTCAACGAAATTATGGTTTGGTTCAAAAGTTGTGAAATTTCCTTTAAAAAAAGGAACCAGTATAGATAAAACAATTTCATTTTTAACTTGATTAAATATCTGACATTCTTAGATTGAATATATTTTCATAGCATTTTCTGTGTATTGGGATCTTGCTGGCAATGTGTTGCTGTTATTTAAATCATAATCAATATTCTAACAAAGTGCTCTACCTTGAGAGGATGTGAATCTTCCAAGATGGTGTAATCAGGGATCTAGATTCTAGAAACTGGACTCTAAATCAACATGGTCATATTTTCAGAAAATATTCCACTTTACCTTGAAACTCATGAGCATTATCATTGACACTGAGTTTATTCACTCTGTATAGGCAAAATCTCTGAAATAAGCTGGAAATGATCACTTGGTAAAATCACTTTGATGAGATTAAGTACTAGAATGCAATGACATTAAATGAAATATAAGTTAAAGTACAATCTAAGACATTGTAGTAATGACTAATAAATGTTTCCCTGATCAAAGCTTTGAATCATAAGGGACTTTGGATAGATTTAAAGAATAATATTTAGTAACAGTGTTTCTAAAAAATGTAAAGTTAAAGGAAATTATACTGTAAACAAACTAGAATGTAATAGTCCACTTAGTAGACACACCACTATGTTAATTAATCTACCTTTAATAGGGATAAAAATTTTGTAGCTTGGGAATATAAAAAGATAGCTTAACTTTGTTCACTGACTTAACTTTTAACTGGAAACTTCCTGGTTTTAAAGTTAGTATGAAAGAGTTATCTTTTGTAAAGAAAATAGCTTACTAATATTTGGGAGTATTCTGAAACACTTGGCATTAATATTTTTAAATATGATGACAAAATTAGCTATCTGGTTTATTAATTTGTCATTACAAATTTAGTTTGTATCATCTGTTACAGAGCAATTATTTCTGGGTCAGTTGATAAATTAATGTTTTGAACTTGTATACTTTATATAATGTTTTAGATCTATGGTGATTCCATATGACTTCTAGAGGGGAGGGGGGTGGGAGGATAAGTTAGCCTGGTGATGGGTATTAAAGAGGGCACATTCTGCATGGAGCACTGGGTGTTATATGCAAACAATGAATCATGGAACACTACATCAAAAACTAATGATGTAATGTATGGTGATTAACATAACATAATAAAAAATAAATAAAATGTGAAGGTTTTTTCTTTGTGAAAAAAAAAAAAAGACTTCACAAAGGAACAGCTATCATCCACATAGGATGGGTTTAAAAAATAAATTGAGCATTAAATCCCAAAGTTATTGGTATTTCAGGAGGGAAGGATGATTGTTAACATAACCTCAGAAAAATATATAGAGTCATCATTTTATTTTTCCACCGATGATACTCATGTTAGAAGTTACTTTCTTCCAAGTAAATTATCAGGCTAGTCCATGTTACCCCTCCCAGCTGTAAAGCACAGTTGAGAATGAGGGATGAGGGAGAAGGTGAATATATATACACATATATACATACACATACACAGGCAACAAGCATTATGAGGAATAATGAGAGGAGAATTACACTTCTATATTCTAGTACTTGATTGTTACAAACAAAGTCAAATAAGTAAGGGTTAAAGGGCTTTTTAAATTATTGATCAAATTTTATACTGTAATTTTGAGTGAATACATATAAAGAAGTAGCTACACTCAGACTGAAAATACAAGTCTAATACTGTTACCTTGTTTAAACTGACCAATGTGGGATATAGAGGATGATTAGTACTGAAATTCAAAATAAAAAAAGTAGAAGATGTGAATGAGACCAGAATAGACATGATTCCTTCACTAGGTCTTCTTTGATACTCAGTTTTATGAACTACTGGTGGGCAAAATCTCAGAAATAAACCGGAAATGATCACTGGATGAGATCACTTTAATGAGATTTAGTATTGGAACTAGTATCAGGACAATATGTTTTTGGAGTTAATGTCACCTGCATTAAGTACATGTTATCTGTTTCATAAATAATATGTTATTCAGTCCATAATGTAGGCCAGTCAATTTAATATTTACTCTTAATAGAGATCCAAATTGAAATAACTTTAAGTATTTTTATTCTGAATCTGGTGGACAATAACAGGGAGCAACTTGTGAAAAGCCCAAGTCAATAGCACTTCTTAGAAAAACAGTACCTAAAAAACTGATTCCTATCTAGAATTCCACACATTACAAACCAAAAATAGTCAAGAAGTCAAGCATTCTTTATAAAATATATGTAATATATAAATATCATAAAATTGTCAGTAAAAATTATCACATTATTTAAAAAATTAGGCGGGTAGTTTCTGAAATTTTTTTTGGCTTCTTTTTATAGACATTCACCTTTGAAATATGACAGGAAGTCTGCACATTCAGAGTTGTGTTATGACCTTCAGGCATTGCTTCATTCCCATGAAAATAATTTAAACATCCTAATAGTTCAATAAATTTGCTACCTTCTGTAGCCTCGAGGATACAGTAAGAGACATATTTTTGGGTACACCATTTCCAATGATCATTGTGTCATTACTCAAACTTTAAATTTCTATTCAATGGTGGTGCTAAGCACTATGATAAGTGTTGGGTATAGAGAAAATCAAAGAACATAATCTCTGTGCTGGAGGCATGGGGAAGTAAGCAGAGGTAGGGCATAAATAATTGTATAAAGTTCTAGAAAAGGGGATTCTGTGCTCTGCAGAGATAAAGGAAGTAGAAAACTGGCCATGCCCCAGAATGTCAGGGATGAGCTAGCAAAAGGATGGTATTTGAGTAAGGCAGTTTTCAGACTGAAAGTTTGGGGTAAAACTTTTCCAGTTTTTATGCAAGAGACAGAACCTTATAAAAAAGGAGTCTCTTAAGGGAACAGTGAATGTCCTACTGTGACTTAGGTCTAGCGTGTACAAGGGAGAGTAGCAGGACTTGAGTCAAGAAGACAGCTTGTCAACAGTCAGGTTGGCTAAGGTCTGTTTTATCATGATAAAGACTTTAGATTTCATCTGATAAATTGATAGGGGTTTTACAGTTAAAACTTTTCTGTAACTAGAAAAATACTATAGATTAGTATGATAAAATTTGGAAAATACAGAACAGTAAAAAAAATTGTTTAAATGTCACCAAGTATCTGCCCACTCTGTTAGACAAGTATGGTAAATAAAACAATGCCCCCACCTCCCAAGGAGATCTCTGTCCTAATCCACAGAACTTGTGGATATGTTACTTTTCATGGTAAAAGGGACGACAATTTTGGATTGTCTGGGTAGGCCCAATGTTGTTACCATGTTCTTATGGGATTTAGAGAAGGAGATGTGATTACTGAAGTCAAGGTATATGAGAGATTGAAATTTAAAGATGCTACGCTGCTAGTTTTAAAGATGGAGAAAGGAACAAGAAGCAAGGGTGCAGTTGGTTCTAGAAGCTGGAAAAGGCAAGGGGATGGACGGTCTCCTAGAGCCTCCAGAAGAAGGGAAGTCCTTCCAAAATCTTGATTTTAGGACTTCTGACCTCCAAAATTATAAGATAATGATACACTGTGTTGTGTTAAGCCACAAAGGTTTTGATCATTTGTTACAGCAGCAACAGGTCACTAATGCACCATGTAAGTCCCAAGAGAGCAGAGATTGCATCTCTCTAACACAGTGATGACAATTCCTTTTCTGCTTGCCATCGTGCTGAAAATGCTTAAAAGTCATTTTGTGATGAATGAATTTTTCATCAAGAACACTAAAACTTACAGATGGTAAACAACAGCCTGTGTGATTTATTAGGAAATGATTTAAGACTGATGTCAGTGAAGGTTTTTAAAGCAGCAGCATAACATGATCAGATTTGTGCTTTAGAACTAGAACTCTTTGTGGGTGTGAGCTAAATAGATGGGGGTGGAAGGAAGAGAACACAGCAAAGAAGTGACTGAAAAAGTTTAGGCAAGAAGTCCTAAGATCTGTGCAGACAGAAGGCCAGGGAAAGGAGAGGAAGGAAGGATATACAGGAAGTTGTGATTGAGGATTAGCTGGACAATGGAATCCAGCAACTCTACTGTAAGTTAGAAAAAAAAGAGAAACAAGGCTCTGTTGAGAAAATATACTATAATTGACTCACAATTGGTTTATTTGAAGCAAAAATTAACTGCAGACAGTTGTGCTACAATGACTTTTCTTAGATGACAACAAGGACTTATTTACTGGTCACTATGTTAATATTTATGCTTCTCTTGCCATTTACTTCTTTGTTATCTGAGGAAAATTATGTATTTATGTTTTTTATTCTCTTATGTGAAATGCCATTATTTCCTGAAATGGCTCAGTTGCACTTAATAGCAAAGCTTATTAAAGAGCACTGTTTTCTTTGTTTCAAATTGTCTTATACAAAACACAACAGCTGCAGGACAAGACCATAAATGAATGATATTATTCAGTTCATAGCCTTCAAATACTGTGACTCATTAAAAACCCTGATGGGTAAATTGCCTGTTATCTCATTTTCAATATAAAAAAATACACCAAAAAAATGGAGGACAAAGGGAATAGGTGTCTGGTGTCCTTCCCTCCTAGATAAAATTGCAAATTCACAATAATTTCACATTAAAAAAGCTAATTTTGCCACTATTTGTCAATATTGAACAAGAGGCAGTTTAATTTAAAACAATTTTTTAGTATATTTCAACATCCCACATCAATAAAAATTCTCTCTAAAGATTAAGGATTCTCTTTTAAAAGAAATCATTAAGCGATATTCTTCATATCAAATTTTAAAAAATTTTTTACATTAGGAAGAAGAAAAATACTCAGATGGTTAATTGACTCTTTCAACCTTGCATTGTATTTCACTTTCTTAATCCCAAACCTGCAATCATTGAGTTCGTACCTAAATTGGGCTCAATTCAGGATTATATGGATGATTATGGGTGAAAGGTGGATAATCTAGTGATGGACTTAGATTAGGTTCCCTAACTCTATCATATCCTATCTAATTCCGATTGAGAAGGGATTTAAAGGGGGGTAGGTAGAAAAGTCTTCATAGCCTCTGAGCTCTAGAAAGGTAGGATCTATGTATTATTCAACTATGGATTCTTCACACCTAAGCAATGTCAGAAAACTGGTAAATTTTCCATTATTTTTTCCTTAATACAGAGAGTGTTATTTAATTCAGCCTTGAAAAACATACAGAACATTACCAGTTAGGCAAGAAGGAAATGTGCTTTAGGTAAAGGTATGAGACATTTGCAAAGTGGATTTTTACAGACCTACAAGGCTGTACCTGTGAAGTAGAGATGATGTGGCTGGAAATTTTTGATCAGGATTAACCTGTGAAAGGCTTTGTTTGGCATGTGAAAGATGTGGGACTTTTTCTTCTTTGGTTATTGAAAGGCAATTGTGGCCTTTGGAAATTTGGGATCAAAGAACACTGTTGTAAAGAGAAAAGGACAGATGGCTTGGTAGGCCATTCAATAGTTTGGGAGTAAGAAAACTAGTTAGTAGATCGCTGTGGTTTTCTCAAAAAGATTTGAGGCCAATAAGATATAAATGTCTTTGACCATGTAGGAGAGGAGTAGTTTTGTACTTTGCAATATAATATTTGTGATTTTATTTAAATCATTTGATGTATTTTCTTCTAACAATCAAATATACAGGGAAGTCATTGGACACATCTGAAAATCTTAGTAGAGAAAATCCTCTCTGCAGATGTCCAGTTATATTTTAGAATTGATCATTAAGAGAGTGAACTCCAATTTCAGAAATAGATTGTTGTGTCAACAAGCAGAAATTCCCAAAAAGTTTGTAATCAGTCTGGAAAAGAATGTTATACATACTGGTTTCTCAATTCTAGCAGACTACAGAGTAATATTTCTACCCACCATTATGAGTTTATAAATTCACCAAGGAAATGGAAGTGGACATAAGAAGTAAATCCTACCATTAAAACACATAAGCTGGGCACCTGAGTGGCTCAGTTGGTTAAGCGACTGCCTTCGGCTCAGGTCATGATCCTGGAGTCCCGGGATCAAGTCCCACATCGGGCTCCCTGCTCGGCAGGGAGTTTGCTTCTCCCTCTGACCCTCCTCCCTCTCATGCTCTCTGTCTCTCATTCCCTCTCTCGCAAATAAATAAAATCTTTAAAAAAAATAAAAAATAAAACACATAAGCTGATAATAAGCATTAAGAAGAATGTATATTTCATTCAGAAGTAATATTTTATTCTAAACCCTGGAAACCTATTAGTTTTTCCCATTTTCTAGAATATCAAAAAGAGTATTACAATAGAGGATCTCTATTTCTAGCAATTTATTTAAAAGAGAAAAGATAATGGTAATTCTATATTGAAGTCATTGAAATTTCTAAGTTTTAAATGTACATATTTTTAATCAGAATTGTTACTTGTTTTTTCTTGTGGTTTGGTATTAATTTAAACACATTTCCTTGGGAAGAAGAAAATACACAAAGATGAAGCATCATATGTCAAAAACATATTTTTGATTTACTCTGACCTATATTTGGAAGGAGATACATTAACCAGAAAAAAATTTTTTTAACTGTGGTAAGAAGTATTTTGGAATTAATCACCACATATTTACTGAGTACCCAGAATGTTCCCCTAACTTTTCTAGGCACTGAAAGTACAGAAGAGAATAAAAGAAAGCTCCCAATTGCATGGAGCTTACCTTCCATGGAGAAAATCAGAAATAAATGAATGTACAAACTACAATATGTCAGGTGGTAAGAAGTATGAAGAAAAATAGAACAGGGTAATGAGATAGATAGGGTAGGTGATCAGAGAACTTCTTTCAGATAAAGTGACTTTTGAGCAGAGACATAAACTAAAAATAACTTAAGGATATCTGGGAAAAGAGCTTTCTACATGTATGAAGCAACAAGTGTGGTTAGAGTGCTTGGCCTGGTCACTGATCTGCAGGAAAGCCAATGTGGAATAGTGTGAGTATAATAGATGGTGTTATAAGTTGAGGCAGAATTTTGTATATTAATGTGAATAAAATGAGATGATGTTGAAAAATTCTTGAGCAGAGAATTACCGTGACTTTACGTCCATCTTAAAAAAAAAAAAAAATCACTCAGGGCACCTGGGTGGCTCAGTCCATTAAGCATCTGTCTTCAGCTCAGGTCATGATCCCAGGGTCCTGGGATTGAGCCCTGCATCAGGCTCCCTGCTGAGCGGGGAGCCTGTTTCTCCCTCTCCCTCTGCTTCTCCCCCTGCTTGTGCTCTCTTAAATAAAATCTTTTTTAAAAAAAATCAAATAAAATTTTTTAAAAAAGTCTATGGGACTTCTGGGGAAGATGGCCCAGTAAGAAGACTCTAAGTTTACCTCATTCCACAGATAAAACTAGATAACACCCCCATCAGTGTAAATAACCCAAAAAATGACATGAAAAGTGGCAAAAAAATACTCTGTACCACTAAATGTAGAGAACAGGCCATATCAAAGGGGGAGCCAAATGGATCCAAGAGGCTGTCCTTAGGAGGGAGGGACATGGCAGACACAGAAAGGAGAGAAGAGCAGAACCCCACACCAGGCATGGGTGACCCATATAGAGAAGATGAATCCCCACAACATTTGGTTTGAAAACCAGAGGGGCCTAACAATTAGTGGGGCTTATCACCTGGAATATTAAAAATCAGCAATCTTGGCTCTGGGAGAGCTGGGAGGGTGGAGTCCCTGCCCTTAAAGAGAAAACAAAACAAACGGCCCTACTGAGATACAGCATAGAAGCAGCAGTTTGAAAAACACCTGATGAATGGATAAAGAAGTGGTGTATACACACACACACACACACACACACACACACACACACACACACACTGGAATATTACACAGCCATCAAAAAATGAAATCTTTATTTTATTTTATTTTTTTAAAGATTTTATTTATTTATTTGAGAGAGAATGAGAGACAGAGAGCACAAGAGGGAAGAGGGCAGAGGGAGAAGCAGACCCCCCGCCGAGCAGGGAGCCCGATGCGGGACTCGATCCCGGGACTCCAGGATCATGACCTGAGCCGAAGGCAGTCGCTTAACCAACTGAGCCACCCAGGCGCCCCAAAAAATGAAATCTTGCCATTTGCAACAATGTGGATGGAACTAGAGGGTATAATGCTAAGTGAAATAAATCAATCAGAGAAAGACAATTATCACATGATCTCACTGATACATAGAATTTAAGAAATAAGGCAAAGGATCATAAGGGAAGAGAGGAAAAAATGAAACAAGATGAAACCAGAGAGGGAGACAAACCATAAGAGACTCTTAATCATAGGAAACAAGCTGAGGGTGCTGTAGGGAAGGGGGTTGGGGGTATGGGGTAACTGGGTGATGGACACTGGGGAGGGTATGTATTGTAATGAGCACTTGGTATTATATAAGACTTATGAATCACAGACCTGTACCTCAGAAACAAATAATACATTATATGTTAATTAATTGGATTTAAATTAAAAAAAAATGCTCAAAAGAAAGAAAGAAAGAAAGAAAAACACCTGAGGTATAGAGGAAAATTTATTTATGGTCTTAGTGTGTGTACTAGAGGGGCAGGGATCTTTAGGAGACTTCTCCAAGAACAAAAGAGCTGGCTCCATCTCCCTTCCCCACCCCCTAGTCTAGATACATGGATACTTGTGGGAACCAACTCAGTGCCGACACTCTCCACCTAGCTTGCCAACAGTGCACCCACCCCCATGTGCTTCTGTAGATCCATCCCCTCCAACCTAGCTGCCTTGACATTTTTCTCAGATAGCTACAGGACCCCTACTGCAGTGGCTCTGCCTGGACCTTGCTGGTACAATGCACCCTGTTCCTGCATTCTCCTGCACACACACCCTTTAATACACCTTTGGCCAGAGCCCATCCAAATGATGCCACAAGACTGGCAGTGTGCAAGCATCCCCAACAGGGGCCAGCACAAAACAACTTCTGCCCTGGGGAGAGGGGAAGATTACCACACAATCAGTCCAACTGCAGCCATAGCAGTGGGCTGGGGCCAGACATCTGGTTTGACTGCAGGCCCAGGCTACAAGCTAAAGCTTTGCAGGGGCAACACAAGGGAGAGTGCCATGCAGTTCAGTGCTACTGCATCTCTGGCAAATGCCTGATCTGAATCAACTCAAGCCCACAGTGGCCCCAGACTGGTCCATTAACAACACAGGGACCAAACCCTGCCCACAACAGGCAAAGAGAGTCATTGCAGATGCCTGGATTGGAGGCAAATGTGACTCAACCACAACAGTAGGGTGCACACAACACACATAGGAAACACTTCTGAAGCTCCAGGTTCTGGTGAACAGGGGACAATGAACTGCAGGGCACTACAGGACCTTTTCTTAAAAAAATCACTACTTTCAAGAGCAGGTGACACAGGTGACTTTAATAAAACATAAAAATAGACAAAATGAGGAGACTGAGGAATATATCCCAAATGAAAGAACAAAATCACAGCAATAGAGCTAAATGAAATGGAGATTAATAATATGCTTGATAGATAATGTAAAGGAATGGTCATAAAGATACTCACTGGACTTGAGAAAAGAGTGGAAGATCTCAGTGAGAACCTCAAACAGTGATAGAAAACAGAGAACCAATTAGAGATGAAGAACTCAATAACTGAAATTAAAAATACACTAGAGGAAATAAATAGTAGGCTAGAGGAAGCAGAAGAATGGATGAGCAACCTGGAGGACAGAGTAATGGAAAGCAATCAAGGTGAATAGGAGAGAGAAAAATAATAAATGAAAATAGACTAGGGAACTCAGTGACACCATCTATTGTAATAATGTTTGCATTATAGGAATTCTAGAAGGAATAGAGAGAGAAAAGAGGATATTATAAGAAGTATGTATAATTTATAAGAGATAGCTGAGAACTTCCTGAATATGGAGAAGGAAACAGACATATAGATCCAAGAGGGACAGACAGCACCCAACAAAGTCAACCCAAGGAGGTCCACAGCAAGACAAAATAAAATAGTTACATACAAGGGAAACCCCATAAGGCAACCAGATTTTTCAGCAGAAACTTTGCAGGCTGGAAGGGGGTGACTTGAAATATTCAAAGCACTGAACGGAAAAAAGGAAAACCCTGCAACCAAGAATACTCTATCCAGCAAGATTATCATTCAGAATAGAAGGAGAGATAAAGAGGAGAGATAAAAGTTGAAGGAATTAATCACCACTAAAGCAGCCTTACAAGAAATGTTGAAGGAGAGTGAGTGGAAAGGAAAGACTGTAAGTAGGAGTCAGAAAAGGAAGAAGCACAAAAGAAGTAAAATTAAGTATATCTATAAAACTAGTCAAGAGATTCACAAAAGGATGTAAATTATGTGGAAAGGGAGAAGAATAAATTTTGTGATCAAACGTAAGCAACCATCAACTTAATATAAACTACTATATTTATAAGAGGTTATAATATGAACCTACTGGTTACCACAAATTAAAAACTGGTAATAGATATGCAAAAAATAAAGAGAAATGAATCCAAGTGTATGACTAAAGAAAGCCAGCAAACTGTGAGAGAAAAGAACAAAAAAAGAAAGAAAGAAAATCATAAAACAAATAGCAAAATAGCAATAAATACATACCTGCCAATAATTACTTTGAATGTAAATGCACTAAATGCCCCAATCAAAAGACATAGGGTGACTGAATGGATAATAAAGCAAGACACATCTATATGCTGCCCACAGAGGCTTATTTCAGATATATAGACACACAGATTGAAGTGAAGGGATGGAAAAGCATTTATCATGCAAATGGAAGGGAAAAGAAAGCTGGGGTATCAGTACTCATATGAGACAAAATAGATGTTAAAAAAAAGACTATAACAAGAGACAAAAGATACTATGTAATCATAAAGGGAACAATCCAGTAAGAAGATATAATAATTCAAAGGAAACAGTGGCTTTGAATTACTTATTGGACCAGATGCATCTAACATATATTCAGAACCTTCCATCCTAAAACAGCAGACTACATATTTTTTTTTCAAGTGCATATGGAACATTATCCAAAATAGATCACGTATTAGGCCATGAAACAAGTCTTAACAAAAATATTGAAGTCATACCATGGATCTTTTCTGACCGCAAAGTTATAAAACTAGAAATCAACCACAAGAAAAAAAAAACAAACCTGGAAAGAACACAAATACATGGAGGTTAAATAACATGGTACTAAACAATGAATGGCTCAAACAAAAAAGTCAAAAAGGAAATAGAAAAATACTTGGAGACAAAGGAAAATAAAAACACAATATCCAAAATCATTGGGATGCAGCAAATGCTGTTCTAAGAGGGAAATGTGTAGTGATACAAGGCTACCTCAAGGAGCAAGAAAAATCTCAAACAACCTAACCTTAAAACTAAAGGAGCTAGAAAAAGAACATACAAAACCCAAACCAGTAGAAGGAAGAAAATAATAAACATGAGAGTAGAAATAAATTAAATAGAAACTAAAAAAACAATAGAACAGATCAATGAAACGAGGAACCGGTTCTTTGAAAAGATTAACAAAATTGATAAAACTTTAGCCAGATTCATAAAAGGGGGGGCTCAAACAAAATTAGAAATCAAAGAGGGTAAGTTAACAACTAACACCACCGAAATACAAAGGTTATAAGAGATTATGAAGTTATAGGCCAACATACTGGACAACTTAGAAGAAATGGATAATTACTAGAAACATATAACCTCCAAAAACTGAATCAGAAAGAGGCAGAAAATTTCAACGGACCAGTTACCAGCAAAGAAATGGAATCATTAGTCAAAAAACTCCTGGCAAACAAAAGTACCAGACTGGATGGACTAACAGGTGAATTCTACCAAACATTGAAAGAGTTAAGTAAATACTCTCAAACTACTCCAAAAAATAGAAGAGGAAGGAAAACTTCCAAATTCATTCTGAGACTAGCATTACCCTGATACCAAAATCAGATAAAGACACTAACAACGATAACTAAAAACCCTACAGGTCTATATCTCTGATGAACATAAATGAAAAACTTCTCAACAAAATATTAACAAACCAAGTCCAATTATACATTAAAAAAATTATTCACCATGATCAAGTGGGATTTATTCCAGGGATGCAGAAGTGGTTCAATATTTGCAGATCAATCAATGGGATACAAGAGGAAGAATAAAAACCATAAGATCATTTCAATAGGTTCAGAAAAAGCATTTGACAAACTACAAAATTCATTCATGATAAAAACCCTCAACAAAGTAAATTTAGGGGGAACATATCTCAACATAACACAGGCCATATATTAAAAACTCACAGCTAACATCATATCCAATGGTGATAAATGGGTAACTTTTCCTCTCAGATTACGAACAAGATAAGGATGTCCCTCTCACCACTTCTTTTCAACATAGTACTAGAAGACCTAACCACAGCAATCAGACAATAAGAATAAAAAATAGGCATCCAAATCGGTAAGGAAGAAGTAAAACTTTGAGTTTTGTACATGACATGATACTATCTAAAGGAAAACCTAAAGACTCCACCAAAAAATACCAGAACTGATAAATGAATTCAGTAAGGTCGCAAGATAAAAAATCAAATATAGAGAAATCCATTGTATTTCCATACAGTAATAATTACATAACAGAAAGTGAAATTGAGAAAACAATCCCATTTATAATCACAACAAAAATAATAAAATACTTAGTAATAAACTTAACCAAGGGGAGTGAAAGACTTGTACTCTGAAAACTATAAAACATTGATGAAAGAAATTGAAGGTGACACAAATAGATATTCCATGCTCATAGACTGGGAAAACAAATATTGTTAAAATGTCCATACTGCCCAAAGCAATCTACAGATTTAATTCAATCCCTATCAAAATACATACAGCATTTTCCACAGAACCAAAACAAATAATCTTAAAAATCTTAAAATTTGTTTTGGAACCACAAAAGACCATGGTAGCCAAAGCAATCTTGAAAAAGAACAATAATGGAGGTATCATAATCCCATTATAATCCCATTACAAAGCTGTAATAATCATAACAGTATGGTACTGGCACAAAAATAGACACATAGATCAATAAAACAGATAGAGAACCCAGAAATAAATCCATAATTATACAGTCCATTAATCTTCGAGAAAGAAGGCAAGAAAATACAATTGGAAAAAAGAGTTTCTTTAACACAGTGCTGGAAAAACTGAACAGGTACTTGAGAAAGAATTAAATTGGATCACTTTCTCACAGCACATATGAAAATAAAATCAAAATGGATTAAATACCTAAATGTGAGACATGAAAACATAAAAATCCTTAGAAGAGAGCACAGGCAGTAATTTCTCTGACAGTGGCCATAAGAACATTTTTCTAGATATGTCTCCTGAGGCAAAAGAAACAAAATAAAAAATAAACTACTGGGACTACATCAAAATAATAAACTTCTACACAGTAAAGGAAACAATCAACAGATCTAAAAGACAACCTACTGAATTGGAAAAGATATTTGCAAATGACAAAATCTGATAAAGGGTTACTATCCAAATCATATGAAGAACTTATAAACTCAACACCATATAAAACAAATAATCCAATTAAAAAATGGGCAGAAGGGGTGCCTGGGTGGCTCAGTCAGTTAAACATCTGCCTTCGGCTCAGGTCATGATCCCAGGATCCTGGGATTGAGCCCCGTGTCAGGCTCTGCTCTGTGGGGAGCCTGCTTCTCCCTCTCCCTCTGCCTGCCACTCCCCCTGCTTGTTCTCTCTCTTTCCCTCTCTGTCAAAAACAAAATGGGAAGACATGAATGGACATTTCTCCAAAGAAGACATAAAAATGGCCAACAGACACATGAAAAAATGTTCAACATCATTAATCATCAGGGAATTACAAATCAAAAGCACAAGGAGCTATCACCTCACACCTGTCAAAATGGCTTAAATCAAAAACACAAGAAACAACAGATGTTAGCAAGGATGTGGAGAAAAAGGAACCCTCTTGCAGTTTTGGTGGGAATGCAAACTGGTGCAGCCACTGTGGAAAACAGTATGGAGATTCCTTAAAAAATTAAAAATATAATAACCATATGATCTAGTAACTTCAGGATTGGGTATTTACCCAAAGAAGATGAAAACACTAATTTGAAAAGATATATACACCCCTATGTTTATCACAACATTATTTACAATAACCAAATTATGGAAGGAGCCCAAGTGGCCATTAATAGATGAACAGACAGAGGTGTGGTATATATATACAATGGAATAATCCTCAGCCATAAAAATGAATGAAATCTTGCCATTTGCAACAACAAGGATGGATCTGGATGGTATAATGCTAAGTGAAATAAGTCAGTCAGAGAAAGACAAATACCATAGGATTTCAGTCATATGTGGAATTTAAGAAACAAAACAAAGAATATGGAGACAAACCTAAAAACAGACTCTTAACTATAGAGAATAAACCGATGGTTACCTGAGTTGAAGTGGGTGGGGGCATGGGTGAAATAGCTGAATGGAATTAAGAATACATTTATCATGACAAGCCCTGAGTAATGTATAGAATTGTTGAATCAGTATATTGTGTCCCTGAAATTAATATAACTCTAAATATTAACCGTACTGGAATTAACATTTTTTAAAAATTACCAAAAAAAAATCGCTCTAGCACTTGCGAGACTATACTTAAGTGTATCAAAGAAGGTTGCAAACAGAATTGGAGGCTATTGCAGTGGTCCAGGTGAGGAATGATGGTGCCTTGCAGTATGATGGTAGCAGTGGGCTTTTAAAAAACAGTTAGAAATGTATGTATCTTGAAAATTGAACCTGTGAGATTTTCTGTGGGATTAATTCAGGGTGTTAGGAAAAAAAAGAGGAATTTATTATTTGAGCATGAGCATCTGGAAGAATAAAGTTACTATTGTCTTAATTAGGAAATCAGGACAGGAGCAGATTTGGGGGCAGTAGTAGGAGATGAGAGGAGTCAAATTTTGACCATTATTAAAATGGAGATGTCATGTAGGCAAACATACATAAGTTTGGATTTCAAAAGAGGCTGAAACTGGAAATACTCAGGAGTTTTAAGAAATATGTGTTTATAGACATGGGATTTGATGAAATCTACAGAATGAGTGCAGATGGAAAGGTAAAGATGGTTGACTAAGCACTAGGAAACTATTATTTAGAGGTATCTCTGTGAATAATTAACTTTTCAGAGCAACTGGATGTGAAAATAAACAAACAAACAAAAAACTCCTGAGAAATAAATTAGGCCCCAAGAGCAGATTTTATTTTCTGAGATGGGCAGTATGGGGAATGCCACAAAGCCAAGGGGTGAGTCTGGAGTCCACCCCTTTGAAGCTATAAGGAAGCACCTCTAATTCCCACCAGGGTGTTGTCAAACAAGGCTAAATAGAGAAAGAGGGTTTTATCCCTGCCAGGCTATAATGACGTTCCACTCTCTTGTGCCAATGAGGCCCATGGAGGGAGCCTGGACTTCCACAGTCCCCTGCAGTATTGAGCCGCTCCTCCACCTCTCCACTAGGGTCGTGCCATAGAAGGCTTGTGGAGAATGAGGACTAGCACCACCACCCCTGTGTTACTGGGGACACCCCATTCTCCTGGAGTCCGTGGAGGCCTCGTAGGTCTAGAACTTCCCCCTTGAGTGTCAATAAGTAGGAAACCCAGACTTTTACCCATGCTTAGCAGTAATGAGGTGGTACACTGCTCTGAAAGGGTGGTGGTAGTGAAAACAGGTGGAAATAAGGTCTAGAGTCTCCTAACATACAACACATAAGATGGCTGGGTTTCAGGTGAAAAACACTGATGAAGTCAAGAACCAGGAAGATATCAAACCTAATAATAATAATAATAATAAATAATAATAATAGACAATCCATAGATGCGTACCAAGATAACAAAGATGTTTTAACTAACTTGCAAAGGTTTTAGGGCAGCCATCATAAAAATACTTCAACTAGCAAGAACCTCCTAGAGACAGATGAAAAAAATAGTCTCCACAAAGAAATAGGAAATACACAGAAAGCTAAAAAATATAAGATGTAATAATACAGTGTGCAAAGAAGTTATTTTAAATGGAAAGAATATCATGAACAAAGTTATGGATATGAGACTGCTTAAGGTGGAGAAGTTTTGGGGTAAGGAAGAGTGAGCTAGCAGGGGAATCAAGTCTGAGTGCAGGAGAAGGCTGAAAACAGTGGAACAGCAATGGAAGCTGTTCTTTAAGTGAATAACTAATAGATGAGAATTTTAGTGATGATCAATACGTACAAGTCTTGAACTAGAGTCTGAAAGCACAAAGGGATTTAAGCTATGCTTCTGCCTTTAAGGAAATTAAAATCTAGTTAATGAAACATGACACACATACAAATGCATTTTAAAGAGAACAAAGTCTACTTCATTATTTGGGTGTGAACATATAGATAGTAAAGTATCATTTAACTCAATGCATTTAAACTCAGGTCTACTGAAATATTTTTTAATATATTACATTTGGGGTTTTCATTTGAATAATAGTCTATAAAATAATGTAAACATATTCTGTGCCATCTGGATGCCAGCCTCCTACCTACAAACTGCAAGACTATTTAATTTGTGTGTGTTTATCATTCATTGCATGGTAATCAGATAACACTGCTTTAATTTTAGTGAACTAATGAGAAAAGAATCCAGGTGGACCTAAGGAGTAAATGATGCATTTGAAACCAGTGAAGGTAAATGACATTGCAGTGCATGAAGGCATGAATGTTTTAGAATATTTCGAATGAAGAAAAATGTTTGGAGGATTACATCATCTCACATTGCAGGTGTTATTTATAGTCCTGCTATAATACTTGTTCCATGAGATGATGCAATCCTCCAACACTCATCTTAGGCTTGGCAGTGTTCAAGAAGTGGCAATTAGTACAATGCCCACTTAATGGGTGGGGGTTTATTTTCATTTATTGTAATCATTTGAATTATGTTAGTTTCATAATTTTGTTAGTGTTGATGATTTATTTGATTTTATATTTACATGGCTTTATAAGAAGAAGGATTTTATGCATAGGCTTATGTTAGTACTTATTTATATTATACTATAATGAAAATTATTTAAGTCAATGTTGGGGATCTATAGGATATTTTTTGCTTTAAAATGGACCCACACAATCTTGAAGTTGGAGAAATACTGATTTAAGTTGTTCAGCAGAGGACTTGCTTAATTCCATCAGAGGTTTAGGGAGCATACAATAGATGGATTGTGGCTGGGAGAGGGTGGACCAGGCAGGCGTGTTAGATCATCAGTGCAATCAGGACTCTGGTGATGAGAATATGAATTAAAAGCAGCAGTGGGAAGACAGTGGAAAGGGAGTCCAACGACTCCCACTGGCCAGTTTGGAGAATTGGTTAATAACAGAAAAAAGGAGTGCCTGGGCAAAAATTGATTATGGAGGAATATATATTTTTTTTAGAAAAAGATAAATCAAGCAAGGTAAACAATAATATTGTGCATAGAAAATGTTCAAAATGGAATTACTGAGTTTAATAGAACAAAAAATGCAAAAGAGCACAGTATAGATTAGAGGGCAAAAATGACATGAATGAAATCCAAACAATATATAACAGCCACCAGAGAAAAGTGAATTAATGATCCTTGAAAAATTAGTCTCATAAGTGTGGAGTAAAGTAGATGAAAATTATAAATTTTCTTAAAGTAAAGCCATTCATCATCATGGACTCCTAGGTAGGTTTTAAAATCTACAGGGTATCAATAATCATGAAAACATGCAAAACCTACAATTAATTTTTTAATTTGTATTGTAGATGAATAGTTACATCTTTTCTTGTAACTCTACATATGAGAAAATCAAAATTATGTTAGATAACAGAAGAGAAATAGCATTTCATTATTTATATTTGTTTAATTTATTTTATTAACATTCATTCATCTAGACTAGGTTTTTACACGTTTTCTAGGGAGATGAATGACCTGGGTTTATAAATTGTGGACCCAAAATTGTGGCTGTTCCTATACATATACCTAAGAACATATCTAGTCAGAGGCATAATTTTGAGCAAAAAGACACACACTGAAGACTAAATAATAAATGATTGCATACAATTTTAAGAAACAGACAAATCTATGGTTCTATAAGTGAGAATGGTATTTACCTCTGGGTGGGTGCTGACTGGTTGGAGTGTGGAAATGTTCTCTTTTGTGACCTGGGGGTGGTAACAATTCATTGAGATATACACCTAAGATTAGTGTACTTTATGAATTCCACCATGTGTATATTTTACTTCATTAGAAAATAAAAAAGAAAGAATAGAGAGTAAATCTGTAAGTCAGTGTCACAAATAGAGACTGGAAGAATTCAGTCCTTCCCTTTATGTGGAAAAATACTGGTGATTAAAATGTAGCTTGCAGTTATCATTACATCTGCAATCTCCAATGCGAATCAGAAGGGAAGATTTTTCTGGTTTTACACTGTGAACAGAAAACCAATGTGTCACCAACCTCCACCTTTCCCACATAGCCAATTCTTGGCCTCATGCCAAGCACCTTGACTCAGTTCTTGATCAGAGGATCAAGTGCTCAATACCCACAATAGATATGCTCATTCTGGAGTAGGGGTAGTGAATTGCATTATACACACATTTTTGGGGAGAGCACTGGGCTCTTCTTCCAGGTAGAAGAGAACATAGCAACTAGAGGCATTGCTGTGGTTCTGAGTCAAGGGGATTATAGAAAATGGAGCCCAAGTGATGTTTAAAACTGAATAATCATATCCTCATCAATGCCCTAATGAATGTATAGAGAAATTAAACTAGTCAATTGAATTAATTGCAGGAGGCAACCTTCCGGCAAAAGCAAATGAATTGATTCAACTAATTTGTGCACTCTCAATGTTTTTACTTAAGATGGAAACTTTGATTAAAAAAGATATCTGTATCCAGTATTCCCACCTGAATGGATAAAAGAGAATCTGAATAATATGTCTTACTCACAATCTGATAACAGGTAATTGCTTGGGATATTAAGTTCCTGCTTATATCTTAGTTAGAAGAACAGAGGACTTTGATATATTTTATTTCAGCTAATCTCTGAAACACTGTTGACTTTTAACAGTCTTTTTCCCAACAGACAATAAAGAGCTCATGAAGAATATTGCTGATGGATTCTACAGGATATTTCAAGTCTATCTAGAAGATCATTATTACTATATGGCTTCACTCTGGAAGAAATCAGTTGAGGAATATAAGGACTTATTTTGGACTTTATAGCTCATCTAGTCATTTATTGTTTAGTTTTCATGAAAGATCTACATGCAGTGCTGTGGGAGGATGGAGTGCCAGGATTCATAATTTGGGTCTTAATTTTACCTAAAGAGGAGAAAAAAAGCAAAGGTAACTAAGGAAATCCAACATTGATGCAGGTAGACTTAGAAAAGGGTAGAGATGGAAAGGACTTTAGAGGTCCTATATATTAAGGGTGGCAAACTCTGGCTTGCAGGACAAATCCAGCCTGCCATCTCATTTGTAAGGCCCATGAACTAAGAATGACTTTTACAGATGAATATATGCAATCAATTTGATGAGAGGGAACATTAACTTTGAACTCAAATTCATCAAAATAGTATCCTTTCTAAAGAAGATTCCAGGGCGCCTGGGTGGCTCAGTTGGTTAAGCGACTGCCTTCGGCTCAGGTCATGGTCCCGGAGTCCTGGGATTGAGTCCCACATCGGGCTCCTGGCTCGGCGGGGAGCCTGCTTCTCCCTCTGACCCTCTCCCCTCTCAGGCTGTTTCTCTCTCTCTCTCGCTCTCAAATAAATAAATAAATAAAATCTTTAAAAAAAAATAAAAAAAATAAAGAAGATTCCATTCTTTACATCACTAGACATATATAACAACAACAAATGTTCTTATTATGATTATCTTAAATTATGTCAAGAAAAATGTTTTCTCTCTTTTTATATAAATGTCTACATAATATCCTTGATTTTGCTTTTTATTCCATACAGCCTAAAATACAGTAGTTGCCCCTGCTCCATGATCAACTGAGGTCCAGGTAAATGACCTAATGCTGTATCACAATGTCTAGGTCTTTCATTCACTTCATTTCATCACATAGGCATTTTATCATCTCACATCATCACAAGAAAAAGGGTGAGTACAATACAATAAGGTTTTTCAAGAGAGTTAGACCACACTCACATAACTTATTACACTCTACTGTTATAATTGTTCTGTTTTATTAGTAGTTATTGTTATTAATTTTTACTGTGCCTAGTTTGTAAAGTAAACTTTGTCATAGTCATGTACCTATAGGAAAAATAACATTTTATATAGAGGCTTTGGTACTATCCATAGTTTTAGGCATCCACTGGTGGTCTTGGAACATCCCCCATGGTTAAGGGGGAGGGGCTATTGTATTATTCTCTGGCCCTATAGAGAAAATATTTGCTGATCCCTGAAGTAGAGTAGTGGTTCTAAAACTTTATCATGAATCAGAATCACCTAGAGGACTTGTTAATTCACAAATATCTTGATCACATTCCCAGAGTGATCCAGTATGTCTGGTATGGAGCCTGAGAATTTGCATATTTAAGTTTCCAAGTGATATTAATGCTGCTGGCTCTTGGGTCACACACTGAGAGCCACAGGTCTAGATCAATCTCTACATTGCAGGAAACTGAAGCCCAAGAAATTATGTTACCATGCCCAGGTCACAGCTATGAAGTGGTAGAACCATAGTTTAAATACAGCTTTTGGCTTCAGTCTTAAAAGTCTTTTCAGCAGAACAAATATTTTACTGGCCTAATGAATTATATGCAGACTTGTAATGAATTAAGAGAGAAAATTCAAACTGAAATCCATTTGTCTGTAGAACAATGTCTCAAGGATGCAAACCCTATCATTTTGTAGGCCTAATGACTTTTGAAAGCTGTTTTTCAGGCTACATTACACAGTCATTAGATCTGTTCTTAAATTCATCAGTCTGTATGCAATATGTGTATGGCCCAGGATCAATAAGACGACCATGGGGAAAATACCTATGCAGTGAGTCCTACATGGCAGCTTATTAATCTAATGAGATGGTTCCACACTGATGTCAATGATATCATCAGCTTGCATACTGCTTCTCTTTCTCATAGTGTTCTTTCTCATCTTCCAAATAAACCTTCTGAAGAAATCTAAAAATTAAAAAAAAAAATCTTTGAAAAATCTAAGTAGGGAGCTTGTTAATTTTGCCAGGATCACAGAGCTATTTTTAAAATTAAATTCCACCCAAAGTGTGTGGCCTTGGTCTTGATATGTTAAATTCAAATTTCCTCTTGCTTTTGCTTGGAGATGGAAGAGTGAATTACTTCATGCATTATCATAATATAAATTTAAGTCTCAAATCCTTTCCACAGAAAATTAAACAATTTATTCCTATTGTAATTTCTGGCTTATTAGTCCTTACAGGTAAAGGGGAAATCCTTACCTAATATTATTGAAAAGAGAAAATGAATGGGATTCATATAGTGAGTGTAATGACCCTGAACATAAATATAAACACAGGTGATGTCAACCCATCTCATGACCAAATGGTTCTAACAGTCAAAGAATGCCCATTCTATGTTTAGAGCAATTGCCATTCATAATGTTCTGCCCACGATAATAATTCTGTATTTTCCCCACAAATTTACTATGTGCCTGACAATGTCCTGAGCACTTTAATTTTTTAATATTTCCAAGAACTCCATGAAATAAGTATAATTACTATTTCCATTGTCTCCATAAGAAATGAAAAATAAAAAAAGAAATTGGGCTAGTATTACCCTGGAGTGGTGGTTCTCAATGGGTAGGGGTAAGCATTTTGTCCCCCAGGAGATGTCTGTCAATGTCTAGAGATAGTTTTGGTTGTCACAACTGTGGAAGTGGGAGTACAAGGGGCATCTGGTGGGTAGAGGCCAGGGATATTGATAAACATCCTACAATACACAAGACAGACCACTCACAACAATTACTTGTCCCAAAATATCAGTACTTATATTGAGAAGTTCTGTTCTACTGGCTTTGCTTTTCACTTCTACAATATACAATTAGAAGGACCAAGACTCTTCTCGTGCCTGAAAGTTATTTCATGTACAAATTCAGCAGCTGCTAATTACCTTCCTAGTGTCTCTTTTTAGCGTAGAATTTGTCCTGTGTTTGTTAGATTGGCACACTCCAAGTCGTCTTCTCCATAAATTAAAACTCACTTTTAATTCCAGATTCTGTAAGTGGAGAAACTAAGAACAAAATAATAACACTTTATGATTTTGGAAGGTAAGCTTCTAACTTTCCTGTTTTGTTTTATTAAAAAATAATGAGGTTGTGGATGACCAAAGATTTTCTCCAAAACAGTTCTTATATGGGTTCCTTTTCAAATATCTCCACACACTGACAAATTTGTGAGACAGTTTGCTTTTTCTAAACTAGTCTCTGGAAAGTGTTAGCTCACAGTAGGGGGAAAATGTTCACATCTTAGTGTGCACTTCTAGTGAAGGATGAATTGCATTATGGTTTAGCAAAAGGTGTATATCACTTTTTCATAAACAGTACATTTTGTGCCTCATTATACCTTAGAGGAGCTGTTTCCTATACCACAAGCATGTCTATTTTAAGCAACTTCTGAAAAGAAAAATCCTAGAACAATATAAGTGATAAGTATTTTCCTCATTCTTTTTCGTTTCTATAGAAATGCTTTTAGTGTGGGAGTGTTGTGGACATAGCATTGTTGAAGGTCAGAAACATACATATTATCCTTGACTATAAACAAGAGAGATGGTGGGTTAGCTAATGGCTCAGATCTCAGAGGGAAGGTGTGATAACATGACACTCCATACGGATCCACAGCCTTTCCACTGTTTCAAAGTCTGTATTTAATTCAGAATGAGCTGAATTCAAGAATTAGTTCTCTTTGGGTCTGAAGGTCAAATTCTGAGCCTGAGTGATTGTCATAAGTATAGAAAACTATTTAGATACCAGGAGTGGAACATTGATTTAGTAGTTGAGGACTCTAAGAAAGTACAGACAACAGAGAACCAAGAAACACAATTTCCTTTCATGGATGCTAGCTAGAAGCTGACAGTTGTACAACTGTATATGGTCTGTATTTTTTTTTCTTATTTCTTTTCTTGAGACTTAATACCCTTTCATTTTCTGCTTTCTCTGCCCTGCTTTTCATTTCATTTTTTTCTTCTTCTGGCATTCCCCACTCCCATAACACTGTTCCAAGGAGATTTAACCCAAGAAAGGAAAACTGAGAATGATATAATTCACTGATAATCAGCTTTACATAAACTATTAAGAGGATAAGACAAAAGAAAATTCATTTGTCTATAGAGTATCATCACAGGTTGGGGAACTAGTCAGTTTTCACATGGTCTACAAAATGATGGAGAAAAAACATTTTTTCCTACAGTCTTAGGAATTAAGATTAATATGTCTCTTCCTTTTATTACTTCTCACATTGTGTAGAAAAATACTTAATACTTGTGGCAATTATAAAGCTGCATAGCTCAGTGAACTACACTCTGGCAGGGAGAGAAATAATCTGGCTCAGATACTCCTACTGTAAAACTCCCATTGACTTTAATACACAGAGAATCTGGCCCTCAGATTTTTTTCTCCAACAATCTTTCCTTCATTATATAGCCAGAAAGGTGAGTTGAGTTTCCTGAATATGTTTCTTTCTTTACTGAATTGTACAAACTAGTGGTTCTTTGAATGGTAGATGTCATTCAGCATAATTACCTATTGCTAGACTCTCTACTTGCACATCCTGCATTTCACTGAACTAAAATTATAGCAAATGTTACCACATGCAGAAGAATGAAACTCAACCATTCTCTAACACCATATACAAATATAAACTCAAAATGGATGAAGGACCTCAATGTGAGACAGGAATCCATCAAAATTCTAGAGGAGAACATAGGCAGTAACCTTTTTGACATTGGCCACAGCAGTAACCTCTTTGACATTGGCCACAGCAAATTCTTTCAAGATACATCTCCAAAAGCTGGTGAAGCAAAAGCAAAAATGAACTTTTGGGACTTCATCAAGATAAAAAGCTTCTGCACAGCAAAGGAAACAGTCAACAAAACAAAGAGGCAACCCACAGAATGGGAGAAGATATTCGCAAAGGACACTACAGATAAAGGGCTGGTATCCAAGATCTATAAAGAACTTCTCAAACTCAACACCCAAAAAACAAATAATCAAGTAAAAAAATGGGCAGAAGATATGAAAAGACACTTCTCCGAAGAAGACATACAAATGGCTAACAGACACATGAAAAAATGTTCATCATCATTAGCCATCTGGGAAATTCAAATCAAAACCAAACTGAGATACCACATTACACCAGTTAGAATGGCAAAAATGGACAGGGTAAGAAACAACAAATGTTGGAGAGGGTGTGGAGGAAGGGGAATCCTCTTATACTGTTGGTGGGAATGCAAGTTGGTACAGCCACTTTGGAAAACAGTGTGGAGGTTCCTCAAAGAATTAAAAATAGAGCTACCCTATCACCCAGCAATTGCACTTCTGGATATTTACCCCAAAGACACAGATGTAGTGAAAAGAAGGGGCATATGCACCCCAGTGCTCATAGCAGCAATGTCCGCAATAGCCAAACTGTGGAAAGAGCTGAGATGCCCTTCAACAGATGAATGGATAAAGAAGATGTGGTCCATATATACAATGGAATATTATTCAGCCATCAGAAAGGAGGAATACTCAACTTTTACATCAACATGGATGGGACTGGAGGAGATTAGGCTAAGTGAAATAATTCAAGCAGAGAAAATCAACTATCATATGGTTTCACTTATCTGTGGAACATAAGGAATAGCATGGAAGACATTAGGAGAAGGAAGGGAAAAATGAAGGGGGGGAAATCGGAGGGAGAGATGAACCATGAGAGACTATGGACTCTGAGAAACAAACAGGGTTTTAGAGGGGAGGGGGGCGGGGGAATGGGTTAGCCCGGTGACAGGTATTAAGGAGGGCGCATACTGCATGGAGCACTGGGTGTTATACAAAAACAATGGATAGTGGATCACCAGATCAAAAACTAATGATGTATTGTATGGTGACTACATAACATAATAAAATAAAATTAAAGAAAAAAAGAAAAAATAATAAAAGAAGTCTTCACTTAATTCCATCAAAATCAAACAGGATACTGTCAGTAAAACCACTGATTTTATGTATACTGTGAAACATGAAATAGCATGCATTACTTTCTCAGAATAATGAAAGTGTCCTACATACAGTAGCATTTAGGTAGTTACTAATATGACATGATTTATAGTACTTCCACCTACATGAACAATATCTAGCAATGATGTAAGACATTATATTATATACAATATATTTGAAGAATGGTTCAATAGTTCATTACTTAATATCTAAAATATGCCCTTTAGAGCACTAAGAAAACTCCCTTTTGTTTAGATTTTACTATTTTGGTGTAAAGAGGTTGTGTTGTTGTTTGCAGTTTCATGATTATACTTAATAATCCAATGGACACACTGAAATCTCTTAGTATATAAAAGCAGTTTCAGAGTGTATCAGTGTATCCTGTTTGGGCGGGGATCTGATTCAGTGTATGTGAAAGAGTGCCTACAGTTAATGGTGCAAGTGGTCTGAAAAGCTGTGTTGTTGTTGTTTTTTTTTCTTTAAATTCTGAATGGTGAATAAAGAACTGGAGTTTTATAGTAAAGGCAGAAACTGATACTCTTCTGACAAAGTAATATTCAGAATTTCATTAGAACCAGAGAGATAAAATCAAGAGTCTTGTAACTTTCACTCATTCATCCATTCACTAAATCATCCAACAAACATTTAAATACCTACTCCAAAGAGTAGGGAAAAAATGTACGAGGTGCTTAAAATAGTATCTCATTTGTAAATGTAATGGTCCGGGGAAAGGGTATTTCTGTCCAAAAAATACAGAAATACCCTCTTTAAATTAGAAGGTGTTCCAAAATCAACCTTTATGATTTAAATAACATAAAAATATTTGAGTATTTTTTAATGTTCCTAGGATTCTGAAAAATTACTTACAATAAGAAGACCCATCTTTTCAGCTTTTCAGTTCAGAATAATCCTTGTCTTATATTGTTATTATTTTAATAATAATGGGGTATATCAAACTAGCTTAAGTACTAAGTTCACAGTTCATGATTTGAACTAATGGAGAAACGGGCAAAATGTCATTTTCTATTTACCACTTTTAGAACTGTTTTTTGTGGTCATATGAGGTAGTTCAGTAAGCATATCATATTAAATCTCTTCAATAAAAAGAACTCTTTATTACATATTCATATAATTCATAGACTAGGTAGGCCTTCATTTTCCTGGTTATTCAAATAAAATAGAAGTTGGTAAATATACATGCATATATATTAATTGCAGAAACTAATTTGCAGTCAAAGTGACTCTGCATGTTATGTATCATATCACTAGCTTATTTTATGGTTGAGCTACAAGCTTTTAAAAAAAGGATTTATAACAGAAATGCTTACAACCTCTTAACTATGGCAGTGTGAGCAGCAATATAATAATATATTGTAGCAGTAAACACCCAATCAATAGCAGCTCATTAAAGTCAGAAGCATCAATTTAATCAGGAGAATCTACATGTTTTCAATGATCAGTGGAAGGTCTTGTCCATCAATGTCTAGTTCAATTGTTAAGTTGCATCTGACAAGTTACAATGGGTTTCGTTAAGAGACTTGTGTGGAAGCTAATGTGAAAGCCATTTGTCATTTTAATATATGATCAATACAATCCATAACCAGCGTTCAGACTCATTTACTAAAGGAGAAAGGAGGAGGTCAATGTACACCCCAGTGACCTGCATATTATTTCCCACAGCTCTCTTAAAAACAAAAGCGACTTCTCTTTCAACACAAAATTAAATAACCACTCATAGACTGAAGCAAACTATGATGCATTTTTTAATTTCTACTTTTTTTCTTATTAATTTCTCTTTTCTCTTGCTCAAAGGTATAATCCAAGAGAATACCACTGGGCTTAGGTGAAAACAATGCTTTAAGTTCTTTAACACTTAAAAATGTTGGCTCATCTACAAAAGCCTCTTACACATAGAGCACAAATAACTGTTAGACCAGCTTACCAAAATACTAAAAATGGATGTGTCCATGATGAATATTCATATATGTGCTAATGACTCAAGGAGCCAAATCCTATTATTTGTGAGATTTTGAGATATCATATTAATGAAGTTTGAGAGAAGTATTTTTGTTTAAATGGAATATTATCTTCATCAAGATAATCATCAAGATAATGGAATGTTATCTTCATCAAGATAATCAGTGTTGTCTTTAAAATCTACTGTAAGAATAATTATTGAGTAATTAAGCAATATTGTAGTAAACTCAGAATAAGTTTAAAATGTGACCTGAATCTTTGATAGACAAGTTGGGTATTAAAACTATCCCACACAAACAGAAGACAGATGGAAAAACCTGTGAATTTCTCTGCCTTCAGAGGTAACTGCAAATGGACTACTGGGAAGATGCATCATGTCCATGAATATTTGGTGGGAGAACTACTTAGAATAAAATCCAACTAAAAATTAAACAAATGTAGGTGACTATAAAAAATATTGTTCTCTAAGATTATAAAAACTTACTTGAATTTATAGCAAGCAAAACATTTATTTTGAAGTTAGTTGGTTTTTCAGAAAGTCCAGATTTAGTTAGTATTAAATATTTAAAATTTCAAATTAAAATTGATGTATCCCTATTAAGTACCTCTTACACAGCTATTATATTTATTATGGTTCAATTTTCAGTATTATAAAGTTAGGTGTATGTGCTGAGTCAATACTCCATTTTGAAGAAACAATTAGATGACAGATTGGGACCAATTTTTGTGTTGTTGGACTAGTGGTAGATAAAATAAGCATCCTAGAACTGAGAACTCAAAAAAAAAAAAAAAAAACAAACAAACCTGATTAAATATAACCAATAGATTAAATGAGATATAACCAAAAGATTAAATAAGATGTATTTTTTCTAAAGCCTTAATTGTGTTCCTCAGAAATCCTGAATGCTTTTAGAATTCTTTAATACATAAATGATGAGCTTAAATTTATAAAAAGATGTCAATTAAAAAGATTCAATCATATTTTTATATAATTCAAAGAATGGCTTAGAGTGTAAGCTGCTTAAAGGTAAGCTCTATGTTTAACTTGATATTTTCAGAATCCATGTATATAAGTAACTAGCATGCCTTTGAAAAATTTAACTATTAGTTTTTACTTGTGGATCAGCCTAGAGAGTTTTAAGAATGCCTGCCACCAGTCAGGAATATCAAGAGTTAAGAACTGTATATTCATGATCAATGAAGTGAATAATAGTGCTAAACAAGACTAGCCAAGGACTTATAAATAAATGCTATTTTACCTTCATGACCAGAGGATTCAGCTTGTTCAGAAAGGCAACGCCATCTGGAGTGGCAAGCTGGCTGGAGGGAAGTTTTCAAGACCATGCCAAATCTCTATAAACCATGTGAGTCCAAATTATGAGGAAAAGAAACACACAGTTATTTCAGACCAAAGCTTTACCAAGAGACCTTCTGCATCACTGATTCCAGAGGATTGGAATTCAAAATAATCGTTCTAATATGACTTAACATTTCCAAAGGTGCCAGGTACAGTGTAGAAATGCATCCAGTGCGTGGAAGTGTCAAAGATGCTAAAATATGAAGTTTGTGGTTCTTGCTACTGGCATCTCAAAGCATAAATCACCACTCAGAAGACTTCAGTAAAAAGACCAGCATTGTGTCTGTGCTGGATTAATAGAGTCCTGTTTTGTTTTGGGCACTTTTCCCATATAAATAGGATCATTCTAATATAAGATGCTGATCAATATCATGGACCAAAATTTCAAACTGAATGCCAAATGGCGAGAGAAATAAATTTGCTATTTTCATAAGTAAAGCATCCTAAATATATCTGTATTAATAATAATATTTTCAGTATTTTACAGTTATGACTTGTTTTATTATGAATCATAGGATACAACAAGGAATAACAAGGGCACGATTCCTCAGTTAAATTGCAGTACAATAGGGAGAAGTGGTAAACACAGTTGCAAAACATGAACACACGCATACATTCTGTGGGATAGATATCTGTATGTGTGTGTGTGTGGGGGTATACACACACACAAACATATATGTATATGTATGCTTGTGTGTGTGTGTGTGTGTGAGTATACAGATAAATTGTCACTTTTTTTTTTCCCCAGCCCAGAGATTTGCTACAGACTGAATTAGGCTTATTCTCTAGACCCTCACTCCCTTCACCCTCTGCTACCCTCTGCTATGGCTTTACTGACATTCTTTTTCAATTTGATATTATGTCATTCCTTTAACTAGTTACCTCAATACCTTTAGGTCTTTAATTTTCTGAACATTATTCCCATGAACCCCAATCTTGCTTGCGATCCCATATCCTTGGCAGCTTCTTAGACACCTCTGGATATTCCTGAAACATTTGTATTCCTAGGGTTCTCTCCTATATTCTGTGTCTTTTCTTTTTCCCTACGCTCTTCCTAAAGTCAATCTTGTCTCCTCTTAACAACTTATATACTACTTATAAATCAGTGATTCCAAAATCTTCAGCCTTGATCTCTTACCTGTATTCCAAAGCCATTTAACACCTGTCTACTAAGCACCTTATCTTGGATGACTATAGAAACCTTAGGCTCCTCTTACCCAGAAGCAATCTCATGACTTGTTCTGACAGGTACATGTCTGCTATCGCTTTCCCTACCTCACGGGTGTCACTTTATTCATCTCATTTTTCAAACAAGATAACTAAGCATTATTGCATTCTTCTCCCTCCATTCTTACACCTAAACAATTACCAAATTTGGTGAGATGACTTTTAAAATTTCTGTCTATTTTGCTCTATTCCCACTGCTGCTAATCTAGAGGAGATGACCTGAATCTCTTCTCTGGACTTTGGGTTGTTACAATACCCTGTTCAATCCTCTCTCTGATCTCTATCTTCCTCCGCCCACTGTGTCACCAGCTACACTGAGGCCAGGGACATTTCTAAAGTGCAAATTTTAGACCATGGTTCTTCCCTATTTAAAACTCTCTTGTTACAGGACAGTATCCCTATCAGGGTAGACACAAACTTCCTTTACAGGGCCCTCAATAGCCAATCTAGCTTCATATTGTGCCATAGTAACCTGTCCTATATTTGCACATTATGCTGGAAGTTCTATTAAATGTGAAGCTACATCGTGCTCCTAAGTTTTCGTTCACAGTGTTATGACATCTGGAAAACCCCTTCTCATGCTTTCTGTTCACATTCTCTCCCATTCCTTCAGGGAACAGAAGAGAGGGTACATATCCCTCTCTCTAGACACCTCATTTAATATCTCTCTTCCAAATTCTCCCATTTATCTCCAGAAGCAGAACCAATGACTTTCTCATTGGTGCTCACAACGGAATATACAGATATTTCTACCATCATAAGCAAAACATGCCATTGTACTTTCTTACTTATATGTCTGTGATTACTGGACAGAAAGCTCCTTGAGAGGTAAAAATTAGTTTATCAAAGTTTTTAACCTTAGCACTTGGCATAAAATCACAGTGAATCCTGGCTTACAGGAATTAATTTGTTGATCATATCATACAACAAATAAAAAGTGGAAGTTAACTCTATAGTAACCAAAGAAAAGACTATTACTACCATAGTATTATTAACCTCTGTCCATATGTAGAGATCATTACTTTAAAATTATTTGAGTATATTTGCTTATAGTTTAACCCAAATGTATGCTAATTCTTTATTCACAGATTCACCTGACTCATTTTCATCATTTTTTACTTACATTCTTGTTATGGATTTTCATTGACAAATTACACCTGCTCTAATTCAAAAGACAGTTTGTTGTAATTTTTTACTTCCTCGCTCTAACTCATCTTAAGAACAATTAGAATAATCAAGGAGAGCTTTAGTCATTAACTCTCTTTGCAGGTGTATCCAAAGTCTATGTCTTTAGCATCGACCTTTTCCCTTAAATCCAAATATAACTGCTGTTTCCTAAACATCTCTACCTGGATGGCCAACAGAATCAAAACACAAAATCATCTTTTACCAAGAAACTTCGCACTTTCCTCTTCATGATAATGGCTCGCTCCATTATTCTTTAAACACTCTATAATATTCCCTAAAAAGATAAGCCTCTAAATATTATAGCTGATACCTTAGCAAGTCTTTCCTTTTGTCCTCTCTTTTCCATCTTCATTTGTTACACTTCGCTTCAGATACTCATTACCTGTTAACTAGTTGGAATTACCTACTGGAATTAACTCCCAGATTGCCTCCCTGTTCTGAAATCTCCCTGCTGTAATAAAGTCTATGATGCTAGATTAATCTCTCCAAAGTACAATTTGGATGGTGACTTTCAAGTTCAAAAATCTTGTTTAGGTTTCCATTTCCTACCTACAGACTCAAACCAGCCAACATTAAAGAACCTCTAAAATCTTTCCTCAGTCTACCTTTACAGTGTTTAAGTTTAGCACTTTTTCCACTAAAAACTGTCTACCTTTATTAATACAATAAACTTTCATTGAATTCTTCCCTGGTAGAAGGAATGGTCTTATGCAGAAATGGAAATAAGTATATGAATCAGGTGGCTTTTACCTTTGAGGATCTTACTCTAGAACAGGGGATATATACATACACATTTTCACAAACAAACATACATACATAATTGTTCATACTTAGGTTATTAAAACTAGTAAGGCCTATACAACTGATATAGATTATGTAAAGAGAAAATGCCTATCTCTGAATTTTAAAAATGAAATAAATTTACAAATATTTGAGAGGAGGGGGAAGGTTACCTTGGTATTTGGACTGTTTGTTTTTTTTTCCCTTCATTGCATTCTACTTGCTTTACAACTCAAGCAAAAACCCAAATAACACAACTAACAAAATAGACAAAGGACCTGAATAAACAGTTTCCCAAAGAAGACATAAAGATGGCTAACAGGCACAGGAAAAGATGTTCAACACCATTAATCATCAGGAAAATACAAATCGAATCTACAATGAGTAGATTACCTTACACCTGTCAGAATGGATATTATCATATATGGGATTTAAGAAATAAAACAGATGAACATAGGGGGAAAAAGAGAGAGGCAAACCAGGAAAGAGACTCTTAACCATAGAGAAAAAAATGAAGGTTACTGGATGGGAGGTGGGTGGGAGGATGGGTTAAAAGGGTGATGAGGATTAAGGAGGGCACTTGTGATAAGCACTGGGTGTTGTATGAAGTGATGAATCACTAAATTCTACACCTAAAATTGATATTAAACTGTATGTTAACTAATTGGAATTTAAGCAAAAACTTAGGAAAAAAAGACAAGAAATACAAGTGTTAGGAAGGATGTGGGAAAAAAAAAAGAACTCTCATGTACTGTTGGTAGGAATATAAATTGGTACAGCCACTATGGAACACAGTATGGAGCTTCTTCCAAAAATTAAAAATAAAACCACCAAATGATCTAGCAATCCCATTTCTGAGTGGGTGTTCAAAGGAAATAATATCACGATTTTGAAGAGATATCTGCACTCCCATGTTCATTGTAGCATTATTCACGGTAACTATGATATGTAAACAATCTAAATGTCTGTTGGGGCAGAAGAATGCATAAAGTTATATATATGATATACATACACAATGGAATATTACACATCCTTTAAAAGAAGGAAATCTTGCCATTTTTGACAACATGGATGAACCTCAAAAACATTATGCTAAGTGAAATAAGCCAAACACAGGTAAATATTACGTGATCTCACTTTTATGTGGATTCCTTAAAGGGAAATAAGACCCTACAGAGTAGAGTACTGGTTATGAGAAGCTGAGGTGTAGAGGGAAAGGGAAAATTAAAGAAGGAAGAATGGCAGTTGCCAGGGGTTGAGAGGCAGGAGGTCATGGGGAATCACTATTTAATGGGTACAGAGTTTTAGTTCTACACTAAGAGTTCTGAAAATGAATGATGGCTGTACAATAACTTGAATGTATTTAATATCACTGAACTATATACTTAAGATAGAAAATTTTATATGCATTTTATCACAATAAAAAAATCAGAAAAAAATATTCTACTAGCTTTTCATTCCCAATCACACAGTCCCTTGTTTGAGAGAAATTACATTAGACAACTATTTCCTTAACACTTTCCTATCTCTGTGTTCTGTTTATTATATGCTTACAGTTCCAAAGCACCTCCACATATAGATATCTTACCAATCTTTCAGGAGTAGTCCAAGGTCAAGCATGAAGTCTTCTTGGTGTTCTCCACCCATGTAGCCTCTATTACAAAGATTGATAAACCTAGGTGGGAGGAGCAAGATGGCGGAGGAGTAGGAGACCTAAATTTCGTCTGGTCCCAGGAATTCAGCTAGATAGGGATCAAAACATTCTGAACACCTACAAACTCAAAAGGAGATTGAAGAAAAGAAGAGCAGCTACTCTCTGAACAGAAAAGTGACCACTTTCTGGAAGGTAGGACATGCGGAGAAGTGAATCCAAGGTGATATTCGGGAAGATAGAAGGCGGGGGAGGTGGCCTCCATCAGCTGCTACTGGCAAGTGATAGAGAGCAGAGCACAAAATCGGAACTTTTAGAAGTTGGCTCTGCTAAGGGACGTTGCTCTAGTGGCTAAGTGGTGGGGGGGGACACGCATTGGGACAGTGTGGTCTCAGGACCCTTTGGGTCACAGAAAGACTGGGGGTGCTTGAGTGCAGCAGAGCTCCCAGGTATCAGAGTGGGGAAGCCGACTGCAGAGATGGAGCCGAGGAGTGGGCTCTCAGCTCGGGGTTGCCATAAACTGTGATCATGGCACAGTCAGACCACTGCTCTTCCAGCAGGGACCCAACAAGTGGCAGATCTGGGGAGACTCCCCTTCCTCCCCGGGGAGGAGTGGCATGGGAGCTCACCGCAGGGATCTGCTCGGTTTGGAGACTCCACACGGGGTCGTGTGCCAGAGATAGAAATGCTCAGTCACAGGCTGGGTGAGCACGGAGTGCAGCCAGAGACCGGAGAGATGGGAGTGATTGACTGCTTTTCTCTGGGCGTGCACTGAGGAATGGGGCCCCGAGTTCTTGGCTCCTCTGGGACAGAGATTGGGAGGCCACCATTTTCACTCTCATCCTCCAAAGCTGTATGGAAAGCTTCCAGGGAACAAAAGCTCCTGGGAGCAAACCCGAGCTGATTACTTAGCCTGGGCCCTGGCAAGGGCAGGGCAATTCCGCCTCAGGCAAAGATATTTGGGAACCGCGGCAACAGGCCCCTCCCCCAGAAGATCAGCAAGAACAGCCAGCCAAGACCAAGTTTACCGATCAATGAGAATGGCAGAATGCCAGCACTAGGGGAATACAACATATAGAATTCATGGCTTTTTCTCCATGATTCTTTAGTCTTTCAAAGTTAATTTTTTTTAATTTTTCTTTTTCTTTTTTTTTTTTTGAATTTTTCATTTTCCCTTTTTCAACCAACATCTTATCAATCCCTTTTTAAAAAATCTTTCTTATTTTTCATTTTTAGAGTCCCATATTCTATCCCTTCATAGTAGTTAATCTTATTTTTGGTATATATATATAAGTTGTTCTCTCTTTAAAATGTTGGGATACAGTTTCTTCCAACAAACCAAAATATACCCTAAATATCTAGTATATAGCTTTGTTCTAGTCTCCTGCCTAATCACATTCTCTCCTTTTCTTTTAATTCCTCTTCTTTCTTTTTTCAACCAACTTACCTTATCAATTCCTTTTATAAAATCTTTTATAATTTTCATCTTTACAGTCATATTCCATCCCTTCAATGTATTTACCCTTATTTTTGTACATATATAAGTTTTTCTTTCTTTAAAATTTTGGGAGGCACTTTCTTTTAACAGACCAACATACGCCCAAAATCTAGTGTGTGGCACTGATCTATGCACCAGCCTGATCATGTTTAATCATATTCTTTTTTTTTCTTTTATCTTTTTCTTTTTCTTTTTTCTTTTTTCTTTCTTTCCCTTTCTTTTCCCCCACTTTCAGGTCTCTTCTGATTTGTTTAGTGTATATTTTTCTGGAGTTGTTGTTACCCTGTTAGCATTTTGTTCTCTCATTCATCTATTGTCTTCTGAACAAAATGACAAGACAGAAAAAAATCACCTCAAAAAAAGAAGAGGAGGCAGTACCGACTGCCAGGGACCTAATCAATATGGACGTTAATAAGATGTCAGAACTAGAGGTCAGAATGATGATTTTAAAGATACTAGCTGGGCTTGAAAAAAGCATGGAGATATTAGAGAAACCCTCTCTGGAGAAATAAAGAACTAAAATCTAACCAAGTCAAAATCAAAAAGGCTATTCATGAGGTGCAATCAAAAATGGAGGCTCTATCAAAAGGAATGAGATCTTGCCATTTGCAACGACATGGATGGAACTGGAGGGTATTATGTTGAGTGAAATAAGTCAAACAGAGAAAGACATGTATCATATGATCTCACTGATATGAGGAATTCTTAATCTCAGGAAACAAACTAAGGGTTGTTGGAGT
>NC_138371.1:160242076-160267490 GCF_054177405.1 Leptonychotes weddellii | reverse complement strand
GGTGAGTGCTGTGAATTGTGTAAGACTGTTGAATCACAGACCTGTACCTCTGAAACAAATAATACATTATATGTTAAAAAAAAAAAAGAAGATAGTAGGAAGGGAAAAATGAAGGAGGGGGAATCGGACGGGGAGACAAACCATGAGAAAGTATGGACTCTGAGAAACAAACTGGGTTCTGGAGGGGAGGGGAGTGGGGGGATGGGTTAGCCTGGTGATGGGTACTAAAGAGGGCACATACTAAATGGAGCACTGGGTATTACACACAAACAATGAATCATGGAACACTACATCAAAAACTAATGATGTAATGTATGATTAACATAATAATAAAAAAGAAATATAAATGCTACAAAAAAAAAAGATTGATAAACCTATACCTTCTTCATAATTGAGCTCTTCAACGCCTAATCTATTATCTCGGGGATACCAAGCACTTGATATATGTTTACATTAATTTATTCATCAAATATTCAACGAATATCTATTGCATACTGGGCACTATTCCATAGCCAGGTAAACAGCTAAGAACACAGTAACAAGACATCTGCCATGTAGTGCTCACATTATAAAGTAAGTGAGATAGACAATGGCAAATGGACAAATGAATATTTAACACTTATTTGTTCAATTGATAGATGCTGGTAAGAAATGAAGCAGGGTACAAGATGAAAGGAGGTATCAGAGTATGGGGTACTTAATTTATGTAAATGGTCAGGGAAATTTCACAATGAGGTGACATTTGATACAGAAATGTAAAGAAAGTGGGGGAATAAGGTCTGTGAATATCTGAGGGAAGAGAATTTCAAGTAGAAGGTACAGCAGGTGCCAACACTCTGAGAAATCAGGTGTTTGGCACATTTGAAGAACAGCAAAGCTCACTATGACTGGAGCAGAAGGGGCAAGGAAGGTGTGCAGAAAACAAGGACTGAGGAGTAGCAGAGGCGGCTTATGGGCCTTATGGAATAAGTAATATGCAAGTCATTGGTGACTTTGAAAATAGATAAAATATATTGTGTGGATTTTGAGGAATTAGTGGAGAAAAATAAAAAAAAAGAATAGCACTTTCTAGCATTTTTGTTCTAAAGGAAGCAGAAAAGTGGGGCAAGAATTGGAGAGGAATGCTGGATCAAGGCATTAGTATTATTATTATTTTTTTAGGATGGAAGTAATAATAGCAATCTTACAGGGATATTCCGGAAGAGAGAAAAATTGATGGTGCTGAAGAAAGATGATGTAATAATAGTCTTGAAAAGGTGAGAGGAAATGGGATTTAGATCACCAATTTGCTACCATCATGTTCAGTTCATTCAAAGAAACTGAAAAGAGGCAGACTACATGGTCTGGAGGCAGGGAAATGAAAAGATGAGAGATGAACTTGCAGAAAGTCTCATCTGATTGCTCCCCTTCATTGAATGATCTGAAAGTAGGCATGAGAATTTGTTCCTGTTTTTTAAGAAATAAAAAGCAAAACCTACCAGTGGCTGCAACATGCTGACTCCAACTCTAAATTTCTCCTTATGCTCTTCAACACTTAGGTCAATTACTGTTTATCCTTATCTAATTAAATATATTTCTAATTCTCAGTTTAAAATTCTAGCTCTGTTCCAGGCACACTAATTTGTCAAATCCAGCTGGCAATCTTTAAATTTATACCAGAGAATGAACACTCTGAAGTATCTTAGTATTATTTTATACAGATGAATTTGTTAAAAACAGAGACATATGTTTACATATAAATAAGGACATTGCATGTGCATTTAGAAGTCTATAATGACCTGCCAAATTAACATTTTGTGTGGCAGTGGTAAATCAATTTCTTAAGACTAAATACTATGAAAATGAATTATAGCCAGCAAAATCTTAATTCATATAATGTAATCTTCAAAGCTATTATGACAAGGCAAGGACCCCCCAAAAAGTCTGTTCCTGTGGCTTTTAACAGACTCCATGAATAAAAGAGTATCATGGCCAAATAAGCTTGAAAAATTTTAAGTTAAACTGTGAACATCATTCCTGGATTTCTGTGAGCCTTTAGTGTACTTTATATGTGTAAATTCTCAAGAGGGGGATAGGCCAAGCATGGCTTTCCAAACCTACAGGACCATGTAGCCTCTTTTCCATGGGAGACCCTACCGGATTACCTGTCTACAGAATATACTTTGAGAAATGCTGGGTAATGTGATACTTGGTCTGAGAAGCAGAATAGTATAAACAAAAATAAAACATTCCCTTGAATTATTAGTATAATGAATTGGTCTTATAAAAAAAGCTTTCACATTTAAGTTGTCATTTTTTAATAGTTTGCTTTTCACTAAATATTATTCTCCCTTTGCACTCAGCACAGTTTTAACATTAATTACAACATGATCATTCCCTAATAGAACCATCTCCACATATGTGTTTGTTTTCTCAAACTTTTGATATTTGAAATAATTCATCAGTAGAGTATCTGAAGGAAAGTCAATGAAAAATTAAGTTTGAAATGCATACAAAAAATCAATGCTAATCTCGATATCTAGAAATACTATGGTAAATGATAAGCTGTCATCCTTTATATGTTTTAAGAAATGGTCTTTATTATTGAAAAGTTGTAATTATTAAGAATGCTTACCATAATAATAATAATTATATAATTATGCTTAGCAGTTTCAGGTCTCTAGAAAAGGTAAAAAAAAAAAAAACCTGTCAAAGAGCTGATATTAATTCATAGGGTGCAAGATATATTTCAGAATGGTTCTAGTCAATGTCACTCCTTGAACCAATATAGTCTAGATGTCACATACTTATATTTCCAAACTACTGGAAGAGCTACTTTTAGGAAAACATGTCACTTTTCATTCTAGGGTTAGATTCAAAGGTTGGTATTTATTTTTGAGTGTTACTAATATTCTAGATTCAAAGGCATCAGTAAAAAACATATTCTGCACTGTTAAAAGAGGAAAAATATATGAAGCAATACAAGTTGTAAGTTTTATCTAAGTAAAAACTAAACTTTCATTCAAACTTGCTACATTGCTAGTTTTAATTTTATAAAGAATCCAATATCCTGTTTAAGGCACAACTGATATGATGGAATAAAGTGATTGTCCAGGTATCTTCTGGTTTAGATTTTTCTTTTGTCAGAATTAGTTTGCAATTTCAAATAGGCCTGAGGGTGAAGATGATTTACAAACACCACAGAAGTATGAGCTGCTCAGTGATTCGGTCTTCCTTGTGTATTGTTTTCTGAACTATTTTAGTTGTAGTTTTATATAATCATGGAAGAAATTCAATTTAATTCAGTATATATTTGAGCATCCACTGGGCCCAGGTACTAGAGATAAAGACATGAAAATAAATATTTCCTGCCTGTGAGTGGTCAGTAATCTAGTTAGATAGATACTTTACAATGTAGGTACAGAACAATGGACCATTACAGAGTGTGAAGAATGCTATGCTATTGCTGTGGAAATATAAGATGAAGTGATTTTTGTCTCCAGTCACTGAAATAATTACAGAGGTGGCATTTGAATAGGTGCTTAAAATGTTAGGCCTGGCTCAAACCCAGTGGTTTAACAAGAAGTGATTGATTATTGATAGAAAAATATAGCCTATGTACTTGCGAACTTCATCATTTAATTCTTTCATTTATTCATTAATTCAGTCCATTAATCATTAAATCTGTATTTAATGAGCATATATTACATATTAGACAGATTTTAATAGGCTATAGTCATAGTACTGAACAAGACAGGTAAGGGTCATAATCCCAGGTAAATTATATCCTGGGGGTAAGGGAGACAGTGCAAAAGCAGATAAGAAACATGTATAGAGATAAATACAAAAATAATTTTAAACTGAGATAATTTCAGTGGAGGATCTCATTAGGATTATATTGAAGTATTTTGGCAATGTATTGAGAGCTGTTTTCACTGGAGAGCTTAAGAACAGCTTATTTGAGAAAGTGAGCCTAGTGTGGACCTTACAGAGTATAAGATGGAGCCAGTTAGCCAAAGGTGGTATGGGGAGATAGGGGAAAATGTTCAGGACAAAGGGAACAACAAGTTCAATGGCTCCCAGGTGCACTAACATTGCAAGAACCTGATGCAGAAGGGGGTGGGGTAATAAGTTGATCTTGGAGATAGAGGAAAGAGTTAGGATAGAATCAGTCCAGACTACAACAGGGGATGTTAGTTTCATTCTACTTTCAATATGGTGAAGGTATGGGAAGGACTACCTTATTTATATTTTATAAAGGTAACTCTGGCTGTTCCAAGGAGAATGCATTCAGATGGGGAGTAAAAAGGTGAGCAGGACATTTAATTTGGAGGCAATAAGTACTTTAAAAAAAAAAAAAGATGGTGGCTTCCTTTAGAGTGGTGGCAGTGGAAATAAAGATCTGATCTTTGTAAAGATCTGATCTTTGTAAAGATCAGAAAGTCTATCCAGATGGGTTAGAGAAGAGGAGAGGGTGTGGGAGAGGGTGGATGAAGAAAAGAATAAACTAATATACATATATTTTTGTTTGAAGAACTAGGTAAAAAGTGATATAGTTCTGAGGTGAAGAAGGCTGGGTGAGCTGCCCTTGTATGTTTCTGGATTTCAGTATACTCATATTACAGAATTTATCACTTATCTGTTTATAGTGGAGGCCCCATTATTACATACAACAACCTTCTTCACATCACAGCTCATACTCAGGGGTACTTCCTAATGCCAAGCACTGAGATAGGTGCATTACTTACATTTTCTCATTTAATCTTTACAGTAAAAACCATGATGAAGGCAATGTTTTAATCCCTGATGTATAGATAAGGAGGCTGATACATAGTGAAGCTCTGCAATTTGCTTTGGTTGATTCAAGGAATGGGTATCAGGAATTGAATTTAACCCAGGTCTGAATCTAGTTCCAGACGTGGGCTTGGGCTTGTTTAGAAAAGTATGATGTGAGTAACCCTCCTCATTCAATTTTCTGAGAGAACCGACTCTTTGTGCAGCACTTTGTAGTTTGAGTGTATCATAAGATTTTTTTCATTCAATGGAGTTCTCACAAACTCTGAAGTATATATTAAATTTTAAAGAAGAGGGAATGGATACCAAAAAATTTAATGTAATTAACCAAAGTCACACTATGAAAAAAGAGAATCAGTATTTAAACAAAGACCATTAGATGTGATAGTCTATGCTCATTCCTCAGGACAGGGTATTGGGTTAAAATCTTGGCCAAGCAAGGCCTGACGCCAATTGGAAAGTGACAACCTAGAAGGAAAATATAGTCAACTATGCATTATTTGCCTGAAGAAATGGAGATAATATGGTGATAAAAGCAAAAGAATCTATGAAATAATCAGAAATTTATTTTAACTAGATGGCTATATTTTAAAATATCTTTGTGCTATTTAAACAATGGGAGAATCAAAGCTCTTTGAGATTTTGTAAAGACTACAAATGCTATAATATATGTGTATTTTGCTTGATTTTTAAGTATTTTTCTGTGCATTTGTCAGTAATAGGTAGTTAAAAGAGAATTTGATGAGTCTATCGCTGATTCTAAAGCACACCTAGAAAGATAAAACACTGTCATGCCTATGTTTGTCCTTTATGTATTCCTATATAATATAAATTATTAATAATAAAATAGCATATCTTTTTAAAATGTTGCTGTAGTGGTTAGTTTTCTGTGAATGTTTATATGCATTTGCAATTGTGTTTTATGTAGAATAGAGAAAAAACTAACAAAGTTAATGTTTTTAGGAAGACTCCAAAATATTTGGGTTTGGATTAAAGTGTCATAGATAGTTTTCTGTGGAAGAATCTGTAGAGAGAAGCACCTAAGCTACAGGTGCTGCTTCAGCAATTTGTTTTCCACTGGGGGGTGGTGGTGGGGGGAACAAACAGAAAAGACAAAGCATCAAGTATACCTGATCCTTTAATTTGAAAATAATGCTATAAACATCAGAAAAACAGGGCTTTATATAGACTGTCAGTAAGAACAGGAGAATATATAACTGGAAATGCTATAGATAGTCTTTATAATTCTACAAATTAAAAAAGTGTGTGTCTTGTTTAATTGGAATTGCTATTTTTATCCCATAAATCATTTTCTCTTAACAAAAATATTTAAAAACTGAGTATATAGTGTTTTATCTATATAGAATATAGCTTAATCACACAGTATTTCCTATGATCATGTCCTCATCTTTGTTGTATCTGATCTATTGACATTAACAACATCTGTATTATCTGACAGAAAGAGGAAGTGCAAACATGCACCAGTAGATCAGGCAGGGCTAACCTGGGAATGTGAAGGGAGTCAATCAGTCTTAGAGTCTCAGAAATTTAGAACTGGCAGTTACTGTGGAGATCTGGCCCATATTCATCCTTTCTATATGAAGAAACAGAATCAGAGAGGAGGAACAATCTGCCTAAGCCATGATGTGTTTGTGGCAGAGTGGTGTATGCTGACCACGAAACCAATATGACCAAGCAAAATCTGAATAGAGATGTAGATAGAAACAGAGAGGAGAGAAATCAATTACCAGAACACGTTTTCCCTGCTGCTTCAGCCGTTCTCTAATAGTTGAAGAGCAGCTCAGACATTTAAACTTTCAGATTCTAGTAGCTAACATTTAGCAAGGCAACTTTCCACTGTTTTAAATTATTTCCCAAATTTTTGCCCAAAAGGTAAAAATATGAACAGAAACTTATTTTAAATAGACCTAATGGCCTGCTTTCACTTAACTAAATGTCCTGTTGTACTAATTTTACTATTAAGAAAAAAGTTGTCCATGATGACATAAAAGGGATTAAAAAAAGATGTATGTTTTGCTGTTTAAAGACAAAATAAGACCCAAACAATTATCTTCTTATTTTGGAACTGTTTGGAGAGTACCTCTTGTGCTAAAAGAATTCAATCCTCAGAGAAATAGAAACTTTGACTGTAACAGCAAAATAGTCCTTACATTTGAAATTCTAAATATTGTCAGTTTGTCACATTCTCTTTTCATTATGTAAATACAGATTGCATTTAATTTTCATACAATTTGTTTTAATCAATTCAACTGAACAAGATGAAGGTCACAGATCATGGAGTATCTAACCCAAGCAACTTAACAAGGACAGCATTCACTAAGTCATGGATGAATAATTTTGAGTAATAGTAGAAGTTTCAATATCCTGTCTATTGGAACTAATGAATGAAAGACAAAATATTTTAAAATAAAGATGATGCATTTACCACAAAAAAAAAGCCCAATTCCCTCAAATACAAGGAGAAAAAAAAATCAAATTCTAACATAATAAGGTAAAGGTTGTGCCTATGAGATTTTGAAGATAAGCACAATATTGGGTTTCAGTTGATCCTCTACATCTTCACTTTGATAGTGACAGACTCTACAAGAATTTTATGTACCTATTCTTGATGCCATGAGTAGCTTCCACTGTGGCTTTTCAACTATTTCCACTTCCCTCAAACTATAAATTACACAATGACACTATCATTCTTTGTGATAAATTTGTTCTGATTAATTACTGAGAGCAAAATTATCAAATGAAGAATCCTTCAGTTGTTATTCTGTATCGGTAAGGAAATTTTGGTCAAATAAACAGCAGCAAGATATTGAGTGCTGGATAATTTCAGGAAAAGTGAAACTTCTTAGTTCTCAGACAGGATCTTGCGGGGGAGGAATAAGAAGCTAAGAGCAAATTTGGAGTGGGAAGAATAGACTCTTGGGATGAAAAAGAACCAGGAAACAGATAAGTTATGTCAGAAAACATCTAAATAAGGCACACAGCATCCAAAGCACAAACAAATGGTTATCAGAACATTAAAGACCAAGATAGTAGGGACAACCAGGTGAGTTCAGTGACAAATCAACCATTCAGTAAAAAGTGGAACAGGCTTTGTAAGAAGATGTTAAGGACTTGATGGTTTTACTTTATCCCTACTTTAAGATGCAAATTATCTTCCAGGACTTGTCTAGATAGGCATTACTTTAAACCTCAAGGTTTCTAAATCTTCTTTACTTTTTTTTCTTTCCTCATTTTGAGTTATACATATATATCTAGACTAGAACTTCCAAATTTGCAGAAGCTTAAAGAAGCTAAGAAAACAAATCAACAAGTCAAAGTAACAATAAAATTAAATCAATAAACACAAATAACCATACTTGATAAAATTTAGAGGCTACTCCTGATTTTTTTAAAAAAATCAAAGTACAACAGTATAAGAGAAAGATATACAAGTATTATAAATAATAATTTAAAAAGTTTTGTGTTTGGGGAAAAATATAAGAGAAAACCTCAAAACAGTAATAAGTTTATGAGTATGAAAGATTTTATGATGACATATTAAATTGTTTCTTGGATTTATTGGATTATAAATGGTATATAAATGTGGATTTTTAATTTCTAGTTTTTGAAAACTCTTAAATTAAGCTTTTATTTGGAACCAAGTAGAAGATATTTTTTGAAAATAAGTAAGAGAGGAATGCTTTTTCTTCTGATTTTTAATAGTCATAGCCAATAGCATATATTTGTATTAAAATCAAAATTCAAGAAAATGTGTGCTCCCACCAAAAACTTAAATTGTCCCCCTCTGTACAGACATATCAAAAACAGATTTTTAGGACTACCATGGAAGATGGTAGAGTAAGAGGATTCTAAACTCACTTTGTCCCATGGATACAACTAGATAATACCCACATCAGTGTAATAACCCAGAAAATGACTGAAAGACTGGAAGAACAGACTATCTGCAACTAAAAGCAGAGAAGAGTCCACATAAAAATGGGTAGGCAGGCCAAAGGCATTGTTGGGAGCCAAATGACTTGTGAGGTTGTCCACAGGAAGGAGGGACACCACAGTCATGGAGAAAGGTGAGAGGCAGAACCCACACACCACAGGCAAAGGAGACCCACATGGAAGACAAATTCCTATCACATTTGGCTTTGAAAACAGAGGAGCTTAACTTCATGAATTCTTACAATCAGTGGGGCTTAGTAACTGGAACTTTAAATATCACTGGGCTCAGCTTTTGGAGAGCCAGAGGGTCATAGGTAACTGAGTCCCTTCCCTCAAAGAGACAACATAACAAACAGCCCCTCTGAGATACAGCATGGAAGCAGCAGTTTCATAAAATGCCTGTGGTATAGGGGAATGAAATTTATTTACTGATCTCAGAACATGTTCTGGAAGGACGGGGATTTTTTCTTTTTAAATTTTATTTACATATTTATTTGAAAGAGAGACATAGCGAGAGAGGGAACATGAGCAGGGGGAGTGGGAGAGGGAGAAGCAGGCCCCCCGCCGAGCAGGGAGCCCAATGCGGGGCCTGATCCCAGGACCTTGGGATTATGACCTGAGCTGAAGGCAGACGCTTAATGACTGAGCCACCCAGGCGCCCAGGATGGGGATTTTTAAGAGACTTCTCCAAGAACAAAAGAGCTGGTAAGCTCCATTTCCCTCCCCTGCCCCCTAGTCTACATACACAGACACCTGTAAGAACCCCTTGATACCAACTATCTCCATCTAGCTTGCTAACAGCACATCTTGCCCCCCAGCTCTTCTGCAGACCTACCCCCTCCAACCCACCCTCAGCAGTTCTCCAAAGCAGCAACAGGTCTCCTCCTACAGTAGACCAGCTCAAACAAACCCAGCTAACACCACATGCCTGGCCACTGAGTTCTACGATGGACTGCCCCTTCTAACACACCCTTCACTGGAATCAAAAGCGGCACCACAAGTGTAGTAGTGTGCAAGCAGCCCCGACAGGAGACAGCACCACTGGAAAGTGACTCCTGACCAGGAAAAGGGAAATATAACCACACCAATTTGACTTTGGCTCTAGAAGTGGGCTGGAGGCATATATTTGTCTGACTGAAGTCCCTGCCCACCCACAAAAGCTTTTCAGGGGACAATACAGGGACAGTATCCTGCAGTATAACTGTACACTGGCAAATGCCTTTGGTATAACTGTATACCTGGTATATTTGGTATAACTGTAGCTCTGGCAAATGCCTTGTCTGACCCAACTCAAGCACAAGGCAGCCCCAGACTGGCCCACTAACAACACAAGGACAAAACCCTGCCCACAACAGGCAAAGAGAGTCATTGAAGATGGCTGGACCGAAGGCAAATGTAACTCAGCCACAATAGCAGGGTGGACACAACACACACAGGAGACACCTCTGAAGTGCTAGTTCCTGGGGAATGGGAGATACTATACTGCAGGGACTACAGGAACTCTTCTCCATAAGACTGCTACTTTCAAGAGAAAGAGACACAGCTAACTTCCCTAACACATAGAAACACAGAGAGTTAGACAAAATGAGTAGACAGAAAAATATGTCCCAATTGAAAGAACAGGACAAAAACACAGCAAGAGAGCAAAATGAAACAGAGATAAGTAATATGTCTGATAGGAAATTTAAATGGTTATAAAGATGCTCACTGGACTTGAGAAAAGAGTAGAGGACCTCTGTGAGAGCCTTAACAAGGTTATAGAAAATATAAAAAAGAACCAATTAGAGATAATTCAATGACTAAAAATACACTAGAGAAAATACATAGTTGGCTAGGGGAAGCAGAAGAATGGATCAACAACCTGGAGGACAGAGTAATGGAAATCAGTCAAGCTTTAGTAATAAAAATGAGAATAGATTAAGGGAACTCAACACAATCAAGCATGATAACATTCACATTATAGGGACCCAAAAAGGAGAAGGGAGAGAAAAGAGGACAGAAAATATATTTGAAGAAATAATAGCTGAAAAATCCCCAAATCTGGGGAAGGAAACAGAAGTCCAGATCCAGGAGGGACAGGGAGCCCCCAGCAAAATCAACGAGGTACACCCAAGACAGATTGTAATTCAAACAGCAAAAAAGTAATGATAAAGGGAGAATTGCAAAAGCAGCAAGAAAAAATAAAACAGTCACATATAAGGGAAAATCCAAAAGGCAATCAGTGGATTTTTCAGCAGAAACTTAGCAGGCCAGAGGGAGTGGCATGATGGTGGTGAAAGGATAAAGCCTGCAATCAAGAATACTCTATCCAGTAAGGCTATCATTCAGAATAGGAGAGATAGACTTTCCCAGACAAACAAAAGGTAAAGGAATTCATCACCACTAAGCTAGCTTTACAAGAAATGTTAAAGGGACTCTGAGTGGAAAGGAAAGACCCTAAGTAGGAGTAAGAAAATTAGGAAGCACAAAAGCAGTAAAATTAAGAATATCTATAAAAATCTGTCAAGGGATTCACAAAATAAATGGTATAATATGACACCATATACCTAAAACGAGGAGAGGAGAGGAATAAAAACTTAGTGCATTTAGAATGGGCTCAAACTTAAGTGACCATCAACTTAATATAAACTGCTATATTCATAAAATGTTATATATAAAACTAAAGGTAACCACAAATCAAAAACCAGTAATAGATGTACAAAGAATAACAGGAAAGTAATCCACTAAAGAAAGCCAGAAAACCATGAGAGAACAGAGCAGGAAAGGGACAAAGAAGAACTACAAAAACAACCATAAAACAAGTAAAGAATAAGTACATACCTATCAATAATTACTTTGACTGTAAATGGACTAAATGCTCTAATCAAAAGACATAAGGTGATGGAATGGATAAAATAGCAAGACCTATCTATATGCTGCCTACAAGACAAAATCATTTCAGACCTAAAGGCAGATGCAGATAGAAAGTGAAGGAATGGACAAGTATTTATCATGGAAATGGAAGTGAAAAAAAATCTGGGGTAGTAATACTCTTATTGGACAAAATAGACTTTAAAACAAAAAGAATAACAAGAGACAAAGAAGGACACTACATAATCATAAAGAGAACAATTCAAAAAGAACATATAACAATTGTAATTATTTATACACCAACATGGGAACACCTAAATGCTTGAAGCAGCTACTGACAAACATAAAATAAGTAATCAATAGTAATACAATAAAAAGGACTTTAACATCCTACTTAAATCAATAGCTAGATCATCCAAACACAAAATCAACAAGGAAACAGTGGCTTTAAATGGCTCATTGGATCAGATGGATCTAACAGATATATTCATAACATTTTAACCTAAAATGGTGGAATACACATTTTTTTCAAGTGCCCATAGAACATTCTCCAAAATAGATCACATCATGGGTTAGGCCACAAAACAAGTCTCAACAAAGTCAAAAAGATTGAAGTCATAGTATGCATCTTTTGTAGCCACACTGTGAAACTAGAAATCAACCACAAGAAAAAGATCTAGAAAGAGCATAAATACATGGAGATTAAATAACATGCTACTAAACAATGAATGGAGCAACCAAGAAATCAAAGAAGAAATAAAAAATTATATGAAAACAAAGGAAAATGAAAACACAATAATCCAAAATCTTTGGGATGCAACAAATGCTGTTTTAACAGGAAAGTATAGCAATACAAGTCACCCTCCAGAAGCAAGAAAAATCTCAAATAAACAATCTAACCTTACACCTAAAGGAGCCAAAAAAGAACAAAACCCAAAATCAGTAGAAGGAAGGAAATAATAAAGATTAAAGCAGAAACAAACAAACAAACAAACACAGCAAAATAGATCAATGAAACCAGAAGCTGGTTCTTTGAAAAGATCAACAAAATTTATAAACCTTTAGCCAGACTCATCCCCCCCCAAAAAAAAGAGAAGAAGAAGAAGAAGAAAAAAGACTCAAATAAACAAAATCAGAAATGAAAGAGGATAAATAACTGACATCATAGAAATTCAATGGATTCTAAGAGAATATTATGAACAATTATATGTCAACAAATTGGACAACCTAGAAGGAATGGATAAACTCCTAGAAACATACAACCTCCCAAAACTGAATCAGAAAGAAATATAAAATTTGAAGGGATCAATTACTAGTTATGAAATTGGGTCAGTAATTAAAAATATCCCAACAAAGATTCAGGACCAGACAACTTCATAGGTGAATTCTACCAAACATTTAAATAAGAGTTAATTCCTATCCTTCTCAAACTATTCCAAAAACTATAAGGAAAGCTTCCAAATTCATTCTATGAGGCCAAACCAGGCAAAGACACTACAAAAAAAGAGAAGAATGGGCCAATATCTGATGAACATAGATGCAAAATCCTCAAAAAAAATATTAGCAAACTGATCCAACAAAACATTAAAAAAATCATTCACCATGATCAAGGGGGATTTATTCCAGGGATGAAAGTGTGGTCTGATATCCATAAGTCAATTAGTGGGATACATCACATCAACAATGGAAAGGATAAAAACCATATGATCATTTCAATAGGTGTAGAAAAAGCATTTGACAAAGTATGACATCCATTCATGATAAAAACCCTCAACAAAGTAGGTTTAGAGGGAACATACCTCAACATAATAAATTATATATATGAAAAACCCAGAGCTGACATCATATTCAATAGTGAAAAACTGAGAACTTTTCTCCTAAGTTCAGAAACAACACAAGGATGTCCACTCTCACCACTTTTATTTAACATAGTACAGAGATTAAAAAGAAACAAAAGTGATCCAAATTGGTAAGAAAGAAGTAAAATTTTCATTATATCAGATGACACAATACTATATATAGAGAGAAAATCCTGGAAACTCCACCAAAAAACTAGAAGTGATAAATGAATTCTTAGGTCATAAGATACAAAATCAATATAGAGAAATGTATTGCATTTCTATATACTAATAATAAGGTAGCAGAAAGAGAAATTAAAACAATTCCATTTATAATTGTAACAAAAGTAATAAAACACCTAGAAATAAACTTAACCAAGGAGATGAAAGATGTGTGTGCTCTGAAAACTATAAAGCATTGATGAAAGAAATTGATGAAGACATGAATTTAAAGATATTCCATGCTCATGGATTGGGAGAATAAATATTGTTAAAATGTCAGTACTATCCAAAGCAATCAACAGATTTAATGCAATCCCTATCAAAATACCAACAGTAGTTTTCATAGAAGTAGGACAAATAACCCTAAAATTTGAATAGAACCACAAGAGATCTTGAATAGCCAAAGAAATCTTGAAAAGGAAAAAAAAGAACAAAACTAGAGGTATCACAATCTCGGATTTCAAGATATGCTACAAAGCTGTAGCAATCAGAACAGTATGGTACTGGCACAATAACAGACACATAGATCAACGGAACAGAATAGAGAGCCCAGAAATAAACCCATGATTATATGGTTAGTAAATCTATGACAAAGGAGTCAAGAATATTGACAGTCTCTTCAACAAATGGTGCTGGTGCTGGGAAAACTGGACAGCTACAAGCAAAAGAATGAAACAGGACCGCTTTCTTACACCATACACAAAAATAAATTCAAAATGGATTAAAGACCTAAGTGTGAGACCTGAAATCATCACATTTTTTTAAAGGATTTATTTATTTATTTGAGAAAGAGAGAGAGCAAGCCAGGGGTGGTGAGGGGAAAGGAAGAGGGAGAGAGAGTCACAAATAGACTCTGTGCTGAGCATGGAGACCAATGCAGGGTTCAATCCAATGATCCTGAGATCACAGCCTGAGCCAAAACCAATAGTCAGACACATAACTGACAGAGCTACTCAGGTGCCCCTGAAACTGTAACATTTCTAGAAGAGAGCATAGGCAATAATTTCTCTGACATTGGTGATAGTCACTTTTTTCTTGATATGTCTCCTAAGGCAAAGGAAATAAAAGCAAAAATAAACTATTGGGACTACACCAAACTAAAAAGGTTTTGCACAGCAAAGGAAATAATCAATAAAACAAAAAGACAACCTACTAAATGGGAGGAGATATTTGTAAATGATACATAACAGGTTAATATCCAAAATATATAAAGAAATTATACAACTCAATACCAAAAAAACCCCCAGACTATCCAATGAAAAAATGGGCAGAAGACACAAAGAGACAGCATACACATGAAAAGATGCTCAACATCATTAATCATCAGGAAATTGCAAATCAAAACCACGAGATACCACCTCATGCCGGTAGGAATGGCTAAGATCAAAAACACAAGAAACAACAAATGTTGGCAAGGATGTGAAGAAAAAGGAACCTTCGTGCACTGTTGGGAAGGCAAGCTGGTCACTATGAAAAACAGTATGGAGGTTCATCAAACACTTAAAAGTAAATTACCATATTATTCAGTAATTCCACTACTGGGTATTTAACCAAAGAATATGAAAACATTAATTTGAAATTATATATGAACCCCCATGTTTATTTTAGCATTATTTACAATAGCCAAATTAAAGAAGGAGCCCGAGTGTCCATTGATAAATGAATGGATAGAGAAGATGTGGTTTATATATATAGAGACACACATATAATATATGCAGTGGAATATTACACAGCCATTAAAAAGAGTGAGAATAAATTGCAATTGGCTACAACCTGGATGGATCTCTAGAGTACAATGCTAAGTGAAATAAGTCAGTCAGAGAAAGACATGCCATAAGATTTCATTCATATGTGGAATTTAAGAAACAAAACAAATGAATGAGAAAAAAAAGAGAAAAAACCCTCTTAAATATAGAGAACAAACTGGTGATTACCAGAAGGGAAGTGGGTGAGAGGATGGGTGAAATAGGTGAAGGGGTTAAACATACATTTATTGTGAGGAGCACTGAGTAATGTATAAAATTCAGGTGTATTATATTGTACATCTGTAACTAATATAACACTGTATGTTGTTTATACTGGAGATAAAAAGAACAGATTTTTATCGTGTTTTTATCCTGCCTCTATCCCCTACCATACCTTGTCACAGAATCTTCCCATACCTACATCCTCTGCTAATTACCACATTGCCCTTTACAAGATAACTCTTCAAGAAACTTTTTTGATATGAATATAATTATAAATCACATTATCAACATTCATTTATACAAATCATTTGTTGTCTAATACTATTTTACAGCACATTACCTATCTTGAGACTTATTTTTTCTAATTTTCATAAGGTTAAAATATCCCTCTGGAATTTTCTTTAGATAAGTTCTGATACTTTTCCTTTCTAAATAGTTTGTTCTATTTGTCTGGAAGCTTGTAAATTTTACTCTTAATTTAAATCATTTTCCTATGCTATGTCAAGGTGATTTTATTTTTCCCTTAATCCCACTAGGATCTCAATGACATCTTTGAATCTGAATACTCAAGCCTTTAAGGGATGTTTTCTTCTATTATTCTTTGGTTCTTAATCTCTCCCATCTGTTTATTTTCTTTTTTCTGAAATGGCCAATAATTTGCATGGAATGTGCATATCATTTATATATTCATCACCACGCCTCTTCCAAGTTTCTTTCCTCTATTTCATGTTATATATTTTTCTCTATTTCAAAATTAATTTTACAAAGCAACTGTTGTATTTTTCAGTTCTACTAAATTCTTACATTTTAGAAACCTTGATCTTTAGCTCTAGAAAGTTCATTTTGAACTCTAATTGCATTGCATCACATTGAGTTATTTTCTCCTTGATTTTTAGTGTTTTCTTTTTCCTCTTCTATTTTATGCACTCTGTGGGGTCAGTGTGTTCTAATTATTCTGATTTCTCTCCCTCAAATTATTGAGCTCTCTTTCTCTCTTTTCATCTCTCTTGTTGTGGAGGGGGATTACCAGCTTCCAGACTGGTCAAGAGGTTGGAGTTTCTCCTCTAGTCATGACTAGAAGGCTGAAGAATACCTGGTGGTCTTTGTTCCAGTGGGCCTTTATAGAATATGTGAACAATCTGGAACCCATCTCTGGAGTTATCTGAAGGAGGCTACCCTGTTCTCAGTTCTCTCCAAGGGCAGATGAGAGAGAGGTAGTATCTGCATAATACCACAAATTGGGAACAATTATCACCATTAGCTAAGCCCCACTGAAATAACTGGTACCAACAAAACTAGTGTGCTAGTGCAGGAAGGCAAGTTGGAAGCTTCAGTTCTACTCCATATCTTGAGAAAGTATGCTTGGACTTAACACTTATTTCAGCCTTAACAAGTCTTTAAATTTGTAGTCTTTGCTCTGGTCTCCATGGCCCTTAGCCTTCAGCTTTCCTCCCCAGGAAAGCAATGAGACCCTGAACCAAATCTCTCCTCTGGAAACTTCTTAACCTCAGATGTATGGGATTATCTTTCCTAAGGCTCCACTGATAGCCTTGTTTTGGTTGTTGCACACTCTAGCAGGATGCTCAGAGAAAGGATCACAAACATGATTATTAGGCTGCTACATTTTCAGAATTTAAAATATCTTGCTGGATTACATTGCATTATCTGTTTCATAACACTTACTTATTCTCTAAGCCCCTTCAATTGAGCTTTTGGCCACATTCTATATTAAAACTGATCAAAAGTGAACATATATCAATGGTATTTGACCTTTTAGGAATTTTCCTTCTTTTGGCTTTCATGACACTATACTAAAGTATTCTTGATATTTCCCATGGCTCAAATCATAATATTTTGAAGCCCCAAACATTTCAGTGGGCACTGCTGCTTTTGTTAGAGACAAAAAAACTCAGTGTGTGGTCTTCATGCATATCCTCCCCTTTTCATCAACTTCCTTTAACCCCATCTATAAATTGTTGTTATCATACTTATGTTTTCATGTATATTAGGAGAAAAGAAAACAGTAAGAAATTGAATGACTTAAAAATATATGTGGAAACTTCTGGGTTCAGGTCCAGTATATAAGGACCTTGGAAGTCATTTCTCATCATAATCATAAGAAAAAAAATAAATGCTGGACCCCCTGGGTAGCTTAGTTGGTTAAGCATCTGCCTTCGGCTCAGGTCATGATCTCAGGGTCCTGGGATGGAGCTCCACATCAGGCTCCCTGTTCAGCGGGGAGTCTGCTTCTCCTTCTCTCCACTCTTTGTCTCTCTCTCTCAAAAAATAAATAAAATCTTTTAAAAAATGCTGAACAAACTGAAAATCAACTCTTCTTAGATCTAAGAACTGAGGTCATGGCAAACCACTGTCCCTCAAATTAGAGAAAAAGACAGATAGAAAGATATAGACAAGCACAAGTTATTGGAACAGAAGCTTATGAGCAAAATCTCCCTGAGAACTATTTATTACTGGGTTAGGAAACCTAACTTTAATTGATAAAATGATGGAGGCTCAGTGGAGACAAGAATGAGAGTTAAGAACTACATGGGACCTTAGTCTTTGGGGACAATCACACTTTTGTAGTTTTACCTCCAGGAGACCTATCAGTTTTCACAATGAAGATCATAGAAAAAAAAATCCTTATTCTTCTGGCAGAGGGAGGGGGAAAGTAGCCAGTGTGAAATAAACCCAGATTATTCTGTTTTTTGTTTTGTTTTGTTTTTAACAATGTCTTCATTCAAACTATTTTACCATAGCCCAATGGACCTTAGAAAAGAGAAATTCCCAACTCCAGCCAAATTTTGTGGATATCAATAAACTTATTACTAGGTTTATATGGAAAGGCAAAAGAGCCAGAATAGTCAAAATTATACTGAAGGAGAAAAACAAAGTTGGAGGACTGAGACTACCTAACTTCAAAATTTATCATAAAATTTTAGTAATTAAGACAGTGTGGTATTGCAAAAGAATAGACAAACAAATTAGTAGAACAGAATGGAGAGCCCAGAAATAGACTCACACAAATAAAGTAACTGAACTTTGAAAAAGCAGCAAAGGCAATACAAAAGAGAAAAGATAGTTTTTTCAACAAATGCTGCTGGAACAACTGTACATCCACATTAAAAAAAAGAATCTAAACAGAGATTTTATACTTTTCATAAAAATTAACTCAAAATGGATCATACATCTAAATGTAGAATGTGAAATTTTAAAATTCCTAGAAAGTAACATAGGAGAAAATCTAGGTGAACTTTTTAGACACAACACCAAAGGCACAATCCATGAAAGAATAAAGTGGACATCATTACAACTGAAAAGTTCTGCTCTGTGGAAGACACTATTCAGAGAATGGAATGACAAGCCATTGACTGGGAGAAAATATTTGCAAAACACATATCTGTTAAAAGATCAACATCTAAAATATATATAACACTCTTCAAACACAACAATAACAACTCAATTAAAAGATGGGCTAAAGACCTGACCAGATACATCTCCAAAGAAAATAGAGATGGCAATTATACGTATAAAAAATACTCAACATCGTTAGGGACTTGAAAGTAAAGCAACAGTGAGATACCATTTCACATGTATTAAAATGTTACAATCTGGAACCCTGACAACGCCAAATGCTGACTAGGATTTGGAACAACAGGGACTCTCATTCATTGCTGGTGGGAATGTAAAATGGTACAGCCATTTTGGAAAATAATTTGGCAAATTCTTACAAAGCTAAATAAATATACTCTTACCATATGACCCAACAATTTTGTTTTTTGTATATGCCCAAATGAGTTGAAAACTATGTTCCCACAAAAATATTCAGGTGAATGTTTATAGCAGCTTTATTCATAATTACCAAAGCTTGGAAGCAACCAAGATGTCCTTCAACAAATGGATAAACTGTGGTATGTTCATACAATGGACTATTGTTTATCAATAAAATGGAATGACCCTATTAAGCCATCGACAGATATGGAAGAAACATAAATGCACATTGCTAAGTGAAAGAAGCCAATATGAAAAGGCTACTTACTGTATGATTCCAACTATATCGTTCTGGAAAAGGTGAAACTATGAGTATAGTAAAAAGATCAGTGGTTGCTGGGGCTCAGGAGGAAGGGAAGGAAGGATGAATAGGTGGAGAACAGATGTTTTAGGGCAGTAAAAGTATTCTGTATGATACATATCATTATAAATTTGTTAAAACCCATAGAAAGTACAAAGAATGAACCCTAATGTAACTGTGGACTTTAGTTAATAATAATAATGTACTAATATTGCTTCATCAAATATAACAAAAGTACCCCTCTAATGCAAAATATTAAAAATAGGGGAATCAATGGGTGGAGGGTGGTGAGGGGGGATATGGGGGATCTTATTGTTTCAGCACATGATGTAGCACTCCTATCAGAAGTACTAAGAAATCATGTAATATATACTCATCATCTATTCTATGAATAAGGAAGAAAACCAAAGTGGCTATAAATAGTTTATATTTTTATTTCTGTGTCCTGGAACATAGTGAAAAATATTTCTAGCATACTTAATATGTAGACTTTAGCTAAGCTATACATGAAATGGAAATTATTTTGAGTTTCAAGACTGGTTCGTTTTGAGATGGCCAACTATTTTAACAATTTTTAAACCAATTTCATAATTCAGCATTTTTGCATATATAAATCAATATATATTATAGTGCTATACACTGTAATAAATTGATTTGTGAAAAAGTATTGCGGGATGAATCAGAAGATCTGGGTTCCAAGCCTATCTTTCATGCTTTACTTTTATAACAAGAACAATTCAGGCAACATCTGAAATAGTATCAGTCAACATCAACAAACAGATAATGGTCCCTCAGCTAATTGCTAAAGTCCCAAGTGATGGGTATATAAAAATCAAAAGCTTTGGTCATTTCAAGAGACCATTGAAAAACTTATGGTCTAAAGCAGTGCAGTCATTAGAAAAAATACAAACTACATATGTAATTTAAAATTTTCTAATAGCTACATAAAAAGTGATAAACAGGTAAAATTTAAAAAAAATTTAAGGATGAATTTAATCTAACCCAACATATCCTAATATTATCATTACAACATAATAATGATATATTTTACCTTTTTTTAAGATTAAATCCTTGAAATTTGGGTGTTTTATACTCAGAGAAAATCTCAATTTGTACTAGTGATATTCCAAGTACTCAATAGACACATGTAGCTGATGGCTACCACACTGAAAAAATAAAGATCTAGGATACAATAGATATGGGAAAAACATGATAATTTATATGGTGGGTGCACAGAAGGGCAGAACACATTCTTCCATCATCTTAGGGAATCTCTGGAAAGTTTCATAGAAAATCACAAGTGAGTGAAACTTTCAAAGTCTGGAGACATGGCAGATACCCAAAGGAAGAGCAGTCAGTGGGGATACTCAAGGAGAGAGGCTCACTCCAAGTGAAGGAAACAAAGTAACAAAAGGCATCTAGGCTCTGCAGGGAATGTTGCTGTGCAGGTGAATTGCCTGTGAAATGGGCAGAGAACGCTGGAGCAAGCAAAGCACCAAATTGGAATGAGTATTGAATTCTGAGATAGTGTTACAGAAGTAGCTTTTATGAGAGGGTTAGTAAACTGACTCTTTGCCCTAGTTCTGCTTTTAACTAAATATGTGACCTGGCTTAAGACACTTAAACTTATTATCTCCAGTTCCTCTTTCTACCACTATAAAATCAAGGGATTGAACTAGATAATCTCTTTTTTTCCAATTAAAACCGCAATGTGCAAAAATTGCAAGGCATGGATTAAAATGGTTTAAGATTTAAATAAATATATGCAGAAATGTCAAAGTTGGTATTTAGAAGGTAGAACAGTATAATTATGTAACCTGGCTATTTAAGCTTATTCTGGGAAAACATTAAGGTAGAGACTGAATTTTAAAATAGTAACAGCCAATGCTATATTCTATAAGTGTCAACATTTAATTTTTTACTTCCCACTTTTCCTGGAAGAAGAAACCATTATAATTTAGTCAATTGTGAGATTTCTCTCTTATTTTTCATGCTGAGTGGATTCTGAATTTTTAAACCCACAAAATCTTGAATATTTTGCTTAAGTACATTCTTTAGAAATAAACTTGGAAACAATATATTGGTAACTCATAGCGAATCAAGGAAAAACTCACATATAATATCTATGTCTGTACATTCAGGATCAGTTAAATCAGTAAGAGAAATTTAAAAGAAATTACCAAAGTAGGATCTAAGCAAATTAAAGCCACCTGTGGGCTGACACATTTCATCAAGAAAGACATGCCTTTCAATCTTTCCTAGAGCCACCTGGAGGAGGAAGAAAATGCCTCTCGCTTTACAATGATAACAATAACATCTATTTGTTTATACAAATAAATGTCTGCAGCAAACAGGGGACTAAGAAATAAGCTACGTATGAGGCAAATAGTCCTAAAGAGTAACATACCAGAAATTATCTTGTCATTCTATGCTACTTTCTCAGGAAATTATAGTCTGAAGAGTTAAAATAGACCATGAAAAAAAAGTACGAAGAGTAGTCAAAAAAACAAAACAAAACAAAAAAACAAAACCCACAGAAGGTGAAAATGTAAAGCACTGACAAAAGTATACATATTTTTATATGAAGTATGAAAATACACTGAGTCAATGAGTTGGAGACAGGAAAATGCCTGTTAGAAAAGGTGGAGATACAGAGAGGAGTGGTGGTTAAAAGATCTAAATATGATATGGTAATAGCAGACAAAGGATGGACAAGGCAATTTTCAAGGAGGCTGCTGTATAAAGAAGACCATCTCCAGTGAAGTCTTGAAAATGAATGGAGAGTCAGCAGAATCCATTAAGAGCATGTTTCTTTTCACAAGTGAGAAGGTGGGTAGCAGAATTCTTTACAGTAAATGAAGCCTGAAGAAGTGTCTACTGAATTGAGAATCCATAAAGAAGACAGTTGATAATAAAGAGATGGATTGCTTGGGATATCTGCCAAGATTGAGTGGGACAGCTCATGACATCATTATGGAGGTTGTGAGGCAGAATAGGAATTCAAAGATAGACACCCACACACCAACTGCTTGGAAAGGAGGCTCTCAATTTCTGGGAGGTCTGTGATGAGGCAAAGGGAAAGGCATTGTGATCAATTGCAACATCTGGACTGAAGGAGAAAGGGAGGAAGTAGAATTTTATTTACATTAAGTGAGCATTCTTTGTACAGAGACCAACATCTGGCTTTGGTTACATTTATCTGAACATAGTGAAAATGTTTGAATTAACCAAAAAAGATTAGACTAAATTTCATAACAGTGTTTACACAGCAGAATAAATGACAAAACAGATACATGGCAGAAGTGTCTGTTTATGCACACATTTCAAAGAGCATGGAAAAAGCACCCCAAGCTACATTATCTTAGTGTGGTTAACATAAAACAGGGTTCCACATAAACTCCTAATGATGGCCATTACAAATTGTGTTAAGCCAAGGTGGTTTAAACATAGATATCCCATGTCCTTTGTTTATCACTATAATAAAAAGAGTCTGAATGCATTTCTACCACAATTAAGAGAAAACATAGGTTAGGAAGCATATTGATATTTTATTTTCCTACTATAAATAGCATTTCAAGTGACATTTTTATTCCTAGGAATTATAGCTCTCACAATAAATCTCTGCCACCCTTTCTCTCCATAAATAAATTGCATTTGGGGCTTTGATTTGTTAGCATATTCAGAGCAGAGTATTTACCTTTACAGAAACAATCTCAATTTTCCTTGGCCTTATTGACTGGGTCTTAGAAATCATATAGACCACTAATAAAATACTTTCTTTATTGCTTTGCCTTGTCTTGGAATCTGATCTTCTGCTCCTGTCATCGCAACACCTGATTTGAACCAGGAAACAAGGGCAAGTGATAATGTGTTAGAGAACAAGCTGTGATTTCGTTCAAGAAAGTGCATTCGAGTGCAATGCACAAGAATAAACAGTTAAACTTTGAAAGGCTTTATCACTTATTAAGAAATAGTTCAGAAGTCCTAGTTCTAAAAAGAAACAACTGGGATGAAGGGTGGCAAGAGCAAATATAAACATTCTCTTTCAATTACTTAAACAGATCCTGTTAATAGAAGGAGAAGCGCAAGTGCATTGACCTCCACCATGTTAAACAGGATCTAGTCAAGTAGAGCAAAGGTGTTTTCAGTTCAGCTTATATCATGTGTTATAGTTTCAGGACATGATGGGAAGAGCGACTGGATTAAATGCACTTACTATCAAACCTGCAATGAGAGAGAGAATGCAAATAAGAGCATCACCTTTGCCAGTACTCTACAGATCATCCCCTCTCTCCTAGAACTCTGCCTCTAATCTTCGATGAAGCAGCTGGAGTTCATGTCATGGAATAATGTGACTTTTGACAGAGACTAGAAGACTTGGCCTAGGGCAGCACTCAGGGTGGTCCAACGGTTTGGGAAGGTGAGGCATGATACAAGCCAGTCACTCTGGGAAATGCTCCTTACCTAGTACATGCCCTGCCACTTGAAAATTTGGGGGGAACAGTTAATTGGATGCATCATTATTTGAAAAAGAAGTTCAATATGAAGTCATAAATTACACTTTCAGGTTATATTATGAGTAAATGATTAACAAGAGTATAAAAGCCAGTAACAACTTCATTCCATTTAGAATCTAAATTTCTCTCAGATTGTCTATTTCATAATTCAGGTGAAGAGCCCTACTTTGATCATTTCTAAGATGTTTAGTTTGAAGCAATGCTCAATTTTTGTTAACATTTAATGTGAGAATTTGAACAATGCACTATTCTTATTTTTTATATACTCTCATAGCACACTGGATTGTTAAAAGTGAGATATGTTAAAATAGATCTAAGCTCAGTGAGAGATAAGCTGTAAAGATAAAGTGACCAGATACATTCCAGTCAATTCCTAGAATGGAGTTCCTTATATACTCATATATTGATTCTAGATTTGCAATTGCCAAACTAATGCCACTTATTTGCTTCACAGATTTTTTTGGCAGGGGGAGGTCAAAACTTTGCTTACCCCTGCTCAAGTCTGAAAGTGAATTGTGTGCTTCTAAGCATTTTGATGTAGAAGAAGGATAAAGAATGGGTATGTGTTTGGGCAGTGTGTGTTAGGCAGCACAGTAAATTTACCAGAAGGTTATAATTCTAGGAAATAAATAGGCACTAACATAACTGTCATAAATAGTTGGAAATAAAAAGAAAATTGTACTCTTATAGCTAAAGAAGAAGGAGAGAGAGAGAGAGAGACAACTCACTATCTAAATGTCAATTGTAGGAAGATGATAAAGCTGTAGATATGGTAGTTGAATTTATTAAGTAGACCTTTGTAAAACTGTTCCAGGTTTGACTTAAAACCCACTCTACAGTCTTACATATGAAGTTTTTTTAATGCTGCATTTGTGAAGATGTGGTCTGACGGGGGATACATTCCAACACCTATAGACCACTCACTATGCATTCTAAACATTTAAGAGAGTACATTACTCTAACATGATAAAGAAGGCCAGTGTTTTATTTTATGAAGAAATTGGTGGGTGTTTTTGTGCCAGTACCATACTTCTTGATGACTGGCACAAAAACAGTCACATAGATCAATGGAACAAAACAGAGAGCCCAGAAATGGACCCTCAACTCCATGGTCAACTAATCTTCAACAAAGCAGGAAAGAATGTCCAATGGAAAAAAGACAGTCTCTTCAACAAATGGTGTTGGGAAAATTGGACAGCCACATGCAGAAGAATGAAACTGGAC
>NC_138371.1:160218784-160241576 GCF_054177405.1 Leptonychotes weddellii | reverse complement strand
GGTTAGCCTGGTGATGGATATTAAGGAGGGCACATTCTGCATGGAGCACTGGGTGTTATGCACAAACAATGAATCATGGAACACTACATCAAAAACTAATGATGTAATGTATGGTGATTAACATAATAATAATTAAAAAAAAAGAAATTGGTGGGCCTGATTTCTTTCCTAAGAAGTTTTTGCTAAAATTCCCTGAGGTACAAATTAGTTTGCAAAGAAAATAAATAAAATAAATAATAAAAACAGTATAACTTATTTTTGAGGAAAAAGATCTGATTCTGAAGAAGCAATATTAATTTATTTTTGACCTTGAATAATTTCAGAACTTAAACTTCTATGAAAGTAATAATGGTCATTTAACTTATTTTTTTCTATAATATGAAATTTTAGCATGCAATAAAATCAATAAGACAAAAATAAATCATATTTGAAGATTTTTTAACTTATTCTTTCTTAACTTCCAAATCCATTTATGAAATACAGGGAAATTGTTTAATTAAGCCAGTCTTCTTACTTAAAAAGAGAATAACAGGAAGGGGGAAAATAGATTTTTCCAATGTGGTCTATTCTTTAATTATCCTACAGTAAAACATTCTCACCATATGATAGAATTTGATTTCCAACAAGATATACAGTATTCTGACCTCAAACTGACCTTCTCTTTCTTTTTTTTTTTTTTTTTTAGGTCTGGAAACAAATATGCAGTAAGAGCCTGAAGAAACTAAACTAAAAAGAATTCTCCCAAGGCATGCAAAGACACATTGCCTATTACCTTCCACGTTAGCCACATCCTGACTGAGATGAAAGAAGGGGAAAAATAACAGTAGCAAAAAGTTTTTTTGTAAGAATATTTGTTGTGGAATCAAGGACAAGTTTTCTTTCCATATTAAAGACTAGAAAGTAAGACTTACTTGGAGGCGGACTGGGGTGGGTAGAGAAGGCCTGTGGTGATTTTTCTGTCAATTTATAAAAGGGAGAGCATCGCATCTGGCTAACGTAACCCATGGCCCTAATACCAATATGGCCACCATACTGACACACTGTTAAGTACAAATTATGATTTTGGGGAGCAAAGAAAATACTGAGGTACATTTGACTGCTTACCTGGTTTGACCAGGGGTCTATGATTAACTTATTTTTTCTATTTTTTTCTATTAGGTAAAGAAAATGAACTGTATTTCGTCCAGTGAATTTTAAGAAGAAATTGTTAGAGAGTTAAGAATCTGTTTGGTCTGGTGAATCGGGATAGATGTGTATTTTATTCCTTTGGCTGTAATGCTAAATTAATATGAATCTTACTATAATTCCTTGAATTATGAACAATTAATTACAATCTTCAGTACCAGGATTAGATGTTTCATATAGCTGGCTCTCATCCTTATGACAGCTCTAAAGGTAGATATTATTATCTCATATTTTACAAAAGAGGAAATTAAGCTTCAGATATGTTCAAATTTACTGTTAATAAGTACCAGAGCTGAGACTTGAACCCCTTTCAAATCCATGCTATTTTCATTCTGCCACATATCATCTAAGTACATATTTTTTTGGCTAAGCCCATTTATGTGAATTCAAAGTAAAATAGGAAATATGAGTCATTTACTGAGTAGCAATTTTTATAATTTCTGCTAAAGAACTGTGAAATTGGCAAGTAATCAAAACTTTGTATTTAAAATACAAAAGACATTCCTGAGTTCAAGACATTCCTAATCAAACTGGCTTTTCTTTGTGTAATTAAATCACATTCTGGAATTCCAGTCCTTGTTTCTATCCAAACAAATCAACTTTTTTTTGTTGTTACAGTAAAGGACCTGCCTATATCTTATTAATCTTTTTTCCTTTGTTTTATAATACAAAAGAGAGGTTTGATGGATTGTTTTCCCTGTCATGTTTAGGAAGACCTTTTAATTGGAACCCGTGCATTTCTTAAGTCCTCTGGAAATATATGCAACATTTTGTATTAAGTGACTAAGTGCATTTTTCTGGCAATGGGTCCCTTAGCTTTCACTGGATTACAAAGGAGTCCATGACTGAAAAGAGAGATTAAAAACTACTTACTGCCTTAGCAGAAGCTTGTTTTTTTTTCCTTGGTAGTGTTTATATAAATAAATGGGATGGAAAATACAATAATATTTAGTCAAACCCTGTCAAACAGAGACAAAGCATTTTCTCTTTAAACCATACATGAACTACATGCCTTTCTTTCTTTCAGGTCATTTGAAATAAGCTTTTATCTTTTAAAATAAAAAAAAAAAACACTGGGGACAAGACTTTTAAAAATTCTCTGGGACAACTCAGTGGCTTTCCAAAACTGGAAGAAAAGTAGAGGTGAAGTCTATTTTATACTGAGATTTACAGCCAAAGCTTGTCTTAAATAAATAATAAAATCAAAAGAAAAATAAAATACAATTTAAAAAAATGAAAAGAAAGATAATAGGTTGGCAGTTTAAGTGTTTCTAATTAAAGATTCAGCTAGGTACCTATCTGTGTCATCTAACTAATCATTTCCCAAATTTACCCTTGAACTGGATATTTAATGATAGTTTTATAATGGAAATGACCCCTAAATAGGTCATTCGAGTTTTTTCCTTGCCTCATTAAACATGGAAGGGGTGAATGTTATGAGCCTCCTTGATTTTTTTCCATAAGGCAGTGACTTAATAGCATGTGTGAATAAGGCATTTACATAATCCATCATCCTGAATGTTTTTTCCCTAGATAATGATAATCCCAAATTATATACACCCCTTTTATTACAAAAGAGTCTGGTCTATCACTTCCACAAAAGTTAGTTTTTTTTTTTTTTCTAAGCCTCGCAGTTCAAAGTGGGTGCAGAATAATCCTGTTCTGAGCACTTCGGCAAAGTTTGCAGTAAATAGAAAGGCACGGAGATGATCTAAGGGTTGGGATCTTGGTGAGCCTTTGCATTTTTGAAACTAGCAATCATTTCTCTTCTTTATTTCAGTTACCCTAAAATAGCAGTCATAGTTTATTTGGACTATAAATTGATTTTGATACATTTTTAAAATTTGATTTTTTTATTTTGTTTTGTGTCATTCCTTAAACCTGGAAACAAAGAAACTACCTTTTTTTCTCATTGTCTTACATTCTGTCCCAGAGTCTAAATTCTGCTTTTATGGAGAATGTTTATGGAGTGGCATTTGGAACCATTATTTTGCATTATTAGGGGTTGCCATCTATAGAGTTTTTATGCACATCACATAGACAGGGAACGGACTGGTTTTGGTTATCTACTGTGTGCACTAGGAAGAATTTTTGGCATTACACTCAATTCCCTATGCTATCTAGTTCTCCATATAATGGATGGAGTCATTCTGTTTCCATGGAGAAGAGGAAGCACTTTGGGAACATACATATCCATTGACCCTTGTTGGATTCTTCATATGCCTTTATCAAGTCCATCTCAGTCGTAGTTTGGAAGTAGTATCTATACAGCACTTCAAATTTCCAGAAAGGGAACCGATACACCAAGTATAGATAATCAGGTCCATTCTATAGACAGATATGCAGACTCAGCCCCACATTTTTCTTATTTGTCCTAACTTTGAGTACCCCCTGAGCAGCTCATTCTTGATTTTACTGCAAGACAACTTTTTTTTTTTTAAAGATTTTATTTATTTATTTGACAGAGAGAGAGACAGCTAGAGCAGGAACACAAGCAGGGGGAGTGGGAGAGGGAGAGGCAGGCCTCCTGCTGAGCAGGGAGCCCGATGTGGGACTTGATCCCAGGACTCCAGGATCATGACCTGAGCCGAAGGCAGACGCTTAATGACTGAGCCACCCAGGCGCCCGCAAGACAACTTTTAATAGAGGAAAATACTTGGCACAAGCTTGCAGTCCTCTGTAAATAGGAATATAACTAAGTACATTATATCTTTCACACTTCAGAAATTCCCTCCGTGTAATTTTGTCATGTTTTTCCACCATGGTCATAGCCACATTTATTAGGCAATAGCTAAGAATGAATAAATAATTATTCTCTATAAGAAAGGCAGTAATGGATTTGGTTTCGAAATGTATTTGAATTTAAGTACTTTATAGAACATGAAACATTTTCTTATTGTGTTAATCATTTTTGATAATTACAAAGAAAAAATGCTCAGATTAATTATAAAGTTTCTATTAATTATTTTAGCATAAGTTAACCCAAAATGTTACCCATAAGAAATCAAATATGGCTCCATAAAAAAAAAAATCAAATATTTTAAAGGCTCAACCCTTAAAGTAAAATCTATTATTGACTCTTTTCATAACAGTTCCAAGTGCCTCTGGTTATGTTGTTGGCAAAAGCCTCCTTAAATCATTATTTTCTCAATGTAGTTTATTTAATGCAATGGTTGCTGTCTATATGTATGATAAATAAATATAAAGTAAAGGGCAGCCCTCCAGTGTCATCTCAGGGCACTGGAAAAGAAATGATTTTCCTTTACCCTTGACTTATGTTAAGTATTCAGTTCAGGTTAGAGAAGATGGTTGTCTGATTGCCTGCCCTATTTTTCTTTGCCAGAGCACATAGAGTATGCTTATCTATTAAAAGCACTCTAGAGTAACATTAAGCCAGGACACCTGTGGAGCTTGTCAAAGCAGGTTCTCAAACAGGTCACTGGTTGCTGGGGCAGCTTCAAGAACAGAATAACAAGCACTCTTTGGTATGGGAAACAAGGATCTCAGTGCCTTCAAGTGGCCTGTGTAGAAGAAAAACTTTCCAACGAGAGAGGGAAAGGAAAAGATCTTCATTTCCCATCATTTCTTAATTGATCATTAATCTATAGTTTTATTTTAAATTCATGTCTTAGTGCCTAGTGCCCACAGCAAAATTTATTATAAATATTTGAACAAATATTTGAATAGAAGCTGCATGGTCTTTAGAGACTTTACTTTTCTGAAGCCAGAAGACAATATGTGACATCAGTTTATAGCAAACAATGCTTTGGTACTCCTTTTCCTCTTATAATAATAAAAATATGTGACCTAGGCAAATTTGAGGGTATAATATCTTACTCTTTTATATTGTGAGGAGTGTGGGATTGTTAGATATAACAGTACAACCAACTATTCAATGTTGAATTACAGAATCATGTGCAATACTCTAGAAATAGCATTAGGAGCAATATCACCTTTTTGTGAGAATTAAAGAATGCATTTGTTGTGATGAGCACCAGGTATTGTATGGAAGGGTTGAATCACTATATTGTACACCTGAAACTAATATTACACCATATGTTAACTGGAATTTGAATAAAAACTTCAAAAAATTTTCAGCTTAAAAGTGAATAGTTTTATTACTTTACGTAGCATAGTTTTTTCCCTAAAAGACCAAAACCCCCCATTTTATCTTATGTGATATTTGTGAAAACTAAATGTAGATATTGAGAAGTCATCTAGGAATCAGATCACATGAACTTATAGTTCATCTTCACTATATGAAATAATCACTTCGGGGACTATAGGTGTTAATCTATGTATTTTCAGTGCATTTCATAGCAATTAGAGCAACATTATTTCAAATGAAAAATCACATTCACTATCAAATAGCAGTGAATGATGTCTCTAAATTACCTAGAACAAACCCTCAAGGTTTGTACAAATTGAAGGAAGGAGAGAATAATGTCCCGCCCCAGGTTATTTCCTAAAGGTTTTTAATTTTGGCTCTTTAACATACTTTGAATTTCTAAAACAAAATAATTTATTATTTGCTCTAACACCTAAATTATTACGTGTTTAATGAAATGATGACTGCTGAAGAGATACACATTTGTTGCATAGTGGGGTAAAATGAAAGTATAGAGGATTAAAATGTAACATCAGCTTCTTTGCAGAGTGAAAAACCACCAGATAAATTCTGGATCTAAGGATACTTTTATAAGTTAAAATAAAATTCTTTCTTTAAATATCTGAATATGATCCTGGGTCGAATTGATTTTTTTTAAATATCATTCAAAGGGAAAATTAAAATAAATACTATATTCATGTTGTATGTCTAGAAGCAAAGGTACATATATGTGTATATATACATATATATTTTGTAAACCAAGAGTTTGGTTTTTTTTTTAATTTCTCTTGGGTGAATACTTAAGAATAGCTTTGCTGTTACATAATGAGGTGTGTACTTGATAAGAAATTGTCAGATAGTCTTCCAAAGTGGCTGCACCATTGTACATTTTTGCCAACGATGTATGATTGTTCTAGTCATAGCACATTTTGCCAGCTTTTGGTACTGATCAGTCTTGTAAATTTAAGCCATTTTAGTAGATGTATAATGCTCCCTCATTATGATTTTAGTTTTGATTAAAAAATATTTTTTATTTAAGTATAGTTGACACACAATGTTACATTAGTTTCACGTGTACAACATAGTGATTCAACTTCTCTATGTTACGCTGTGCTCACCATCAGTGCGGCTACCATCTGTCCCCATACAACACTATTACAATACTATTGACTATATTCCCTATGCTGTACCTTTTATTTTCATGACTTATTCATTTGTGCTTTCTTGATAACTAATGCTACTAAGCTACTTTTAATGTGCTTATTAGCCATTTGTATATCTTATTTTTTGATGTGTCTGTTCAAATTTTTCCTAATTGTTTATTCAATTGTCTTTTTATTACTGAATTGTATTTCCTTATATAATGTGGTTATTAGTCAGAAAGGGATATGTTTTCTAGAGTCTTACCTTTAGGCAAGTGCTGTATCTGATAATTCACATAACCAGGATCCAGATCCTGCTAGAACCCTGGATCTTTGTCAATAATAGAATATATATCAATCATATTCATTGAATGGCTACTACTATGTTACCAAGTCATGCATATGTGTAGAGCTTGACCAACAGACACAAGGAATGAAACAGTATTTTGGGGAAGTAATTTTAGTCATCACAAAGGATATAGTTTGAGAAGCTGTATAACCTAGCACTTCTGCCTACAGATTTAGAGTGAATCAGAGTTGCACTTAATTTTCAGTCCCTCTGTTTGTTGTATATGCCACTCTGGGAAAGCCACATAAGCTCACCAAACTTCAATATTCTCTCTTGGAAATTAGGATAACGTTATATATGCCCTCCTCTGTAAAGTTATCATGAGGAGTAAATAAAAGGTTTAAATGTCTTGTCCCCAGCCCCGTATACTAAGTGGTACTAAAGAAAGCTTGTTTTTGTTGTTGTTTTGTTTACTTCAGTATATAAAGGAAGTCCAGGTTCCAACACTAACCAGCCTGAGATGTGCATCTCTTTGAGCTTCAGTTTTTTTCATCTGCTCTATCTACTTCTCAAGATTATCTTGAAAGATCAACAAGATAACATACTAGGGAGTCTATAAACTATATTTTAAAATGAAAGGTAGTATTAGCCATACATTAATTTATCAAAAATCTTTGGCAGGCATACGTTGTGCCAGATGCTGTGTTAGGCACAAGGATACAACAATGCTGAAATCATAGTTCTTTTTTCCAAGGAGCTAGCAGTCCAATAGAGGGACAGGAGAACATATGTATATTATAATCTGGAATGACAAAAGATTAACATAGGAATAACAGTAGTACCCTAGGACCCCTGACAAAACATTGTCCAGCTGTGATCAACCTGGAGCTAAGTCTAAAAGATGATGGGGAGGTGGCAAGGCAAAACAGTAGAAAGTTCATCCAGAGAGCAAAATTAAGAAAGCAATCACAGGCATGGGGTATTCAGAGAAATGTAGATAACTCTATATTGATGGCATATATATCTGGAGGCAGGGCATAGCAGCAGGTGAGGATGAGTAGCAGGAGCTGACCTCATATGAATATGAAAAAATATTATTTTAATTATGTTACTATTATTAATACCTGATTATATGAAGAATAAAGCCTTAGATGATAGGTTTCCATATAGAGATGGGATGACTGACTCTTGGCACATTCACTGAATCCACTGGTGAGGGAAAAGTTCTGCGGTCCCTGCCCTCATGCCATCTACAGCCCTCCATCTTTTACAATGAGAACAAAGAAGAAAAACTTAATAAGCAGAAATGTATAGTACATTTTAGAAAGAATTTGATAGGTAAGATACCTGTCAAAATAGCCACGTTCTTCATATCATCTGTTGTTAGCTCAGAATCTTCACTAATTTTCTAAGCATTTTGCGTGCACGTGCACGCACACACGTGCACACACACGCACGCACGTACACACACTCACACAGGCTGCAGCTCAGAAGTTGATATATAGACAAAATACACGTTTGTTATATAAATCCCTGCCATTCACTGTGACAAAACTTTTCTGTAATTGTCTTTTATTTCTCTGCTTTTCCTTTTTCATGTAAACTCAGGGTCAGCTGTGGTTCAGGGTGTCTTTAAGTCCTCTACCGTTTTCAGTGGTTAGTTCTTAGTATAGTATAATAAGAGTTAAATGAAGCTCTCCAGAGTCAAGAAAACATATGAGATAAAATTCCAAAGTAGATGTAAATATCCAAGTCAAGGACTTCATGTAGTCCGGATAGCATTATTACTGAAAATGAATGAGGTCACCGTATTTTCTTGTTAATTGTTAATTTTCTGTATTATTTGCTATCAGGAGACCAGAGACCTACTGATCAAATTATCTTGTTTAGTTAATCATTTGGAATTATTTTCCCTTCTTAAGCCTCCTTTAAGCTGTTTCTTGAATTTCGAGCTCAAGCTCAGGAAAGGAGAAGTAGCAGCAATCTCTGATTCAATAAATAGCCTTAAGGAATTGGTTATTAAGAAATGTTCAAAATATAAGAGCTTTCCAATCTTCAAATCTACAGTAAATACTTCCAAGGTCACATCTGAACAGGAAACATGAACACACTCTCATTGGAAAGACAGATCTTTTATTTTCTAGGAAACTGCCCTGGCAATTCTATTCAATTTTTTGAGAGTAATGCTTGATTTTATTTTTCATAACAGAATGTGTAGACATAATGTCCAAGCATTCAAACCATGGAAGAAATGAAATTATTGTGTTGCTTGACCAAACCCTTTATTATGTTGTTTGACCAACTTCTTTTTAGAGAAGCATTGCTATATGAGGTATGGAAAGAATATTCACATTTAAGAGCTGCCTCTGCCAATTACAATTGGAGTAACTTTGTATATATCACTTAATGTCTCCAAGGCCCAATTTCCTCATCTATGAAATGAGAATGACAGACACCTAAGGAGGTTGATATTATTTAAGTTGATAATGGAGGTAGAAGAGTTTTGTGGGCTGTGGAAATTTATATGAATTTAGGTGCTGTTTTCCCATGATCCATAGCAGTAAGTATTTTTTATTCAGCTAGCCAAAGTAAACAAAACACAAAAGAAGACCAAAAAGAAAAAAAAAAAGAAAGCTTAAGTGGGAAGTTTTCGGCAAAAACTAATGATGTAATGTACGGTGATTAACATAATAAAATAAAAAAAAGGAAAAAAAAAAGATTCATGGTTATCGGGCAATAATTCTTTTGTTGATGTTTACATTAAAAATAGCTTCTGATTATCTATCACCAGTTTTCATTGTTCTCCTGTACCTTGTAATGCCCTTTCAATTCTCTGTATGTAGCTAATACAGGAAGGGCCATAACATGGTGTAATAGCAAACCTTAGAGCAGCAGAGGGAAGGGAGAGAAGACATTTAACATAATGATCCAGGAAGTCTCTAGATTCAGTGATTTCTGTGAAATGTAACTGGGAAGCTATTTTCTTCCCATCCAGAGTGGTGCATAAACCTGCTTCCAAGGTACTATGTGGCAAATGACTGCAAGAAATTCAGCTCACTAATGAGAAATTCACAGATCAGAGAGAAGACTGTAAAGACAGAAATCATTCTTTAAGTAGGAATGGAATGAAGAACAATGGAATTTCTTGGTGAGCTATGACAGCAAGAATGTTATAGTTGATTCTACAGAAAACTGTTTACTGTTTATCAGAGTGGTGTAGTATTTTATCTTTCCAACAGTAATGTGTGACTGACTCATTTTCTCCATATCTTCACTGATATTGGGTGTTGTCAACTTTTCTTATTTTAGCCATTCTAATAAGTATGTAGCATAAAGTGATTATAATTTTAATTTGTGTTTTCCTAATGGCTAATAATGTTGAACATTTTTCACATGCTTATTTGCCATCTGTGTATCCTGTGCAGTGAAATGTCTCTTCAGTCTTTTGCACACTACCTAATTGTTTTTTACAGTTGAGATTTTAGAGTTCTTTACACATTCTTGGCACTAGTCCTTTATTAGATACATGGTGTATTAGTTTGCTAGTGCTGCCATTACAAAGTATACACAGTCTGGGTGGCTTAAACAACAAGACTTTATTTGCTCACAATATTGCAGACTAGAAATCCAAGATCAAGGCGTCAGCAAGGTTGGTTTCTTTTGAAGACCTCTCTGCTAGGCCTGCAAGTGGCCCTTTGTCTTCTCCTATTGTCTTCACATGGTTTTGTATGTGTCTTAATCTTCGCTTAAAGGACATTTTGGATTGGCTTAGGACCTGCCCTAATTACCTCATTGTAACTTAATTACCTCTTTAAAGACCTATTTCCATATAGTCACATTTTGAGACATTGGGGTAAGGACTTCAGCATGTGAATTTTAGTGGGGGGGGGGCACATTTCAGTTTATAACATGCAGCTTGCAAATATTTTCTTTTAGTTTGTACCTTGTCTTTCTTTCCTATTAATGGGATCTTTCACAAAGCAAATATTTTTAATTTTGATGAACTCCAATTTATCAGTTGTCCAGGTCCCAAAGACTTTATCTTCTGTTTATTTTTTCCCTAAACAGTTTATGAGTTTACCATTTACCATTTAAGTTTATAACCATTTCGATTGACATGTGAAGATTAGATCAAGGTTATTTTTTTCTTCTGTGTATGGCTACCCAGTTGGTTTAGTACTATATTTTGGGGCCAATTATTTTTCCTCATGGAATTAATTTTGTACCTTTGTAAAAAGTCAGTTGGGTATATTTGTGTGGATCTATAGCTGAGTTCTCCATTTTGGTCCCACTGATCTGTATGTCCGTCCCTTCTCAAATATTACACATCTTGATTACTGTAACTATATAAGTTTTGAGATCAAATAGACTGATTCCTTTCATTTTCTTGCTCTATTTCAAAAACATTTTAGACATATAAATTTTAAAATAATCTTGCTTAGATCTATAAAAATCTTGAGATTTTATAGGAATTGTGTTAAATTTGTAAAATAATTGGGAGAAAATTGACATCTTTACTGTGTTGAGACATCCTACCCATACACATAGTATGTCTCTTGTTTAAATCTTTGATTTCTTTGGTCAATATTTTGTGGCTTTCAGCATATAAATCCTGTATATGTGTTGTTAGATTTATAACTCAGTAATTGTTTGAGTGACTGTAAATAGTATTGTATTTGTTAATTTGGGTATCTGCATCTCTATTGCTAGTATATTTTTATATCTTGCTGTATTCACTTCTTTCTAGGAGTTATGTAATAGAATATTTTTGATTTTCTATGTAGACAATCATCCATCTTCAGATAGGAACAGTTCTATTTTTTTTAACAGTCTGTATGACTTTATTTCTTTTTCTTACTTTATTGCACTGGCTAGAACTCCCAGTCTGATATTGAATAGTAGTGGCTAGAGCAGACATACTTGACTTATTCCTGATGTTAAGGAGAAATCATTCAATCTTTTACCATTATATTTAATGCTACCTGTAGTGTTTTGTAGGCTTTCTTTATTGAGTCAGAGGAGTTCCTATTTTTAATGGGGTATTTATAAAGAATGGGTGTTAAATTTTGTTAAATGCTTTTTGTGCATTGATTGCTATGTTCATGGGATTTTTCTTTATCCTGTTAATATGGTAGATTTTATTGATTGATATTTAAATATTGAAACAAACTTTCAGTTCTGGAATAAAGCTCCTCAGTTCTGGTATATAATTATTTTTTATATATTGCTGAAATCTATTTGAGAATATATATTCATGAAGGATATTGGGCTGTAGTTTTCCTTTTTTTTTTTTTGTCTTGTGTTGGTATCAGGGTAAGTCTAGTTTCATAAAATGGATTCAAAATTTTTATTCTCTTCTGTTTTCTGGAGGAGGTTCTATAGAATTGGTATTAATTCTTCTTTAAACATTTGGTAGAATTCTCCAGTAACTAACTGGGTCTGGATTTGTTTGGGGAGGGGTGCTTAAATTAGAAATAAAAGCTCCTCAATGGGGCTATTCAAATTATTTCATTTTGGGTTTGGTGTTATAGTTTGTGCCTTTGAAGAACTGTCTTTTCTATCTAAGTTGTCAAATTTATGGATATAGAATTGTTCCTACTGTTCCCTTATTATCATTTTGATGTCTGCAAAGCCTGCAGTAATATACCATTTCATTCTTTTTTTTTATTATTATTATTTTCAGTTAGCCACTGTATAGTACATCATTAGTTTTTTTTTTTAAAGATTTTATTTATTTATTTGAGACAGAGAGAATGAGAGAGACAAGAGCACATGAGAGGGGGGAGGGTCAGAGGGAGAAGCAGGCTCCCTGCCAAGCAGGGAGCCCGATGCGGGACTCGATCCAGGGACTCCAGGATCATGACCTGAGCCGAAGGCAGTCGCTTAACCAACTGAGCCACCCAGGCGCCCCATCATCATTAGTTTTTTAATACATTTTTTATTTTATTTTATTATGTTATGTTAATCACCATACATCATTAGTTTTTGATGTAGTGTTCCATGATTCATTGTTTGCATATAACACCTAGTGCTCCATTCAGTACGTGCCCTCTTTAATACCCATCACCAGGCTAACCCATCGCCCCACCACCCCCCCTAGAACCCTCAGTTTGTTTCTCAGAGTCCATAGTCTCTCATGGTTCATCTCCCCCTCTGACTCCCCCCTTCATTTTTCCCTTCCTGCTATCTTTTTTTTTTTTTAACATATAATGTACCTCTGAAACAAATAATACCATTTCATTCTTGATATTGACCATTTGCATTTCTTTTCTTTTTTAAATTTGTAGTCTTGCTTGTGGTTTGTCAATTTTACAGATATTTCAAAAAATAATTTTAAATTTATTTCTTCTATTCTTTATCTGTTTTGAATTTCATTGATTTCTGCTCTTGATTATTTCCTTCATTCTGCTACTTTGGGTTTTCTTGCATTTCTTTTTATTCAAGTTTGTGGGGTAGGAAATCAGATTATTGATTTCTTTTTCTCTTCTGTAACATACATTTAGCGCTATAAAAATCTCTCAGTTAAAGCATTGTGCCACAACTTTGATATGTTGTGTTTTCATTTTTGCTCAGTTTAATGTATTTTTAAAATTTCTGAGACTTCCTCTTTGAATCATGGATTAGAAGTGTGTTCTTTAGTTGGAGTTTTTCTGGTTATTATTATAGATAATTTCAAGTCTAAATTTTGGAGGTTTGTTTATGGCCCAGGATATGACTGATCTTTGCATATATTTGTGGGGACTTAAAAAGAGTATGTATTCTGCTATTTTGGAGTGGAGCATTCTGTAGTAAATGTTGGTTAGAGCCTGTTAGTTGATGTGATATTTTCTTGAAGCCTATTGGTTGAAGGCGATATGCCCTTACTGATTTTCTTTCTAGTTGTTCCATCAATTATTGAGATAGAGTCTTAAAGTCTCCAGATCATGCATCTGTGTATTGACATTAAACAAGAAAACAAAAATAAAATTGTGGGATGGGAATATATTTTTAAATAAAACTTTTTTTTTTTTTACCTCAAATGTAATTTATGCTTCATTTTATCATATAGACATGATGGAATGCCTCACTGAGGCAAGCATTTTGATAAAATTTAAAATTCATTTCTATTAATTAGAAGCTCGGTAGAATGTTATAACCATATGAACCTAACTTTTTAATAAGTGGGCTTAGTGGCAAAATGTGCATATAATGATAATATTAACAAAGGCATAATGACATTTTGTCTCTCGTGATTTGATATATATCTTTCTGATATCAGAATATTTCATTATTTTTTAAATGTCCATTTTTCATATCACTTAATTGCATTGAACATCCAAATATAAAATTACTCTTAAGAAATTGGACTACATGCATAATGCACAATACCCAATTTATATTTTTCAGTACATTACATACTTTTGACTAGAGCATAATTAGTAACTTTCATAATATAAACTTATTTAACAGATTTCAAACAAAAGAGGATGAATTTATGCAAATTGAGTCATTATTTAGTCTTCATATTTTTTTCATAATTATCATATAAAAATAACTCTTCCTGAGATATAATTAGGTGTTAATCTAAAGAATATTTCAAGATCTGTTTTTTGGTTGTATATTTCACTATTTCTCAATCCTTACTTCCCTGACCACTTGTATTAGATCTCCCAAGTGCTTATTAAGAACTAGATAACCAGACCCCACCCAGTTTGCTGAATTAACATCTCTGGGCCACAGCCTAGGGAAATCTGGGGAATAAGTGTTTTAAATAGCTCTCCACGTGGTTTCTGTACATACTAAATTTTGAGAATTCTGCCTTAGTTGTTTAAAATCCAACATAGACCACCAGACCATAAATTTGTAATTTAAATGCCAATGAATAGATTAATATTTAGACTCTTCTTTCTACTGTACTTTGTTCAACTTTTTACTATGTGTTACATTCAAAACTGTAATTAAGTGCTATTATGCATCTTTTTTTTGCAATTCCAATAACTTAGTGTGATTTTTTCATGTTCTGCCTCACATTCCCATCCCTCTATATTGTTATACTTCTGTATTACCTCAGGAGGGCAAATCGTCCGGAAGCAAGACCATTAATAAGCTCAATATTTATTTTCCATCTTCCTTTGAATTAATAACACCATTTTGTTAGATTTTCACTACATCCTTTCAGATACATAAGATATTTTTAATCATTTAAAGAGATAATTCCTAGGTTTTGACAACTGTCAAGTGCCATATAACTGTGGTAGGATTATGTATGACTCTTGGCTATTGTGGACACTGGAGCCTTCGGACTTAGTCTGGAAGTTCATGTGAGAGCTAGAAACTCTTGTTGTCCCAGTGTCATTTTTCTCCATGGTAGTGTCTCTGCCAGTGCCTAAAAGTCACCAGAAAGTCCAGATGTCCTCTGAGAGCCACTGAGATTTCTTCCTCTTTAGATGAATTCCTTCTTAGAAATCTTTTCCTACAAGGTTTTCTAAAGCTATAGGATTGACCTAAAACAATAGGAGGCGTTATGACTAGAACCAGACTGTATGATCTCCATTATTCCTACATATGAAACACTATTTATGGATATGGCATTGCTGTTTTCAAATGTTGGATCACTTTCTTACAAGAGGAGTATGTCTCTGCCCATTGTAATTTGACTTGAAGTGATTCACTGAAGGTAGATTACATATTTCCTCCCTATTATTAGGCTTGGCCATATAATGGATATGAGCCAGTAGGATGTGAGAAAAAGCAGTAATTTTAAGCAGAAGTTCTGAGTGACATCCCATGCCTCTCCTCCCATCAGCTTTTCCTCCTATTAGTCCTTTCCCTCTGCCAGTGAGAGTCCCAAGATGAGAAGACACATAGGGCAGAGCAGCACCTGCTGACCTGCCAACATTGACATGTAATATGAGTAAAAAATAAATACATGCCTTTAGCAAATGGTACAGGAACATCTGTACATCCACATGAAAAACATAGTCTACATATAGATCTTATTCAAGAAAATTAACTCAAAATGGATCACAGAAGTCAGAAAATGCATGAAAAGATGCTCAACATAACTAATCATCAGGGATGTACAAATCAAAATCACAATGAGATATCACCTCACACCAGTCAGAATGACTAAAATTGAAAACACAAGAAACAATAAGTGTTGGCAATGATGTGGAGAAGGAACCCTTGTGCGCTATTGGTGGGAATGCAAACTGGTGCAGCCACTGTGGAAAACAGTATGGAGGGTCCTTAAAAAATTAAAGACAGAAACACTGTAAGATTCAGTACTTTCACGGCTGGGTATTTACACAAAGAAAACAAAAACACAATTCAAAAAGATATATGCATCCTTATGCTTATTGCAGCATTACTTACAATAGCCAAAATATGGAAGCAACCTGTGTTCCACAATAGAGGAATGGATAAAGAAGAAGTGGTGTGTATAAACATACACACAGACACACACACATATATACATGCTTGCAGTGGAATATTATTCAACCATAAAAAAGAATGAACTTTTGCCATTTGCAACAACATGGAAAAATCTATAGGGTACAATGCTAAGTGACATAAGTCATTCAGAGAAAGACAAATACCATATGATTTTACTCATATGTGTAATTTAAGGAAGAAAACAAATGAACAAAGAAAAAAAGGACAAACAAACAAACAAAAAGACTTTCAAATATAGAGAACTGGTGGATACCAGAGGGGAGGTGGGTGAGGGGATGAGTAAAATAGGTAAGGGGGATTAAGAGTACACTTATCATGATGAGCATGGAGTACAGAATTGTTGAATTACTATATTGTACACCTGAAACTAATATAACACTGTATGTTAATTATACTGGAAATTGAATGAATGAATGAAAAAGAAGTAAAACAAATGGATCATAGACCGAAATGTAAAATGCAAAACTTAAAACTTTTGGAAGATAACATTGGAAAAGATCTAGATGACTTTTTAGATGTAACACAGAATGAATCCATGAAAGAAACTGACAAGCTGGATTTCACTGAAATAAAAAACTTCTGCTCTGTGAAAGACAAATTCAAAGGAATTAGGAAGACAAGCCATAGACTGGGAAAAAATATTTGCAAGAGACATATCCAATAAAGGACTGTTATCCAAAATATATCAAAACTCTTAAAACCTAGAAATAAGGAAACCTGATTAAAAAATGGACCTTCACAGACACCTCATCAAAGATATAACAGATGGCAAATAAGAATATGATAAGATGCTCCAACCACATCATATGTGATCAGAGAAATGCAAATTAAAACAATAGTAAAATACAATTAATGCCCATTAGAATGGCCAAAATCCAAAACACTGACAATGTCAAATGCTGGTGAAGATGTAGAGCAATAGGAATTCTCATTCATTGCTGGTCAAAATGCAAAATGGTGCAGCTACTTTGGAGGATGTGGCAGTTTTTTTTTTTTTTTACAAAACTGAAAAGACTCTTACCATATGGTGTAGAAACAGTGCTCCGTGGTATTTCCCACCCAAAGGAGTTGAAAACTTGGTACTTTCAGCTCAAATGAGTTGAAAATTTATGTCCACACAAAAACCTACACATGGATGCTTATAGGTTTTCTATACATAATTGCCCAAACTTGGGAGCACCCAAAATGTCCTCCAGTAGGTGATAGATAAACAAACTGTGGCATATCTAGGCAACAGAGTATTAGTCCATACTAAAAGGAAATGAGCTATCAAGCCATGAAAGGACACAGTAATAAACATCTAAGATTCCTCTAAATCAAGGAAGCCAATCTGAAAATGATTAAAACTATATGATTTAAGCCATATAACATTCTGGAAAAGGCAAAACTATGTAGACAGTAAAAAGATCAGTGCATACTAGGGGTTGGGAGGTGAAGGAGGGGGATAGGAGAAATGAGGATTATTAGGGCAGTAAAAATACTCTGTGATATTTTAATGATGGATCTATGTCATTATACATTTGTCCCAATCCACAGAGTAAGAGTGAACCTTAAGATAAACTATGGATTTGGGGTGATAATGATGTGTCAGTACAGGTATATCCTTGGGAAAAACAAAAACAAAAAAGATTGTACCACAATGGTGAGTGATGTTGATAAAAGAAGAGGCTATACATGTGTGAGGGCAGAAGTTATACTGGAAATCTCTGTATCTTCCTTTCAATTTTGTTGTGAACATAAAAATGCTCTAGAAAAGTCTTATAAAAAAATTATGGTTATTATAAATCGCGGGGATTTCAGAGTGTTAATGCAATAAAATAAAATAAAACCTTAGCTTTGTGTGGATATTAATGCTATGTTGATATTACCCATTATCTTGAGAAGGATTTCCATCAACATCTAAGATGCTGCTGGTAACACAGGTGAATCACACTGATTGATAGCACTGTGATTTTCATATGTTTTACAGTGAGCTTTTTAACGATAGTTTGCACTTGTTGAACTTCCCAACAACATCTCTTGTCCCCAACTTTACTTATGTCCCCACAATTTTTCCCAGGCTCACTCTCGAACTTTCACTCTGATTTTCCTGTACAAGAAATTTAGCTCTACCAATAAATTTGAGCTGCCTTTCTCATAAACACCATCAGGAAAAGTCCAGCAAGGATTTTTGACCTTCCAACTGAAGTAGGTCTTTTCCAATTTATGGTGTTTATATCTGTAGTAGAATGGAGAACCACTTCAGATGTCCAAAATTACAATCATAAAATATGTTTTAAGCACCCAAGTGCACTTAGTACTCTAACTGAAGCAGTAGAGGGTATATTGTCCAGAAGAACCATATAAGGAGGATACCAATTTTGATTGTAATTGAAACTTTTGAGTATATTAAAGTACACTGATAAATCCAAGTACCATGGGAAAAAAATATTCTATAACCTTGGAAAAGGCTATGAATTTCATCTGGTTTATTCTTATCTTCGTCAAATTGAACAAAATTAGTTTTTTACCCTTTGTATTTGAAATTGGTTGAAAAATAATACAACCACATGAGTGCGGTGTTTCTCAAGTTAATTCTACTTCTGTTAGAAATTAGAAATAGGCATTTTTGGGCACCTGGGTGGCTCAGTTGGTTAAGCCACTGCCTTCAGCTCAGGTCATGATCCTGGAGTCCCGGGATCGAGTCCCACATTGGGCTCCCTGCTCAGCGGGGAGCCTGCTTCACCCTCTGAACCTCCCCCCTCTCATGCTCTCTCTCTCTCTATCTCATTCTCTCTCTCAAATAAATAAATAAAATCTTTAAAAAAAAAGAAAAGAAAAAAAATTAGAAATAGGTATTTTAAAAATAAATACTCAACATGACAGGGCCCATGACCCTATCCTCATTTCATCATGACAATACTCTATTCCTTGAGTTGCTCACAATCTTCCAGAACTAATTATCCAGTGAGCTGGTTTATCCCTGCAACACTTGATCCTCTATAACCATGAGCTTGTGAAATCTGGAATCTGATTGTCATTTGTTGGCTCACTGCCTCTGCCAAAAATCGAGTTTAATGAATGTTCAGAAAAAAAGACTAGTGATCCAAACAAGCAAAAGCCTTCTAATCACCTTACCACTAATATTGGGTCATAAACACTTCTATTCATTCCAAACAAATATACTGTATATTTTGGAGAACTGTAGTCCATGTTTAGATGACTAAAACTGTTCTCACCAGAACATAGCCAGTCTTTCCTGAATGAAGGGTGCAGTTCCTTAGTTTTGCATGCATGCATATACAAAAAAGAGAAGCTTTCCCAATATGATTACACGGGAAAATTAAGTATGTTTTTCAATTAAACCTAGGGTTTCTACACTACCACATATAAATCTATGCTATTTGGCAGCCCTCTTTTGTACTGTTTGCTCCTTTGGCTGTCAAAAAAGTCCAGGGCAACTGAAAAAAAAAAAAAGCATCAGGGGAAACAGATTGTAGGAAATTAGCAAACATAAACTGAGTTTAGTCTGCATAACATGAGAAGGGCAGGCGGACAGTCAGTGTGCATTTTTTCCCGGATAGGGTCAGCTTTCATGATCCACCTCCAAAGGACATCTCTTTAAGTCTTGGACTTTGGTGAATGGAACTTACAAATATAAATATTTCAAGGTAGCTGAGTAGTAGAATAAGGAGATGGAATGTGAAACACAAATTACTTCAAGTGTGTATAGTTTAATTTTAAATGTTTATAATATGTTGTATGTAAGTACTTCAATTTGTCTTGGCGATTTAGAGGAAGATTCTAGTGAGTGCTTCATTACCAGGAGGGAGGCCAATATCATCGTGGAGGGAGAGAATTTTATTGGCAGTTTAACTCCTTTGTCCAGAAAGCTCATGAGCAGACACAGTAATGAACTGTCTAAAGGTCATTTGATGGCTGAGAGCAAGTAGAGCCCACCAATATTAGGGCAACACAGAATCTAAGTATGGGAGCTGACTCCATACTTTCTTGGAGCCTTTGTTTCACCAAACTGTTGTTATTTTATATATTTTTTTCCACTGGAAATCCTCCTGTTAGCAGGCCAATAGTCCACTTTCAGTCAGATTATCAGACCAATATGTTCTAATATAACACGAGATATAATCACCAATGAGGTAGAACAAAAATGAAGTTAATCCATAATTACATTATATTCATATACAATTTGAATTATTCTATTAAAATTCGATTGTATATCCTGATTATATATATAAGGACATTTTTAAAATGCCTGTGCCCTAAACATATAGCAAATGAATCAGTTCTATAATAAAGGAAAAAAACACATGAAAGGAACACTTTTTCTATCCATTTAATCGAGTATTAATATTATTAATGGATTACTTCTGAGCTGGGTATTTAAATAAATCAGAAGAACAATACAGTATAAAAGAGACGTTCCTATGGTCTTTAAAAGTTTGTAATACAATTATTTGATCTTCTTTAATCTGCGAGAAATGGAAGCTTAAAACAATACTTTCTATATTGCTGTCCAATACAAACATATTCTGGACAAATGTAAGCCACATATGTCATTTTAACTTTTTAAATAGCAACATTTAAAAGAAAAAAGAACCAGGTGAAATTAATGAATACTTATTTATTTTGCCCAATGAATCCAAATATTATTTCAAAAAATAATCAATATACAAATTATAAATGGGATACTTTACGTTCTCGCTCTCTTTTATTTTTTTTTACACTAAGTTTCCAAGTTCTGGTGTGTACTTTATACTTATAGCATGTCTCAATTTGGAGCAACCACATTTCATGTGCTTTGTAGTCATATGTGGCTAGTGACTTTCATATTGTACTGTGTCCGTATTGGACACTATCCTATAAAAACCTATTCAGAATTATATTTATATTTTATTTAGCATTTATTAACTGCATAATAAACTGCCTTGGAAAAAGAGCAGGAAAATGAATTATCAATAGAAACCAAAATTTGCATATAGAACCTCACTGGAAATAGTACATTATTTACCTTACTACACTAAATTCAAAACATATTTAGATGGATGGCCAGATAATAATTCTTTGAAGTCAGTTTTAAAATATTAGATGGGCATCTGAAACTATTGTATCATTATGTGTCAACTGTACTTCAATAAAAATAAATTTAAAAAACATTAAGCGGGCTTGTTGGCAAGACAGAAAATGGCCACTAGTAATTATTTCACATCCTCTCAGTTTAATCAGTGTAAAGCACACACTGGATGTTTAGGCAAAATATCAATTCTAGCACAACACATAATTGCATATTTCATTAGCAGACCAATAAGTGCTGTTCTTAATAAAGACCTAACATATCAAAACCTCTAAATGCTTACTTAGTACATAATATTTATGTATACATACATATTTATATATATACATATATATATATAAACTTGAGTACATGTATATATATGTAGCATCTTAAGCAAAATATTTGAATATATGGAACTCCTATTACCTTAGTACACCTGATAATGCAAAATTGACTGCTTAAGATAAAAAATGTATAGGAATAGTCCTACCCTACTTGGAATTCCTCCTCTTTCTTTTTAAACCTATAGCTCAATAATTAATAAGTCATCATTCATTCATCATCATTGATATTATTCAGTATCAGGATGATATTGGCCTTTCCCCTATAAAAACACATTGGTTTTGTGAGTCTAAAAAAGGAACCATGCATAAAGAACAATTTAACTCAACGAATTCTGAAATCTTGTATTCTTGAAGGGATTTTGCTTTTGATAATTTTCCATTTGGGAAAACAATCTTCAAAAAGATTGAGCTAATAACCCACAACTAAATTCCCTTTTTAATTGTTTAGGTCAGAGAATCACAAAACCATATTCTCCATTAGTAGTTGACATATATTCATGACAATTCTCTCATATTGTCATAAAACTTCAATGTTACCATGGTCTAAGCAATGAGTCTTAATGCTCTCTAACTTTACTGTAATTCTTTATTAATTTTTCTGTTTATTGCCTTGAAAAGGATTATTTTTGGAACATAAAAACCAGGAGAGATATTGCAAATTGGAATGTAAGCAAAGCATTTTTTTCTTTACTCAACTGTTTTATTTACTCAACTTCAGTGTAATAGGAAATGTAAACTTCCAACACCAATGAGAGAAACTACTTAATGGGTCATCTAGTCATGATTACCTGTATATTAACACAAAAAATACTCATTACATAGTCCAACTGTTTACATATTTTATTTCCCTTTAGGGGAATTAAGAGAATATAATGTTATCAAAAGGATTATGCACCAAAAATACATTTTATTCCTTTTATAGAACAAATGATATGTAGTAGAATAAGAGGTAAACAACAAACTAAGAATGCCAAAGTTTTAAAAAACTATTAGATGTTAAATCACAGTGTACATCTAGTGTTTGTAGCATTTTTTTTTAAATGAGGCCACTATTACCTTGATCTCAAAACAAGACAAAGACCCCACCAAAAGGAGAACTACAGACCAATATCCTTGATGAACATGGATGCAAAAATTCTCACCAAAATACTAGCCAATAGGATCCAACAGTACATTAAAAGGATTATTCACCACGACCAAGTGGGATTTATCCCTGGGCTGCAAGGTTGGTTCAAC
>NC_138371.1:160177161-160218284 GCF_054177405.1 Leptonychotes weddellii | reverse complement strand
AGAAAAGATCCCGAATAGCCAGAGGAATGTTGAAAAAGAAAAGCAAAGCTGGTGGCATCACAATTCTGGACTTCCAGCTCTATTACAAAGCTGTCATCATCAAGACAGTATGGTACTGGCACAAAAACAGACACATAGATCAGTGTTTGTAGTATTTTAGATGATTTACTTAGCCTCAAATATCTATTTTAGTTTTTTTATTTGTAGATGGATATTTCCAGGGCTACATTAAAACTTACTGAACAGACATTAATTAAAATCTACCATTTAGTCTTCTGCATACTCTTCTCAAATTAATAGTAACATATCACTCAAAACTCTAGGTAAAATATTTCTAAATAAATTCTTGAAAAATAGAGAATTTATAAAGAATGTTTTATATACATAAAATTGATCAGGTAATTAAAATAAATGGTTTAAAGATTCAACGAGTCCTATAAGAGAAATAGAGAAAATCTCTAACCTCTCTAGAGGCAAGTATAATACAGATTATTTAGAGGTATTTATCTTCTTATTTCTAAATAAGCTAGATAATTATTTCTTAATTTCTAGTATTAGATATTATCTATTATTTTACCTAGAGTTGAGGGTGAGGATTGAGCTCTCTCATACCCCCTAGTCCAGCCTCTAATAGGCATGTACATATTCCCTGATATTCCCAATATTTATTAATTTATTCCTTCAAAAATATGAAGTCCCTATTATGTGCCAGGTATTATCATCAGTTCTGAGGTTACAGTAGTACACAAAATTGACATAGTTTCCTGTATTCATGGAACTTATAGACTACTGCAGAAAAGTAGAAATGAATACATACATAGTATGTTAGCAGATGATAAGTACTATGGAAAACAATGAGATGGAGGGATGGAGAAAGAACTGAAATTTAATATGGGAAGACCTCATGGAACAACTGACATTTGAAAGTGAGTTACATTGTTATTTGGGGGACAGCACTAGAGGCAGGGAAGCACCCAGTGTGGATACCTGAAGTGGAATATACCAAGTGTAGCCAAGGAGACCAGCTGTGCTGGAGTAGAATGAACAAGGGGGAAGGCACAGAGGTGGCATATAGAGGTACATCTGCGGGATATTTGTGGATGCCTTTGGAGTTTTGATCAGAAGAGTGACATATATTCATAAAAATCACCCTGGCTGTTGCGTTGTGAATAGAATGTGATGGGCAAAAGTGTAAGAAAAATGAACTATTAGGACAGTATTGTAATAATCCAGAAGGGAAGATGGAGATTTGGGCTAGGGGGGTGAAAAGTGACTGGATTCTTGACACGTTTTGAGATAAAACCAGGAGGATTTTCTCATGGTGTCCTATTTTCATCTGACTGACATGGGGTCAGTCAAGATTGTAACCAAGATATCTAGTCAGAAGCTTGAGAAGGATAGAATTATCACTAATTGAGATTGAGAAGAAAATGAATGAAAAACTGATGCAAGAGGGGGAAAAATCATTTTGGGTATTTGAACCTGAGATGCTGATTAGACATCCTGATGGAGAGGTCTATGTAAAGACTTGGATAGACAAATCAAGAATTTGGAGACATGGAGCCAGGCCCTGTGGGACTGAACAATGTGAATTTCCAATTTACCTTACCAGTTTAACTTTTAAAGTCAAGAAAAGAATCTAGCAAAGACCGGGAAGAAGCACGCCCTGTGAGGCATGCTGCATGCTGTGAGCCTCTTCCATTCAGTTTCTCCACAGAGGGTATTTCTTGTTTCCTGCCACATGGGAGAGGAATGGCTACCTATCTCTCTAAACTGAGAGGGGTTTATAAGAACTTAATGAACAGCGTTTTCAAATAATCATTTTTCAGTCCTACAGCCATACTCTGACATTTGAAATGTATCAAAGTCTCTGTTTCCTGATCTTTTCTGAGTTCTGAGCTTCAAATTAACTTTTACTTTTTCTAATATGTATTCTCCCTATGAGCTCAGCTTTTAGATGTCTCTGATATGCCAAGCCATTCATCACTTTTTTTACCCATTTTTTAAACTTTCTAAAATAGATTCCCAGAATGTAGATTGTCACATAAAGGAGTATGAGAAATTTGAATTTTTTTTTAAATACATAGGAAATGACCTATGTAGATACTACATGCTGTAGAGAAGTTCCTCCTCCTTTCTTACAATCAACTGATTAATTTGTATTATTTAATACCCCAGCTCTCATGCTAACTATATCAATATGCTACTGGACCAAGATGTTGCTACAAGTCATTTAGGGTTACTTTACCACCATTTATTTCCTTCCCTCTGCAGCTGTTTCAACATTCAGAATCATTCCAGATCTGAAGAATCCCTGAAAACTGAATTCTAGAGGTCAACATTTAAATCTAAATATCTGGATTTCTGAATTACTGGGCAGTTAGAAAATCTTTTAGAACATGGGTAGATTTAGGTTAGGTGGTTTTCACACAATGAAAGCCAGTAGATAATATTTCAGAGTTTGTCTAGCAGTGGAAGTATAACATTTGGTGGTTCATGAAGAAAACTGCAACATACTAAGTATTTTAGCTCTAATATAATTTCTTAATGTGATTTCTTTTATGGCCATCAAAATAATTTTTGTAATTTCTCTAACATATTTAAGATAGCATTGTGTATTGTAAAATGACAAAATAAATCATACACATTCTTATTACTCATCGTATTTTGGTTCCTTTACTCACATTTTATTGACCAAAGCAAGTCAAATCACTAAGCATGATGTCAAAGGTTTCAAGTGTAATCCTCTTTAGTGGAAACAGCAAATAATTAGGAGCAATGATAGAATCTATTACAGTGATTTCATAGCCCCAGTCAAAAACTAACACAAAATCTGGAAGAAACCCTTGGGAAGATTCCTATGGACTAGAAAGGAAGGCTACTAAATTCCAGAATAGAGTCTGATCTGAAAGCAGTTTTCTAAGTACATTCTATCCTCCAACACATATCGACCTGGGCGGAACAGTACCTGATTCTGTCCTTATTTTCTATCATGAGGCAGGAAAACAGATGCACCAGATGTGGCAAGGTAACCTCAGAGAAAAGTTGGAGACAAGTTAAGGTAGGAAGTCTAAATAAACAGATGGTGCAACATTAGAAAGTCTAACAATTTAACACATTCATAGACTACAAAAGAAAAATTGGGCTGATACAGCAATAGTAACAAACATATTTGAGAAAGTTTAGTGTTTCTTTTTTAGAAACACAATTTTTAATACAAAAGGAACTTCCTGAACTTCATTAAGTCCTATTTATAAATAAAATATATAGCATATATCATACATAATAGAAGTATTCTGGATACATTCTCTTTAATTTGGGGAGACTATATGATGACCACATCATTATCACTTGTGTTCAGCATAGTATTGGAGAGGTTGGTCAATATCATAAGATGGGGAAAAATGAAGTATAAATACTTGGGAAAAAACCACAAAGGTGCAAGCGTTATGATCATCCATAGGGAAGCCCAATCAAATAAGCATAAGGCCATTAGAACTTCTAAGCAAATTCATCAAGACTGTTATAAATAAGCCACCTCCACCACCCACACACATCCAAAATGTTGTTCTATACCAGCAATAATTTAAATGAAGGTGTAACACTGTAATATAAACTGAGATACTACACAGTGCCTTGTAATTAACCTACAAAAGAATACTAAAGCCATCTATGTACAATACTTTGCAAATAGATTTTATCCAAAAAAGACCCAAATAAATAGAGAAATTATGTCATATTAATGGATGCAATAATTTACCCCTAAAACTTCTCTCGACTTTTAAAACTTCTTTCAATAAATCTAATATTGTGAGTGATTTTAATAAAAAATACTACATTTGAAAATTTGCAGAGTATTAAATTCTCAAAAATAACTTAGTTACTATTAAAGGATGCAGAGACTGGGACTTGGCTTGCCTTATCATATACTGGAATTTATTATACCTATACACAAAGAGTGGGATAACTAGCACAGTTTTACTTTCCACTAAAAAATACTGGATCTCACTGGCAATAGGAAAGAAAGTGATGACAAAAGTGATGACCTTAGTGATGGCAAAAGTATGGCTAGTGGCAAATAAGCATATGGAAAGATACTTAACATCACGTGTAATTAGGAAACTGCAAATTAAGACAACGAGATACCACTATGTACCTATGAGAATGGCCAAGATCCAAAACACTGGCAACACCAGATTCTGGCAAGATGAGCAAAAGGAACTCTTATTTATTGCTGATGAGAACGCAGAATGGTCCAGGGTTTGAAGTTTCTTATAAAACTGAACACACTCTTAACATATAATCACAGTAATCAAGCTCTCTGGTGAAAACTGACATCCACACAAAAACCTGTACACAAATGTTTATAACACTTTAGTCATAATTGCCAGAACTTAAAAGCAAAATATCCTTCAACAGGTGAATGGGTAAGAAACTATTGTATAGCCATACGACAGGATATTATTTAGTGCTAGAAAGACATGCGCTATCAAGCCACAAAAAGACATGGAAGACTCTTAAATGCATATTGCTAAGTGAAAGAAGCCAATCTGAGAAGGTTATGTAGTGAATGATTTCAACTATATGACATTCTGGAGAAGGCAAAACTATGGAGACAATAAAAAGTCTAGTCCTTGCCAGAAGCTGCTGGAGAGAGAAGGAAGAAGGGATAAAGAGATGGAGCACAAGGGATTTTTAGGGCAGTGAAACTCTTATTTGGTATGATACTCTTAAGGTGGATACATGTTATTATACATTTGTTAAAACCCATAGCATACCAAAACAAAAGAGTGAACCATAATGTGTCTATGGACTTGATTTAACAATAACATGTCAATATTATTTCATCAATTTGACAAATGTTACACTCAAATGTTAAAAATACCACAGGATACCTGCTTCTCCCTCTCCCACTCCCCCTGCTTGTGTTCCTTCTCTCGCTGTGTCTCTCTCTGTCAAATAAATAAATAAAATCTTAAAAAAAAATACCACAGGATATTAAAAATAGGAGAAACAGAGGGAAAAGCAAGCATATGGGAACTCTCTGTACTTTTCATTTTTTTTCTGTAAACCTAAAACAGCTCAAAAAATAATCTCTTAATTAAAAGAAATATATAGCTTGCCCATGTCTCATTGAGATGAATGAACAGTGATAGATTGTGTCCAAGAACTGATAGTCTTTCATTTGAATAATAATGTTAAAATACTATATTAATGAAATTAACTGTAAAATAGGAAAAATAAAAATTTTGTTTGTAAATTATTTATAACACTTCATTATTGAAATAACACATTAATCTGCATCTGCTCTGATACCAACATATAATTAAAGGTCTCCAGCAGGTCTAGTTTCACTCATTTTTAGAGCTAATAAATTTCACTCTAAGAAAAAACTTGTGTTCTATTTTTCCATAACTGGCACCCAAGGTCATGGAGATAGAACTGTGGGCATGATCTTCCAAGTTTCTATGGAAGCTACTGTCTTTAAGAATAGAGTGTTTTGCAAATAGACTGTTTTGGATCCTTGCGGGTTTTTCTACATTTTCTCTTTCATATTTTTTTTTCTACCAGCTTTCCTATTCTGCCATTCTTGTCATTCTTTTTTCCCTATCACTTTACTTCATTTATCTTGCTGGGAATGGCCCCATCCCTAATGTTGGTCTTGTCCCCAAGTCTGCCAACTTCATATCTAATTGTTCTGGTGTAGACATCTCATCCCATCGGTAGTAAGAACTCCCAGAACCAAATTTCATCTCATACCTCAGGGTCATAACTCCCTCTACTACACTGAGTTTTGTTTCAACTTCCTCATTCTTGGCCTTGTGGCCATTACCCTATTCTCAGAATGTAAAGGCTGGAGAAGAGCTTTCTCTTGTGCTTTAATGTTATCCGTACTTTCACATGCTTTATAAAAAGCCATGAAATATCAATCCAATGTTTCCATTTGGTTTATGGTTCATCTATATTTAACTTTTGTATTGAACATGAATAAAGTGAAAAAACTTCTTGAAATACCATAAATAATTTGATAGAGTTTTGTAGGTAAAATTTACACAAGCTGTATTAAATAATTTACTGACATATAAATTTATTATAAATCTTTTTGTTTCATCATGCCCTAGTTCAGTAATTCTATTGGAATAAAACTAACATTTTTTAATATAATTTGTGCTTTGTAAGTCTTTTCCTGTGTTCTGCTTATGATTCCATTATCTTCTAGATGAGCACTTTTATATATTTAATTTAGAAGTTTTACATTAAGAATAAAAGAAAATCCTTTTATCTATATTTCCTCTTAAAATAAGATTATAATAATATGTGCTCTGTCACATATAGATCTTCACAAAACATAAGTATGAATATTTTATCATAACTACTTATGAAGAAATAGCAGGGCTCCTATTACATGTACTGTAACAAATTAATCTACAAAATCATAAACTTGTACTCTTTTTAAAGCAGTAATAGGTAAGAAGAGAGAGAAAAGAAGAGAGGACACAATGCTGCTCCCAAGAGACACTGATTTATTGCTACCACAGAAGAAATTTTTGAAAGGAACAAAGCTTTTTGCTACATATGGAACAACAACAACAACAAAATAGAAGAATATGAACTGGAATTTTCGGATGAGTCAATCTGTTTGTCCATAATATAATTTAAGAGGCACAGACAAGTATCAGTTCTGGCTTTCTCATCATTCATTCATGTGTTTACTCATTCATTCATTCACTTACCCAAAACCACAAGTATATGTATACTATGCTAGCTACTAGGAATACAAAATGGTTACAACACTGCCCTCAAGTTTCTCAAAACTAGCAGGGGAAATAGGCACATATGACAAATATCACACACTGTTATACTGGACATTTGAAGAATACCTAGTGTGCCATGAAACCACAAAATAAGATACAGTCAATTTATCATAGGAAGGTCACTCACAGAGAAGAGAAGACAGAATTTGGTCATAAAGGAAGAGTAGAATCATCCGGGCTACCAAGGAGAATTCTGTTTCAGATAGCAGGAACACTGTGTACAAAGTTAAGGAGTAATAAAACAATATGATGGATTAAAGGGAGTCAATTAAACTGAAGTTGTTCAAGGGGTGGAGTGTTAGGTGGAGTGACTTAGGAAGGAGAGGGGTGGAGTCAGATCATAAAATATGGTGGTCAGTCTAAAGCTGAGATTAGATTTTATCAGGAGACAAGGGTGTGGCATTGAAGGTGTAATGAAGTACAAGATGAAATTTGCACTTTAAAACCACTGCCCTGAGAGTTCTGTGCAGGCTTGATTGTAGATGAGGCTGAGGGGAAGGATCTCATAAAAGGTGATAGACAAAGGGATACTAAGGTATTTTATTGGTGAAAACAGGGAGAGAAAGAGATCTGAGAGGAGGTAGAATTTATAGCGTTTTGTTCCAGTCTGAATAAACAGTGAGAACAAATGGTGATTGGGAGTTCGAAATATCAAACATGTTATCTTAATCTTCATTACAATTAATTCTGGAAAAATTATTTCTCTAAACTGATTATCAGAGGAAGTAAGTAGCTTATTGAAGGTCACATAGATTTTAGATGCATCTGCACACACACAGAGCTACACAGATGATATCATCTGATCTTCTAAATTAGACCAGCGACTACATTATCTGAGCCTCTAAATTAGCAGGAGAGGACAGAGACTAGAATAACTCACAGTTCTCAGTCTTGGATGCTAGTAACTGTTTAAAGGAAGATAATGAATTAAGTGAAGGTACCTGAAGGATATCCAGGTAGAAATGAGAAATTGGCAGTTGGTATACGGATCTGAAGAAGTCTCTTGATAATACTGTTTTGTAGATGCCCCAGGACTGGGACTGAAAGACATAGGTGTATATCATTCTGTTGCTATCTGTGTCTTAATGCTATATTGCATAGGCCAGATCAATAGACATTTCCCTCCACCTTTTCAGGAGAGAATTTATGATACATGTCCTTTAGTTACTTCCTGAAGGGTAAAAGTCCTCTATACGAGTTTTTTAGTCATCATATTATTCATTATTACTACTATAACAGGGGGAAACTTAGCATGTCTGACTCCATATTGCTTCTATTTCCCTTGCTACTATGACATATAGCTTAGAAACTTTTGCTTAGCCCTGCACACAGGCATGTTATAGCTAAGTTTGCAAAAACTGCTTTTTACCTGAACTCTATCTCACCTGAGGAGATAAGTACATACAGAAATGACTATGCTATGTTTAAGACTTACAGGAATGATATAACCAGATTCCTGTATGCGAAGATCCACTGACCAAGGACAAAGTTGTTAAAGTACCTCCCTCAGATGTCTACAGACATCAGTCACCTTTTGACTCTAACCCTCTCCCACTTCCTCATCTTCCTAACATAAAAGAAGCTCAAATTTCATGCCAAAGGGAGATGGTTTTTGGGGGCAATAGTCCACCATTTCCTCAGTTTTCTGAAAAAAGTGCTTTGCCCCAACATCTCGCCTCTTGACTTACTGGCCTGTTCTGCAGCAAGCAGAATGAGCTTGGACTCGGTTACCCTATCCTCAACAAATACATGTCAAGCAACTATTGGATGCATTATGCAAATTACATTATATAATCTGACCAGAAGAACGAGGTCTTTAAGTGAGTATAGTCATTTACCATCAATACTCGGCTTTATTTTCTCTTTACATCTATTTCTTTTTCTATTTATTATTGATCTTATCACAAGTTCCTTTTGCTTAGCTGCCTAAATTCTATTTTGAATGAGGACTATCAATGAAAACACACAACTAGGAAGTTTACAGTCTTTTAGCTGCCACTGACAGTTGTTGCAAAAGCAAAAGGATGACAACTTTTGCTCTTTTGTACATATGGCTTTTGATTTGAAATGGCAGGAAAATTAAGTAGACAAAGAACTTTGATGTAAGAGTAACATGATCTTGCCAGGGATAAAACATAGAACACATAGAGGATGGATAGAAATTATTTTTCAGATTATAAGAGGGCAGTTCTTGGCACTTCCCTATAATTATTTTCTGGTTTACTGAAAAAAAAAAATGAGACTATCTCAAATTTCCTCAGGCTTGGATTATAATATTCCAGTTTATTAGCCCTGGGACAACATGAACAGAAATTTTAGTGATAATGTTACACTCTATGCTTAAGCCTTGTTAGAAGTGCATTATTTTGTCTGTTCTAAAAGAAATTGTTGCTTTGTTCAGCCAGGTGACTGGAGGTCACAAATATCCTTTTCCCTTAAAAAGAGAGAGAGAGACAGCTCTTTCTTCACAGAGTAATTCGTGTTAATGCATGGACCAATGGTCCTGAGATCCATTAATTAAATTAATTAGGCTTCATAGCATTCACTCATGAACCATGATGAAAAAAATTAGAAGGAAACAGGAAACACATACACCACAGCATATGGTTTTGCTAGTGTTTGGCCCTTGAGAATTATTAAATGATAGCTTGACATAATTCAGCATTAATAAAATCTGTCTGATCTCTGAAGGTATTTTCATAACTTAATTTATGCAAATTAACTTATATCAAAATGTGTGCTCTGTTGCTGCCCACAAGTCAGAATGATTTCACAATTTGTAATATAATAGTTATATCACTAAGCCATGAAACTATATTTCTGTGAAATTAAGTAATACAGTTCTATCTGACTAAGAGTATTATACTGGGAAAATACTGCCAATATATATAGGGACTTTCAAATATTTTGAAGTTCATAGGAAATTAGATATAATGAAATAATACATCCTACTAGAGCCATTTGAGAACAACAGGTAAATCAAATCCTCATTGTTGTGGAATTTACCAAATATTATTTTATGACTAAAAAAGTTAAAGTATCTAGCATGGTGCCTGAAACATAGTATGTAAAAATACACTAAACTAAAATGACCTCATTCAGTCTTATGGTTTCAAATACCAGCTACATGGTAGTGATCCAAATTTTTATACATTCATAGTTTTTAAAATGAAATTTAGTTATCCAATATCTCCATTTGGCTTCTCTACCTTAACATATCTCAAACCAAATTCTTATTTTTCCTTCCTTAAATCTATTGCTTTCCTCCCATCTTTTCCATCTTATTATATCTAATCAAATAGGAACTATACTGCCTTTTGGCTCAGGTCAAAAATTTGGATCACATTCCCTTATCACACCTATTAGCAAATCTCACTTTACTTTAAAAATATCAAAAATAGGGGCGCCTGGGTGGCTCAGTTGGTTAAGCGACTGCCTTCGGCTCAGGTCACGATCCTGGAGTCCCAGGATCGAGTCCCGCATCGGGCTCCCTGCTCGGCAGGGAGTCTGCTTCTCCCTCTGACCCTCCCCCCTCTCCTGCTCTCTCTCTCTCATTCTCTCTCTCAAATAAATAAATAAAATCTTAAAAAAATATATCAAAAATATGACCACATCTTCCCATTACAGCCCTAGTACAAATTATCCTATATCTTTCCTGGGCAACAGCAAAAGCATCTTGACCATCTAGCCTTGCTGCCTGCAATGGGTTCCTATCTCAGCAGCCAGGAGGTCATTTAAATTGTGTATTCTATCATTCTCTATTCAAGGCTTCCATCTCACTCTCAATAAAATCCAAATCTCTACCATGGCTTGTAAAGCCCTCCATGGTTGGGCCACCCCTTTGCCTTATATTCATGAACTCTTCTACTATTTTCCACCTCAATCACTGCTAGAACCTAGAGACCTCCTTGCTATTTCTTGAACATACCATTTTCTAGCTCTTTGCAAGTGTTGGTCCTGTTACTTGGGATATTCTTCCTTCCTACATCCACTTTATGACCTCTCTCATCATCTTCAATTTCTTGATGGAATGTCATTCTTTTGTTCAATGAGGGCTTACCTGACAACCATATTTAAAATGGAAACCTTAGCCCCATGCTCAATGTTTTCATACCACTTCCCTGTTTTGGTTTTCTCTATAGCATTTACTATCATCTGATGTAATTAAGATATAGTAAAATCTATTTCTTAATTATTTTATTTCATGTATTTGTTTACTCTCTCCCACAATTAGGTGGTTAGTGGGAATTATTTGTATTTTATTTACAGTATTCCTAATGACTAAAAAAGTATATAATATTTATATAAGCATACACTATATAAGCATTCACTGAATGCAAGAATTAAATGTAAAAGTGGAGTCAGATGTTTGAGGAAAAAAAACTTATTTTTTAAACAGATTTTGAAATCTGGCAAATTATAATTAATTTGGGTAATATACTTCCTCTCATCTCAATTAAGGGAAATCTTGGCAGGCATGCCGTGATCCTTCTCTAGAGCTTCCCATTCAAAGGCTACTCTATAATTTCCAAATCTGAAGTCTCTGTGGGACCAATGGAGTTGAGGATTAGCTGGGGTACCAAGTATCCTATTCTCAGTGTGGGGTGCCAGATTTGCTTAGCAGACAGGTAGGTATGGAATGTGGATTTCCAGTTGGAAATATGGTCTGGTGTAAGGTTACAATGATTAGCTCATTGTAACCTTTGCTCAGCAATACATACTCTCCTTCTAAGCAAAACCAGGTTCCATGTCTACTCCTGCCTGTGTCTCTGATCTTATTTCTCTCTTTATCTAGAATAACCTCTCTGTATTTCTCATCCTTTTGAATCTTTCCATCTCCATGAAGGAAAGGCTAATTGCAAATTTGACTTAATTATGAACCTTCCCAAATATCTTCCTTCTCAGAACTTTTATTGCCTTATAAGCCCATGGAGGAAAAACATAATTTAAAACTTATACATCATTTTAATTGAGCTTCATTTAACTAACAGTAGATTAACTGATGTTGCACATTCTTCCTGTAAAATAATAGCATGTTTTCTGGTATGTCTATGTGGGTTGACTGCCTCAACTTAGCTTATGTTAACCAGAATTCAAATGTGTTTGCTCACCTAGCTGTTTATTTCAGTTATATGAAATTTAACCATACTATTATATAAATAAAATCAATGATACAATTTTTAAAAGATGGGTTTTGTTTCTGCAAAACTATATTGTCCTTTGAAAAATATTAAATTATAATGAGGGTTAAACAACTATAAAATTGAAGAAGAAATTATAAAATAATAATGAGACAAAATTATAATTTAAAAGATTTGGCAATCATTATTTTTATTCTATTTTAATACATTAAAATTGGAAATTATAATTGATTCATTATGATTTATATGAGGAAGATAATGTATAAAAATTCAGTCAATAGAGTGATGATCAAAGGGTACTGACTTACATCAAAGTATTGGCCAATTAATGTGCATTTGTATTTTTTTTAAATTCCACATTTAGGTGATTTTTTAGATTAACCATCAAACAACTGGTCCTAATTATATTTGAATAAAATGTTTCTATGCCTACTGTTATCTAACTTGTCCATGTATCTGGTATCCCCAACTAGATTGTATAATTCACAAGGATAGAGTCATTATAGTAGGTCTTATGTTTCCTTCCCACTTGATTATATGGGAGCTATTCAATAAGGGCAAATTGAATAATCTTGGGCTAAGCCAATGTTGTTCTGTAGAATGTTAATGGTCTGTATGTTTTCAAAAAACTCAGGAAAGGGAAAAAAGTAAACACTGGAAAAATTAGAAAGATTATCTAGTTAATGGTAGAACAGTGAATGACACTGAGAAATGCCTGATTCCATAATCATTGGTCTTATCCACATTACCATAGTACAATTTCTTTCATTCTTCATTTGAAGAAATCTTAAAAAAAAAAACAAACCTCTATTCTTTGATTTTTCTAGTTGACCAATGATTTAATCTAAATTCATATTTATGTAATAGTTATTGGATTACTGAAAACTTCATAGTGGGAATAGATTTAAAATAAATGCTGATTAATGCATTCTATGACCTATGTCTGTCAGCTTACAAATAACTGGCATATGGTATTGGAACAATAAAACAAAATCTATTCCAAATATACTCATTGCTTTGGACCTTAAGTGCAGTTTTGACCAACTATCAGTTCACCTGTGTTTATATATTTATGTGATGGCACAGTTATTTCAAATTTTTTGGCCAACAAAATTTACTAGAGTTCTAATTTTCTCACAACCATAGCAAGCCTTTGGAAATAATACAGTACTTGTTATTTAATGCAAAAAAAAATCTTATTAGGATTCCAAAGTATAAATTTTGAATAAAATAATGACACTTCTTTTCAAGACAAGGACAACATTTCAGTAGAAGATACATGTGGTAAATGTTTACACATGGCACTAGGTGAGAATGATGGTGGTGATTTCTTGTAAATAATATGTGAAAATCAATAGGACAGTTACAAAAACAACTCATCCTGTTCATTACATAAAACTAAGTCCTACTATATGGATATTATGTTTTTGACAAAACACCCAGTCTTACCCCAGACACAAGTTTCTAGTTTCTTGAACATAGAACTTTATTAATGTAAAGTATGGAATAAGTAAATTGTAAGATTCATATAAGAAACTATAGTCTTAGAGCTGTGTTTATGTATTTAAAAAAAAAGGTTGGAAAGATAACAGTGTAGGAAGATCCTAAGCTCACCTTCTCCCACAAATACAACTAGGTAACACCCAAATCAGTGAAAAAATAACCCAGAAAATGAACCAAAGTCTGGCAGACCAGATTCTTCACAGCTAACTATATATAAAAGAAGCCATATTGAAGAGGGTAGGAAGGGCAGAGATGCTGTCTGAAACTGAATAAACCAGCTGAATGTCCACTGGAAAGAGGGAAGGATGGGCTTGAATAGGGGAGAGGAGAAGAACCCCACACCAGGCACCCCAACCACAGGAGACCTGCATGGGTCTTGAAACTTAACAAAAAAAAAAAAAATCAGGAAATTTGGCTCTGGGAGAGCCTGAGGGCATCAGGAAAATCAGTACCCCCCCTCCCTTAAAGACACAGCACAACAAATAGCCCCCCCGAGAAACAGCATAGAAGAAGCAGTTTGAAAAATACCTGGGGTATAAGAAAAGATTTATTTATTAATCTCAGAGATATGCTAAAGGGGCAGAGATCTTTGGGAGACTTCTCCAAGAACAAAAGAGCTGATAGGCACCATTTCTCTCCCCCAAACCTCTGGCCCAGATATGTGAACACATACAGGAAGCAGCACAATGAAAACACTCTCCACTTAGCTTGCTAACAGAACATGCCACCATTGCATGCGTCTGAGAATTAGCCCCCTCCAATCCAGTCAGCCTTGCCAGGAGTTTTCCCAGATGGCTGCAGGTCTCCTCCTGCAGCAGACTAACACCTTGTTGGCACCACACACCTCACTCCATGTTCTCCTGTGGAACTGTCCCCTCAAGTATGCCCTTGCCCAAAAGCCATCCAAAACACTGCCAAAAGCCTGGCAGTGTGCAAGCAGCCCCAGTAGGGACCAGCACCACTCCAAAGTGACTCCTGCTCTGGAGAGAGGGGAAAATAACCACACACACCAGTTCCACCGGCCCCAGCACTGGGCTGGGGGTAGACATCTAATCTGGCTATAGACCCCATCCATCAACAAAAGCTTCTCAGGGGACAACATGCAGAAAGTGCCATGCAGTTTGATGCCACCATAGCTCTAGCACACACCTGGTCTGACCCAACTCAAGCCCAAAACAGCCCCAGACTGGCCCACTAACAACACAGGGACAAAACCCTGACCACAACAGGCAAAAAGAGCCACTGCAGAGGACTAGGGTGAAGGCAAATATAGCTCAGCCACAAGAGTAGGGCCCATGCAACACACACAGGAGACACCCTGAAGCACCAGGTCCTGGTGAACAGGGGACATTGCATGGGAGGGCACCCAGTACCTCTTCTTCGTAAGGTCACCACTTTTAGAAGAAGGAAATGCAACTGACTTTCCTAACAAGTAGAAATGTACAGAGTTAGACAAAATGAGGAGACAGAGGAATATGTCCCAAATGAAAGAATAGGACAAAGTCAAAGCAAAAGAGCCAAATGAAACAGAGATAATAGGCCTGACAAAGAATTCAAAGTAATGATCATAAAGGTACTCACTGCACTTGAGAAAAGAGTGGAGGATCTCAGTGAGACACTCAACAAAGAGCTAGAAAACATAAAAGACCCAGTCAAAGATGAAGAACTCAGTAACTGAAATGAAAAATACACTAGAGGGAATCAATAGCAGATTAGAGGGGGGCAGAAGAATGGATCAGTGAACTGGAAGACAGTAATATCAACCAAGCTCAACAGCAAAAAGAAAAAAAAATGAGAATAGGTTAAGGGAACTCAGTGACATCACCAATCATAACATTCACATTATGGGGACCTCAGAAGGAGAAGAGAGAGAGAAGGGTGGGAGAAAATTTATTTGAAGAAATAATTGCTTAAAACTTCCTGATCTGGGGAAGGAAACAGACATCCAGATCCAGGAAGCACAGAAAGTACCCAACAAAATTAGACCAAGGAGGTCCACATCAAGACACATACTAATTAAAATGGCAAAAAATAGTGATAAGGAGAGAATTTTTTAAAAAGCAGCGAGAGAAAAGAAAAGTTACATACAAGGGAAACCTCACCTGGCTATCAACTGATTTTTCAGCAGAAACCTTGCAGGCCAGAAGAGAGTGGCATGACATAATCAAAGTGCTGAAAAGAAAAAACCTGCAACCCAAAATACTCTTACCAGCAAGGTTATCATTTAGAACAGAAGGAGAGAGAGTTTCCCAGACAAACAAAGCTTAAAGGAGTTCATCACCACTAAACCAGTCTTATAAGAAACATTAAAGGAAATTCCTTGAGTGGAAAGAACTGACCATAATGAGAAATAAGAAAATTATGAAAGGAAAAAATTCTACATGTAAATGTAAGCATATAAGAAAAGTACTACATCAATCACTTATAAAACCAGTCTGGAAATTAAAGCATAAAAGGAGCAAAATCAATTATAACTTTAAAAATCAGTCAAGCAATTCACAAAATAAAAGGTGTAAGTATGACATAACTTAAACAAAATGTGAGGGGGAGGTAAAAATTTTGTGCTTTTAAAATGGGTTCAAACTTGAGTGACCATCAACTTAATATATACCGCTATATGCATAAGATGTTATATATGAATCTAATGGTTAGCACAAGTCAAAAACCTGTAATAGATATGCAAAAAAGAAAGAGAAAGGAGCCAAAAATTAACACTAGAGAAAGTCATCAAACCACAAAGGAAGAGGGCAAAAGAAGAAAGGAACAGAGAGAAGCTACAAAAATCACCACAAAGCAAGTCAAAAAAATGGCAGTAAGCATATACTTATCAATAATTTCTTTGAATGTAAATAGATTAAATGTTCCAATCAAAACACACAGGATAACTAAATGGATAAAAAAGTAAGACCCATATATATGCTGCCTATAAGAGACTCACTTCAGAACTAGACACATGCAGACTGAAAGAGAAAGGATGGAAAAACATTAAGCATGCAAATGGAAGTGAAAAGAAAGCCAGGGTAGCAATACTCATACTGGATAAAACAGACTTTAAAACAAAGACTAACAAGAAACACAGAGGGACACTATATAATTGTAAAGGGAAAAACCCAACAAGAGGATATAAAAATTATAAATAATTATGCACCAACATAGGAGCCTCCACAAACATAAAGCCACTATTAACAAACATAAAGGAAGAAATTGATGGTAATACAATAACAGTAGGGGGCATTAACATATCATTTACCTCAATAGACGATCCAGACAGAAAATCAAAAAGTAAACAGTTGCTTTGAATGACACATTGGACTAGATGAAACTATTGGATATATTCAGAACATTCCATTTAAAAATAATGGAACATACATTATTTTCAAGCATGCATGGAAAATTCTACAGAATAGATGTTAGACCACAAAACAAATCTCAACAAATGCAAAAAGATTAAAAGCACATTGTGCATCTTTTCTGACCACAACAGTATGAAACTGAAATCAATCAGAAGAAAAAGTTGGAAAGAACACAAATACATGAAAGCTAAATAACATGCTGCTAAATGAATGGATGAATGTGTCAACAAAGAAATCAAAGAGGAAAGTTAAAAAATGGGGATAAATGAAAATGAAAACATAAAGGTCTAAAATCTTTGGGATGCAGCAAAAGACATTCTAAGAAGGAAGTTTATAGCAAAATAAGCCTACCTTAAGAAACAAGAAAAATCTCAAATAAGCAATTTAGTATTACACTTCAAGGATCTAGAAAAAGAAGAACAAACAAAAACCAGATCCAGTAGAAAGGAGGAAATAATAAAGATCAGAGCAGGAATAAGCAAAATAGGAACTAAAACAAAAAACAAAAAAACAATTGAACAGATCAATAAAACTAGGAGCTGGTTCGTTTGAAAGATCAACAAAATTGATAAGACTTTAGTAAGACTCATTGAATAAAAAAGAGAAGACTCAAATAAAATTAAAAATTAAGAGAAGAAATAATAACAAACACCTCAAAACCACAAAGGATTATGAGAGAATGCTATGAAAAATTATATGCCAACAAATTAAACAACTACCCCCAATGGATAAATTCCTAAAAATACATAACCTTCAAAAACTGAATCAGGAAGAAACAGAAAATTTGGACAGATGATTACCAGCAATGAAATTGAATCATTAATCAAAAACTTGCTACAAACTAAAGTCTAGGACCACATGGTTTCACAGATGAAATTTACCAAACATTTAAAGAAGAGTTAATACCTATTCTTCTCAAACTATTTCAAGAAATAGAAAAGGAAGCTTCTAAATTCTTTCTATGAGGTTGGCATAACCCTGATGCCAAAACCAGATAAAGACACTACCAAAAAAGGAAACTACAGGCCAGTATCTCTGATGAACATAGATGCAAATATCCTCAACAAAATATTAGCAAGCCCAATCCACAACACATTAAAAAAAATCATTCACCAGGATCAAGTTGGATTTATTCCAGGGATGCAAGCAGGGCTCAATATTGACAAATCAATTGACATAGCACATTAACAAGACAGGGGATAAAAACCATATGGTCATCTCAAGAGATGCAGAAAAGAGCATTTGCAAAATACAACATCCATCCATGATAAGAACTCTCAACAAAATAGGTTTAGAGGGAACATACCTCAACATAATACAGGCCATATATGAAAAAATCACAACTAACATCAGATTCAGTGGTGGAAAATTGGTAAATTTTCCTCTCAGAATTAGAAAGAAGACAAGGATGTTCACTCTCACCACTTACTCAACTTAATACTGAAAGTCCTAGCCATAGCAATGAGACAAGAGAAAGAAATGAAAGGCACTGAAATTAGTAAGAAAGAAATAAAAGTTTCACTATTTGCAGATGACATGATGATATATATAGAAAATCCTAAAATTCCACCAAAAAAATACTAGAATAAATGAATTCAGTAAGGACTTGGATACAAAATCAATATACAGAATTCTGTTGCATTTCTACATGCTAATAATGAAGTAGCAGAAAGAGAAATCTAAAAGAAAATCCCATTTACAATTGCATCAAAAATAATAAAATAACTAGGAACAAACTTAGCCAAGGAGTGAAAGAACAATACTCTGAAAACTATAAAACAATGATGAAAGCAATTGAAGATGATACAAATAGAAAGATATTTCATGCTCATGGATTAGAAGAATCCAATATTGTTAAAATGTCCATATTATCCAAAGCAATCCACAGATTTAATACAATCACTGTCAAAATACCAACATTTTCTACAGAACTAGAACAAATAATCCTAAATTTTGTGTTTGTAATCCTAAAAGACCCTGAATAGCCAGAACAATTCTAAGAAAGAAGAAAAAAGCTGAAGGTATCACAATCCCAATTTTCAAGATATACTACAAAGTTGTAGTGTTTTAAACAGTATGGTACTGCCACAAAAATAGACACATAGATCAATAGAACAGAACAGAGACCCCAGAAATAAACTCATGAGTTTATGGCCAATTCATCTATGACAATGGGGGCAAGACTATACAATGCAGGAAAAGACAATTTCTTCAACAAATGGTGCTTGGAAAACTGGATAGCTACATGCAAAAGACTAAAACTGAAGACACACACAAATAGTTAAAATGGATTAAAGACCTAAATGTGAGACCTAAAACCATAAAACTCCTAGAAGCAAACAGAGGGAGTAATTTCTTTGACATCAGCTATAGAAACATTTTTTCTCAATAGGTCTCCTCAGGTAAGGAAAACAAAATCAAAATTAAAATATTAGGACTACACCAATATAAAGAGCTTTTGCACAGTGGAAAAAAATTAACAAAACAAAAAGACAAGCAACTGAATGGAAGAAGATATTTGTAAATGATATATCTGAAAGGGGTTAATATTTAAAATATATACCAAAAAACTCATACAACTCAGTAACAAAACAAAAATCTGATTAAAAAATTGGCAGAAGATCTGAATAGACATTTTTCCAAAGAAGACATTTTTCCAAAGTCCTAAGGTGGAAAACGGAAACATGAAAAGATGCTCAACATCACTCATCATCAGGGAAATGCAAATCAGAATCACCATGAGATATCACCTTGCATCTGTCAGAATGGCTAAAATAAAAAACAGGAAAATAACAAGTGTTGACAAAGATGTGGAAAAAAAGGAACACTTGTGCACTATTGGTGGGAATGCAAACTGGTACAGCCACTGTAGAAAACCATATAGAGGTTCCTCTAAAAATTAAAAATGAATTACTATATGATCTATTAATTCTACTACTGAATATTTACCCAAAGAAAACAAAAACACTAATTCAAAAACATATATTATGCACCTCTATGTTAATTGCAGCATTATTTACAATAGTGAAGATACGGAGACTACCCAAGTGTCCATCCAAAGATGAATGGATAAAAAAAAAGTGGTATGTGTATACATATATAGAGAAATATTACTCAGCCATAAAAAAGAAAGATCTGACATTTGTAGCAACACGCATGGACCTAGATGGTATAATTCTAAGTGAAATAAGTTAGAGAAAGATAAATACCATATGATTTCTCTTACATGTAGAATTAAGGAACAAAACAAATGAACAAAGAAAATAAGAAGCAAATATAAATCAGACTCTTAAATGGAGAGCTAGTGGTTGCCAGAGGGATGGTGGTTAGGGGGAGGAGTGAAATAGATAAAGGGGATCGAGAGTACCCTTACTGTAATGAGCACTGAACAGTTTCAATCACTATATTGTACAGCTGAAACTCATATAACACTATGTTAATTATAATTCAATAAAAATATATGCTAATATAAAAAGGAAGAATCTGGTATAGTGTTATTTACTGGTTTCATATAAATAAAATAAAAATAAATAATAATTATGAAGACTGGTAATTACCTTAGAGTTTTATTTTTATCAGATTTTTAAATAAAAATAGGTCAATGCATGCAGTAAATACAAATTGATTTAATTGTTTTTTACTTTTTCTACATTTTTATCAGGTAGCAAAGGGTCACAAAAGTGTTATGCTGAATTTCTGTTATTTTCTCTCTAAAGTGTAGTGCTAAAAGAAATAAATAATTTGAAGTTGTAAAGAAGCCCTTCTTTTTTAGTGCTAATTTCTTTCCTTTGTATACCCTGAAGTAGAAATACATTTAAAATGTCAACAAAAGGAAAAAGAAGATAAAACCATGATGACATAAAGCCCTTTAGAAATTAATAATGTTCTTGATTGATTCATGGTATGATGATCTAACTTTCTATAAGCTTCTGATCTTACCACTGTTTATTACCCAGCAACAGGGAAAGATCACATTTGGTCTTTGTTCTAACTCAACACAATGACTATAGTTTTATAAGAGGAACCCTCATAATTTTACCTGCTTTGTAACAGCAAAGCAGGTTCCATGTAAACTCCTCAGAGAGTAGCCAGATAACTTCCAAGCATGTTTGATAACCCAAAGGCCACTTGGTCAAGTGCCCCAGAGAAAAATTCAAACTGTGATAGAGGCACTTCTTTGACCCATAGTCCTAAAGCTACTGACTACATAGACTCCTTATAAGCATTAGATAAAGCCAGTGAGAGGAATATGTCAAAGCTTGAATGTGAGGCCTCAAGTTTGAATGTCTACTCTTTTCCAATGGGTTTCCTGAAACTAGGAGAATAATTGTTTTGCATAAAAAGTCATACCACCAGCCTAGTGAAGCTATATATTTAGTTCTCTGATCCAAATATTTGTCATCTCCTTCAATAAGTCTTTGCACAGGTCACCTAAATAGTTTATGCTCCACTTTCCAGATGTGAACATAAAAATATCTGTAATTAATGATTATTTTACTACATTTAAACATTGTCATTTCTAAAAAATTGAAAATACCAATATTAGTATTTCCCTCATTCTCATGTTTAGTCTGCTTTGTTCAGAAAAGTATTTAAAATCATTGTCTCTGAAGTTACTCTAATGTCCATTCTCTAAGAATTCCATGCTATGGAAATACCTTTACATGGGGTCAGTATTTGTCTTTAAGTTCTAAGTTGAGAAAGATATTGTCTAATTATTCAGAATTTTAGTTTTTCTACTGTGGGATATTTATTTGTTAGAATAAAGCTTTTCAAGTTGTCATGGTATTCTATCAGATATTTCTGTTGGTTCCTAATGATGAAAAAGCAAAAAAGCACTAAAATGTAGGAAAAGAGTACGAATAAGAGAATTCATTGTATCACCAGCCTGCAAAGCAACAGATATGTCTTGACATGTTAAAACAGCTTATCTCATTTCAAATGTAACATTGTCTTTGAAAACCCTGCTAAAATTTTGTGCATTTATGAAGAAAAATGAATATATATTTTTCTACACTGGTTAAGAATAGCATTTTTGGGGCAAGACTGCAGAAATTAACAAAATGAGGTTGGAAGAGAATGACCTAAATTTAGGGCCAAATTAAACTATCCTAGAAGTAAAAAATCTGAAGTTCTAATCCTATTTACCTTATTTAAAAAAATATTTATTGTTGAAATATAGTTGACATACAAAGTTGTATTCATTTCAGGTTTACAATGTAGTGATTTGACAATTCTATATGTTATTCAATGCTCATCACGATAGGTATAGTCACCATCTGTCATCATATAATTACAATTATTATTACAATATTATTGACTACATTCCTTATGCTGTGCTTTTCATCTCCATGACTTATTTTATAACTGGAAGTTTGTACCACTCACCTATTCTTCCCATCTCCCACTCCCTTCCCTTCTCTGGCAAGCACCAGTTCTCAGAATTTATGAGTCTCCTTCTATTTTTTGTGTTTGTTCATTTGTTTCTTAGATTCCACATATAAGTGATGCCAGACAGCATTTGTCTTAATCTTGTTAATAACTGATCGTGACATCCTTCTCTCTGCTAAACTGTCAGATTTTCTGAGTCCTCCTCACCCACTTCTAGAATCTTCCAATAAATGGCCTTGCCCTGTGTTCCATGGCAATGACTTTACAATATATTTACTTTAGCCTCTTAGCACTTCAAAACCATTTCAACATCTTCCTTAACTTCTCTCAGCCTCCAGTATCTTCCATTTCTAATCTATCCTGCACAGAGAACCATTCATTTATCCTTAAATACTACTTACTTATGTTACTCTCAATTGCCTACAGGATAAAGCACTGCTTTTTTAAAACTTACTCCAGCTTGGAAAAACTTATCGCCCCCACATGTGTTTTCTCATAGATGCTATTTATTTCTAGCATGCCTACCTACTTTTTCCGTGCCAATTAACCTACTTGTAAGAAATCTTTCCAGTCTCTTTTTGTTATCTACATGAATTCTGCAAATTCAATTGACCACAATAGCTAATCATAAAAACTCCTGTTCAAGAAATTCTGGAATCCTACTGTTGTATTTCTTTTTGTAGAGTACCCTTATGTGTGTAATTTATTTATACACTATGAGGACTACACCTCCCATAAAAAAAATCACACAGTGACCTATATAAAAGTACACTTTCTGTCTTCTTTATAAATGTAAATATGACATATTATATATTCATATATATATCACATATTCATCATCATTCATTTGAATTTTCAAACTTTTTCAAATTTTTATTGACTATAGTTTCCATTACATGTGAAGCACAGTGCTAAGTGAGAATATAGCATATCTTCAAGAAAAATAGGAACAGTTGTAAATATGCAAGTGAAGAATTTAAGGCAGAATGACAATGATTTACAAATCATTTGTATAAGGTACCTGAGTCGTGCATATGAAAAGTGATTGACTAGGACAAGCTTTTTTTTTTTTAATTGGGATTGAGGATACTTAACAATTATCAGTTGAGCAATTTATGTATCTTTTGATAATCTTACTCCACTGAGGTAAAGCATATCATTATCTCCATTTTATAGATGGGATAACAGATGTTCATAATGCCTAAGCCACTTGTCCTAAATCATTCCCTCAGTAGGTTCTAGAGAAAAGGAAGGTCAGAGAAGTCTTTAAAACATCATTTGCTGTTATGATGAGACATAATATACTTGTTAGGTAGAAAAAAGCATAGAGTTAAACACAAAGATCTCTCTATGTATATATACATATATACACATATATTATATATGTATATATACATATATATGTATATATACATATATATGTGTGTGTATGTATATGTGTGTGTGTGTGTGTATATATATATATTTATATATATATATAAATTGCAAAGTTTCAAGATTTCAAGATGCTGTACTACTAAGTCACATATATCCCTGTAGCTACAGTCCACCACCCTATATTCTGCTGTATTCTTTTGGGCCTGCAAACATTTCCCCAACTCCCCTGCCAGCTGGCTTTCTCTTAGTGGAAAGCACAAGAGGGAGACTGGAAGGAGGAGGGCATAAGGGTTGAGTTTCTGTTTATACTTCATGTCAGCATCTTAAAGCAAGAGAGGACAATGACAGTTTCAGCCTTTTGCCTCTTTTGACACACTGAGCACCAGCCTTGGTGCCTCCTCAGAGGTACCTGCACCAACTCATAATGCACCCTGGGTGGTCTGAGCACCAGCTGCATGGCATCACCTTAACAGCTTCTAGTACTAGTTGTGAGGAGTCCTCTCCTATGTTATATTCTGGTAACCCCAACTCCTCTCTTTTGTTCCCCCAGCTCTGGTATAGCAGCTACTTTCTATAGTTATGAATTTTTGCACTATTTTAGCATCCTTTCCTTGCTATTTCAGGTTTCTGACATCTGGTGGCCAGTTCTCTGAAATACATACCATAGTTTCAGTTTTTCTGACTATATCTTTTTTTTTAATTTAAATTCAATTAGCCAACTTACAGTACATCATTAGTTTCAGATGTAGTGTTCAATAATTCATCAGTTGCGTGTAACACCCAGTGTTCATCACATCATGTGCCCTCCTTAGTGCCCATCACAGAATTACCCAATCCCCCCCGCCCCTCCCCTTCAGCAACCCTCAGTTTGTTTCTCAGAGTTGAGTCTCTCATGGTTTGTCTTCCTCTCTGATTTCCCATTCAGTTTTCCCTCCCTTCCTTTGTGATCCTCTGCACTATTTCTTATATTCCACATGTGAGTGAAACCATATAATTGTCTTTCTCTGATTGACTTATTTCACTTAACATAACACCCTCCATTTCCATCCATGTCGATGTAAATGGTAGGTATTCATCCTTTCTGATGGCTCAGTAATATTCCATTGTATATATAAACCACATCTTCTTTATCCATTCATCTGTTGAAGGACTTCTGGGCCCCTTCCACAGTTTGGCTACTGTGGACATTGCTGCTATGAACACTCTGGTGCAGGTGCCCCTTTGTTTCACTGTATCTGTATCTATGGGGTAAACACCCAGTAGTGCAATTGCTGGGTCATAGGGTAGCTCTATTTTTAACTTCTTGAGGAACGCCCACTGTCTTCCAGAGTGACTGTAACAGTTTGCATTCCCACCAACAGTGTAAAAGGGTTCCCTGTTCTCCACATTCTCACCAACAACTGCTACTTCCTATCTTACTAATTTTAGCCATTCTGACTGGTGTGAGGTGATATCTCATTGTGGTTTTGATTTGTATTTCCCTGATGCCAAGTGATATGGAGCATTTTTTCAGTGTCTGTTGGCCATTTGGATGTCTTCTTTGGAGAAATGTCTGTTCATGTCTTCTGCCCATTTCTTGACTGGATTATTTAGTTTTGGGGTGTTTACTTTCATAAATTCTTTATAGATCTTGGATACCAGCCCTTTATCTGATATGTCATTTGTAAATATCTTCTCCCATTTCATAGTTTGCCTTTTAGTTTTGTTGACTGTTTCCTTTGCTGTGCAGAAGACTCTTTTCTTGATAAAGTCCCAATAGTTCATTTTTGCTTTTGTTTCCTTTGCCTTTAGAGACGTGTCTTGCAAGAAGCTACTGTGGCCAAGGTCGAAGAGGTTGCTGCTTATGTTCTCCTCTAGGATTTTAATGGATTTCTGTCTCACATTTAGGTCTTTCATCCATTTTGGGTTTATCTTTGTGTATAGTGAAAGAGAATGGTCCAGTTTCATTCTTCTGCATGTGGTTGTCCAATTTTCCCAGCACCATTTACTGAAGAGATGGTCTTTTTTCCATTGGATTTTCTTTCCTGCTTTGTCGAAGATTAATTGACCATAGAGTTGAGGGTCCATTTCTGGGCTCTCTATTCTGTTCCATTGATCTATGTGTCTGTTTTTGTGCCAGTACCATGCTGTCTTGATGATCACAGCTTTGTAATAGAGCTTGAATCAGGCATTGTGATGCTTCCAGCTTTGGTTTTCTTTTTCAATATTCCCCTAGCGATTCAGGGTTTTTCTGGTTCCATACAAATTTTAGGATAGTTTGTTCAAGCTCTGTGAAAAATGTTGATGGAATTTTGATAGGGATTGCATTGAATGTGTAGATTGCTCTGGGTAGTATAGACATTTTAACAATATTTATTCTTCCAATCCACGAGCATGGAATGTTTTTCCATCTCTGTGTGTCTTTCTCAATTTCTTTCATAAGTGTTCTGTAGTTTTTAGAGTACAGATCCTTTACATCTCTGGTTAGGTCTATTCCTAGGTATCTTATGGTTTTGGGTGCAATTGTAAATGGGATAGATTTCTTAATTTCTCTTTCTTCAGCCTCATTGTATAGAAATACAACTGATTTCTGTGCATTGATTTTGTATCCTGCCATGTTGCCGAATTGCTGTATGAGTTCTAGCAATTTTGGAGTGGAGTCTTTTGGGTTTCCACATAAAGTATCATGTCATCTGCAAAGAGTCAGAGTTTGACTTCTTCTTTGCCAATTTGAATGCCTTTTATTTCTTTTTGTTGTCTGATTGCTGAGGCTAGGACTTCTAGTATTATGTTGAACAACAGTGGTGAGAGTGGGCATCCCCAATGTTTTCCTGACCTTAGGGGAAAAGCTCTGTTTTTCCCCATTGAGAACAATATTCACTGTGGGATTTTCATAGATGGTTTTTATGATATTGAGGTACGTTCCCTCTATCCCTATACTTTGAAGAGTTTTAATCAAGAAAGGATGTTGTACTTGGTCAAATGCTTTTTCTGCATCAATTGAGAGGGTCATATGGTTCTTGTCTTTTATTAATGTGATCTCTCACATTGATTGATTTGTGAATGCTGAATCACCCTTGCATCCCAGAAATAAATCCCACTTGGTCATGGTGAATAATCCTTTTAATGTTCTATTGGATCCTATTGGCTAGTATCTTGGTGACTGTACCCTGATAGATATAGAACACTTTATTACAGTTTATTTCAATAAATAAACAAATGTCACATCCTCTTTACTCCTATCTACAAACTTCTCTTCTCCTTCTTCCATGAACAGAAGGCCACCCCTGTTTTTATATCTATACCATTGGCTAGAGAGCAGGCTGGGACCCTCCATAGATTCAGGGTGGAATCATAAATTCTCTGAGATAATCCTGCTATGGAGTATAATTTTAATTTAGGAGGCATATGATGGAAGCTTAACACCAAAAAGAACATCTTCTCTTCTAGCTGTTTAGATGTTTTTTGGTGAAACTATGAAGCCTAGAGCTGGCATGTCATTTCTTGCTGATTAAAAAAGAAGCTGAAACTTTGAGGATAATTGAAAGAGCCTAGGCATTAGATAGCACCACTGAGCCACTGAATCAATGATCCCTAAAAGTTTGCCAACTTGGATTTTTCTATTATATAAAATAAGTCATTTTCATTGGGGTTAAGACACTTCTAGTAGAGGCGCGCCTGGGTGGCTCAGTCGTTAAGCGTCTGCCTTCAGCTCAGGTCATGGTCCCAGGGCCCTGGGATTGAGCCCCGCATCGGACTCCCTGCTCAGCGGGAAACCTGCTTCTCCCTCTCCCACTCCCCCTGCTTGTGTTCCCTCTCTTGCTGTGTCTCTCTGTCAAATAAATAAAATCTTTAAAAAAAAAAAAGACACTTCTAGTAGAGTTGTCTATTCTTGCTACAAAAATCCTAAATTATAGAACAGAATGTCTTTCTTTAGATGATAGATCTACAAAACTATGTATCTATTTTTGTATATATTTGCATCTATAATATATACACATCTACATATAAAAATATATGCTTTGCCTTTATCTATCTTAGTAGCTAAGACAAATGGTGAGACTTAGTAGCTATTAACTAATGGTTGAAGGGGTATGTTTTTACATTTTTCATGCAAAATGAGCTTTCCAATATAAGGAAAGGTAAGATGTAGCTTCAGTCAGAGGAGGTAGAACAAAGTGATTAAATATGGAAAATAAAACCTGGAAAGGTAGGAAAGTACTCACAAATTCTAAAGTAATAGTCAAGGGGTTTCATTGCCTTTGAAACTGCCTCCAAAGAAAGTGATGAGTCTTTCTTTGAATTATATATACTTTTAAAGATTTATTTTAGTGAACCCCTTTGTTGAGCACTGTCTTGGATCTCCGCAGTATATCAGGTGATTATAGGAGAAGAGGGAAAGCATGGGTTACAAGGCCTTCCCTTTGAGGCTGGTCTTGTTTATTTCTGAATGTTCTCACTGAGGACTCAGTTCTGCTTTCATGGAGAGTTTTATATTATACATACAGGACAGAATGCAGTGACTAGGCAAGATCTGAGATTTCTGGCAAGTCTGTTGAATAAATAATACTATTTTTTCAACTTCCTTACTGCTTTCATCTTGGGATATGCAACACTCTAAAATACTAGTCAAACTTCAGAACACCCCTGCACTATGCTTATGGGTGTTCTTTTTCAGAGATTTACTGAGGGGCAAACTGATGGATCATAGGCTGCCTAGAAAGTTACCTGAAAAATGTAGATCAGACCAAGAAGCAGCCTTTTTGCCTTAACAGGTAGTCATGTTGCTGCTTCAGGACTGCATGATGGAACAGATGAAAGTGTGTTCTTATATGTAGAGCTTCAGAGTGTCAAGTGTATTTGAAAAAGTGAGATCTTTTCCTTAAGAGGAAAAAGAAAAAGAGAAAGCTGAGGGCTGGTAGACAGTAGAGACAGCTCTAGATACTTGGGAGGGCAGCCTAATATTTTTGCTTTGAATTCTGGGAAGACTTTTTTATTTTAACTTGCTCTTGTCCATTTTTGTCAGCTAGGCCCTATGTAATCCTAGTGACATAACTACAAAGGAAATGACCATCTTTACATTGTTAGTTCAATCTTAGAAAGAATGAGAAATCAATCTATATAGAGACTCAGAATTTGATGGGATGAAAAAAAAAGTGAACAACACTGAGAGATGGATCTTAAATAGTTTTAGGATTATGAAGTCAAAACACAATTTGATGAGACGTTTAGAGAAAACACTTTATACAAACTCATCTCTACCAGGAAAGACCTCTAGATCATGAGTAAATACAATGTTTAGGGACAACCAATCATTCTGGTAATCAACTTCAGGGTTTCCTTTGGACCCCTCCAGCCTTTGGCTTCCTCATGCTGATCACTCTCTCTGTCCAGTGTTTACCCAGACTCATCACCTTGGCATCCATATGGATTAGTTCTCTGGCTCCCAATTTAACTACATTTCCTTGAATCTGGCAACTTTCTATTTTGGTATATTGCAAATGATAATTATCTCCATCTGTATTGCACATAGCTGTGTGCATACATGTATAGCACCCATGAATTCATTTCTTTGTAAAACCTAAATTCCCTTAGTGCCAACCATGTGCCAAGGATTATGCTGGGTGCTGGAAATCAGTAGTGAGCAAGGCACTGCTTTTCTGGAATTTACATGCTAAGGAGAAAAGGGTTAAAGCATTAAAATTATTTCAACAAAAATTATCAGTATAAATATGTAGAAAAAACACAGGCTATGTTATGGCAAATCACAAGGCACCTTGTCTGTCGTTTCAGGAACATCATCCCAAAGGAAGTAACTTCTATACTATTGGCATGACTTAAATATGAGGGGATGTGAAGTGGAGTAGAATAGAGAAGACTCCTTGACAGTATACCTTGTACAAAATTCTGAATGAGAAAAGATCTGTTCTCTCTGAGGCAATGAGGGCAAGCCACTGATACCAGAGCAGATGATCAGGAAACAGGAAGGGAGAAGATGTTAGTGGACAGAGGCCTGAGTGGCAAAAGGAAAAATAAAGAGAAGGGGATGGGTTCAACTGCTCTTTATGACTTGGAGAAAGGAACTTGCAAGTCAGCCTCATGTGCTCCAAAACTGTGATAAACGGCAAGCAGTTATCCAACCTACTCTGGCAAGAGTAATGAATGTGTAGCAACATAGTTTCCCTCGTCATATGTCTGTGAAAGTATTTGTGTGTGTTCATCCATGGGTGCATACCTGTGGATATGTGGTATGTGTTTAAGGTGTGAAAAGTCAAAGATAGGTGACCATCATGTTTGGGTAGTCTTTGAGTAGAGAGAGGAGGGTAGTCTCAGGAAATCAAATGTGAATGAGATCCATCATCTCAAAGTAAAAAAAAAAAGAAAAAGAAATGGGAAGTGACCATGAATTAGATTCTTAAGGCAGAGATGTCTTGGGAAGAACAAAGGATAAGCAGCTTAGCTGAGTTCTTGGTTACAAAAGTGATACCCTTATACATATACAGAATTACATTACTTTAGGTAACATAGTAATATAAGTACTATAAGTCTTTGGTGTAATTAAAGGCAGGGCATTTAATACTGAGCATTATGTGTACTCATCGTTTGATATATTTTTATCTATTCTGATTATAGTGCTATTATAGTTTTATCAAAATAAAAATATATTTGCACGAGTGTGTTATCTGGAAATTAAAATCAAATGTGTTACAAATGTTCTAAAATCAACAAATTGATTTATATATAGTATAAACAGTTACTGATTTATAAACACTAATATTTTCATGTTTTCATCATACACATTTCAAACAAAATTCATTAAAATATTTTAATACAAAATTAATTTCTATAACTATATTTTGGGTAAGGTTTATGTAATCACTATTTTTATGAGAACAAAATGTTTAAAACCTAATTATATAAGGTTAAACTTTTATTGCAGGTCCAAAACTTATTCAAGCTCATTTCTGCTTTGTCAAAAATGATATTTTTCCCTTAATGTCAAATAAAACATTGTCAAAGTAAATATTACTTTTTTTTGTGAAAAGAAACAACAAAAACTGAAATCAGGACTTGAGCCAAGAAAGAATTGAAAACCTTAAGGCAATTTTAGCATTAAAAATGCAATCTCTTAAAGTTACATGTAGTTGTAAAAAAAAAAAAAAGTTACATGTAGTTGTGAAAAGATTGAAACATGCACTCGCTGAATGTGATATTCCAATTCTAAAGGAATGCTGATAAGATTCGGCTTCTAAACAGCTTAGACTTAGCCTGGATGCAGATTGTTGGTATTCTCTGTGCCCTCCGAAATTTTAATGCTTGGATCTTTTGCCCTCACCATTTCTGTTATACGTAAGTATGATGAAACAGGAACAAGAAAATATGTTTTCACTGCCTTAGGATGACTTATTTTAAGTCAAAGTTCAGTTAATTTTCATAATATCAAAACTTCTGCAATGATAATAGCTAACAACGAGAGCAAAAGAATCTCTGAATTTTCCCATAATGAAATGTATTAATATTAACAAAGGTTTATTTTGAAATGTTTATTTCATTAAAAATTATATGCAATCATGCCCATGTATACGTGCCCAAATGCCTAAAAAAATCAAACCAAAGTTTAAAGACAACAGTTTATATTATAGCAAAGACTATTTATAGTGTTATGAAATTTTAAATACTTCTTCAGAGGGTCTATCATTCATAGGTAACACAGAAATTAGTCCTGATCAATTTTCTTTCCTGTACTTTTTGCTTATCTGAAATTCCTAGGAAATATGCCCAAAAGGCTTATAAAAACTTTACAGTAACTTATGAATTTATCCACTTTTAGGTAAAGTTTCTCAATAATTAGTTATTTTTAGACTATATCCCAATTCACACATAAATCATGGTTATATATAACTATAAAGCTATAGTTTAGACTATATCCCAATTCACACATAAATACCTCAATAAACTATGTATTCTTTTTGCATGCTATCAAAAGTCAAATATGTCCCACAATCAAACAAATGCCTGTTCACCTCATCTGCAATGGGAAGGTGTCTAGGCCATCTCCTCCAAGGCATCAGTGATGGCTGCTCTTCGTGAGCCTAGATATCCTGTAGCTCTCTAATAAAGCAAGTATGTCCTTTGCTATGGGCTGTGTTCTCTTGATTATGTGGAAATCCTCCATTTTATAACCTTCATAACCCATGAAGGGAAAAAGGAAAGACTCTTATTCTTTTGCTTTCTGGAGTGCCATCTTTACAGTTTGATTTTCTCTTTCCATTTTTCTCTATCTTTGTGTCTTTATGTCTTATTTTTAGTGGAAAACTAAGTGCTTCTGGTTCCAACTGTTGCCTTTTTTTGTTTTCCAAGCACTCTGCATTATCAACAACCCCCAACTCCTCCTCCTCTCTAGAATGCATCTATTCTCTCTTTTTAAATAGCAAAAGTCAACCAGAGAAAGACAATTATCATATGGTTTCACTTATTTGTGGAACACAAGGAATAGCATGGAGCACAGTAGGAGAAGGAAGGGAAAATGAAGGGGGAAATCAGAGAGGGAGATGAACCATGAGAGACTATGGACTCTGGGAAACAAACTGAGTGTTTCTGATGGGCGGGGGGTGGGGGGATGGGTTAGCCCCGTGATGGGTATTAAGGAGGGCATGTACTGAATGGAGCACTGGGTGTTACACGCAAACAATGAATCACGGAACACTACATCAAAAGCTAATGAAGTACTGTATGGTGACTAACATAACATAATTTAAAAAAAGAAATACTAACTGGCATTTTTATGAGCACAGTACAACAGTACATTTGTGCATACACAGACACACACATTTATATATCTCTGTTCAATATCCTGAATCCTAAAAAACTGAAAAAGTAGATCAGCAATGTACTTCCTTTCAACTAATCTCAGGCAAAATTTGGACCAAAGTACCATTTTTATGACTATTTTGTAAAATTCTGTCACCATCCATCAAATATTAAGCATAATGCTGCCAATGATGCTGAATGCATATAGTACAGAGCAACAATTTTTTCCATTGAAGAACACCAGGAATTCCAATGTTAAAGAGTGACAAATTAGATCCTTTCCTGAAGGAAAGAGGAGGGAAATATAAGGTCCACAATACAGCTGCTCTGCTAAATATTTGTGACTAACCATTGAATTTCACTAATCTCTTTGTAAAATCCTACATTCCTATAGCATGTATACCATTGGGAACTTAAGGAACAGATGTACCTCTTCTATATACTTAGAGATTTTAGTCTAAACACCTAATGATAAATTTTAAGTGCACTAATATCTACACTTCAAATTGCATTAAAAGTGTTCTCCGTGCCTCACGAGTTTTAAGAGCCCCAAATTCTACTTTCCCTCAGAATAAGCCTAATGCCATCAAATAAACAAACAAATAAATAAATTACATGTGTGTAAAAAAAAGTGCTTTCCAGCACAGGAAATAGAAATTTTAATTTACAACTCTACTTGCAATTTCAAGTTAATCTTTAAGATCATCTGTTTTGCAAAATGTATTTACATATCAATTTATTAAACTGGAATTAGAATGTTTGTAGGAATTGAAATATGTACAAAAATACTGATTATATGTAATATAGAATTTTAACTATTGTTAGCATGTTTAAATTAAATTATGACTAATTATATTATAAAAGCAAAGAGAAACACTGACAATTAAACTTTATCTTTAAATATTCACCAATTTCTTGTTTTCATTTTATTTCCTCAGTTTATTAAATTAGTAATATTGAATTTGGCAAACATACATGTAAAACTGTATGTATGAATTTCAATACATAATAAAAAGTCAATGACAATTTGAATGAAGCACTAGAAGTATCTTGAACAGACTAGAAAAATATTCATTGTTAATATATTGAAAACCACAAAAGAAAATCTATCCCTATTATCTTAAAATAATGAAATCTATTTGTAATTTCCTAGAAGTAGTTGGGTAAGGTAATTAAATAAATTTTTTTGTTAGTGACTCATTAATACTTTCAATAAAAAGTAATTCTAACAAAGGGAAGTACATAATAGTCTTTTCACTCACATTCTTAGTGATTAACTTCTCATTTTCCATAGAGTGATACTTGAAATTTTATATGATTGGGAATTTATACTTCATAGCAACAAATGAATCAATTGGTGTTGCTCTGGACAATATGTGCTAATATTTCACTTATACTGTGCTTAAGAGGAAAATTATTGGAGACATGTCAGCTTATGTGTGAAATAGGTAAGATATTTGGTACCTTCTTCCTTACAATTTTTAGGTGCTACTACATAATTTCTTTGCCTCTAATTCCCCAATATTTCTTTTTTTTTAAGTTAGGGATGTAAGTTGAGCCATATTTCTCAGTGCTTTTGAAAGCACCCTTTTAGAGCAACAGTATTAAATTGAGATATTCTGATTCCGTATACACTGACACTTTAGTATCTCACAGCCAAACCTCCAAAATTTTTAAATCTACTTATGAACTTTTAATCAATTCCATATATTCAGAGAAGGTAAAAATAATGGCTGAGAACTTTTGCATCTTAGTTGATTTGATTTTCTTGTTGTAGATATACTATTGCTTAAAATAATGGAGAGAATGCTCAGCAAGGGGTCAGGAGATTTAAATTCTAGGCCTCCATTAGATACTTATGAAGTGTGCAATTAGCCTCTTTTTCCCTATCTGTAAATGACCTTCCCACTATTCTCAGGTGTTCCTATGAGGATTTTATTTTTATTTAATTTCAAGAAAATTATATAAAATTTTCACCTCTCATCTGCTCTGTTCAGACACATAAAAAAAACTAGGCTGCTTCTCTGCATTATCTAGTTATTGCCCTTTTTTAAAATTCATTTTAAAGCCAAACTACTATTTGTCATGGAAAAAATATATATATACCAATAGCAAAGACACATCATTTGCAAGCCCCAGTTGTGCACTTTCAGGTTCATCTTTTCAGAAATTTTTAATGCATGTATATTCTCATTATGTGGTGATGAGAGTATGTTCCACAAAACCATTTCCACCATTCTTTTGCAAGCAGGTATTTATCGGCCATTTTCATCGCAATGCTTTCTATACAACTTCTGAATAACATTCTATGGAATGTTCATTTTATAATGCATTTAATTAATTCCTGTTAATAGACTTCTAAATAATTTTCATTCCTTTTTTTTTGCTATTACAAATATAATGTAACAAGCATCTTCATATATTTATCTAAATTGCTTTTTATTTCAAAGTATTAACAGTACCATTGCTGGATCAAAGCAATGAGCATCTTAATTGTCCAGAGATTGTTCAGCTGCTCTCCAGAAATTTTACCTATTATATTCCCCAGTAGTGCATTAGCATGTTGCTTTCCTCCATACCTGCCCAAACTGGATATTTTATACTTAAAATTTTTGCCAATCTGATATTGGTTTAACTGACATTTCTTTAGTTATGTGTGAGTTTGGACATATAAGTTTTTTCCATATATATATTATTTAAAATCCTTTTACATGATTAGTCTAACAGTTCTTTAGTAAGAAATCTATATGTTATGATTCCATTTTACTATCTACTTTATTTAAAAAGTGAATATATAATAAATTGCCAATGTAGAGAATTTGGAAAATACAGAATATCTAGTAAAACAATTGAACAAGAACCTGCAGAAGAAAGGGAAATGCTGCATTAGATTAAGATAAAGACTAAAAAATGTCCATTGGGTTTGGTTATTGGGAGGGGTTCAAAGCCTAGAATCTTCTATCACTATCCTCAGACTTAATGAATTATTAAGCACTGCCCGTCCTTCCTTCTATTATCTCTCATTATCATCCCTCCTCAGCATTTCTTACTCACCATGGTATTCAATTTCTAACAATCCTTTCTCCGGGCTAGCCCTACATGCAATTTTCAAATCTCCACTCTTCCAGTCCCTCTTAATGCTGCCAGAGCAGTAGTTAAAACTCTAAATCTGATGGCATCACTTTCCTGATTTCTTCATTTCTTTACCATTTTAACAGATAAAACAGACAAACTCTGATGAAGGTACTCTATGAGTACTTTGAGTCCAGATTTCTGCCATTTTATCCACCTGCCAGAACCAATTCCTCATTTTTTTTTTTTACTGTCACATATTGTACTTTGATAATAATGAAGTTATTTGTAGTTCTTGAAAAATGTCATGTTCTAATATCATGATATTTTTATCTACACTATTCCCTCTGAATAGTTTCTCTTTGCTTTCTACCTGGAAAAAAAAAAAGTCTTACTTCTTTGGATTTCAGGTCAGACATTACTTTAGGGATGTAGACATTCTACTCTGACGTCTCTCATCTGAGATAGATATTTCTTCTCATGTCACTGGACTTTGAACATACTACTACTATGGCAGATATCATATTAGAACTGAAATTGCTAGTTGTATGCCTGTTTTTCTACTTGGTGTGAGCTCCTTTGTAGTAGTAATCATGTCTCTGGTTTGAATAAAAGTGTCCTGCCAAGGATTTTCCAGAAGTAGAGCCTAAGAGGACAAATTCTGTGCAAGTTAGTTAAGGAAATACTCCTAGGGTAGCTGGATAAGACGTTGACTGAAGCAGAGCCAAGAGGGAGAGGAGGCTAGGCAAAGGTGTGATCTCAATAAAAAAGCCCAGAGAGAATAGGCTTCAGCCTGATGCTATAGGGAAACTTGAGAGTATTCAGATTTAGAAATATAGCCTCAGAGCTATTAAAATCCAGGTAATGAATCTGGAGCTTTCTTATTTCTGCATCTCTCAGTCATTAGTTGGTGGAAGCCTTGGGGAGAGGAAAACCCCCAGGCACTTCCAGCTCTCTGCAAGTGAGGGCCAAGTAACTCTAGGAGCTAAATAACAGGGCTCTGAAGAAAACTTCATGTAGGCACTTAATAAATTTTGAATGGCTGGGTGGATGGATAAATTATACTTGGAGTTGCTTAGAAGGCAACAGAAAGATACTAAGGACTGTTGATGAAGAGCATGGTACCTCAAAATGATAAATTAAGTAGAGTAGTTTAGAAGCATTGTGAAGAGTTCCTTCCAACTTTCCTCTTGTGATTGAGTTCAAGTTTCAAAGCACTGTGGTCTAAAAACATGCAGGGGATAATCCCAATCTTTTGGTAATGGTTGAGACCTGATTTGTGACCCAGTTTGTGATCTATTCTGGAGACTGTTCCATGTGCCCTTGAGAAGAATGTATATTCTGCCGCTTTAGTGTGGAATGCTCTGTGTATATCTGTGAAGTCCATCTGGTCCAGTGCATCATTCGAAGCCCTTGTTTCCTTGTTGATCTTCTGCTTAGATGATCTATCCACTGCTTTGAGTGGGGTGTTGATGTCCCCTATTATTATTGCATTATTATCAAAGTGTTTCTTTAATTTTGTTATTAATTGGTTTATATAATTGGCTGCTCCCAAGTTAGGAGCATAAATATTTATACTTGTTAGATGTTCTTGTTGGATAGACCCTTTAAGTATGATAGTGTCCCTCTTCATCCCTTACTACAGTCTTTGGTTTAAGATCTAATTTGTCTGATATGAAGATTGCTACCCCACCTTTCTTTTGATGTCCATTACCATGATAAATGGTTCTCCACCCCCTCACTTTCAATCTGGAGGTGTCTTTAGGTCTAAAATGAGCCTCTTGTAGACAGAATATGGATGGGTCTTGCTTTTTTATCCAATCTGATGCCCTGTGTCTTTTGATTGGAGCATTTAGCCCATTTACATTCAGATTAACTATTCAAACATATGAATTTAGTGCCATTGTATTACTTGGAAAGTCCCTGTTTCTGTAGATTGTCTCTGTTTCTTTCTGGTCTGTTACTTTTGGGTTCCCTCTTCACTTACAGGATCCCCTTTAATATTTCTTTCAGGGCTGGTGTAGTGTTCACAAATTCTTTTACTTTCTGTTTTAAAAATTGGAAGAATTGTAATTTGACCTTCCATATCCCAAAATGTTTTGGGAGCACTAGGAAGGAATATATCCCAGGTTGGTAAGGCTCTGGAAAGGAATCAGAGGAACCACTCATTGTTTTGCCTCTACCCAGCTGAGAAACCTTGGGCCAGTCATTTAACCCCTTTGGTCCTCAGTTTACTTGTCCATAACAAAAGAGGATTAGACTAGATCATTGATTCTCCTTAGAGGCAGCATTGCCACCAGAAGGGACATTTGGGCCATGCATGGTAGAAGTTCTGGTTGTCATGGGACTGGACAGTTCTACTGGCATTTAGCAAGTGTGGACAATGATCATATGACTTTACTCATATGTGGAATATAAGAAACAGCACAGAAGATCATAGGGGAAGGGAGGGAAAACTGAGTGGGAAGTCATCAGAGGGAAAAAACCATGAGAGATTCTTAACTATAGAAAACAAGCTGAAGGTTGCTGGAGGGGAGGTGGGTGGGAGAATGGGGTAATTGCAAGAATGGCATTAAGGAGGGCACGTGATGTGATGAGCACTGGCTGTTACATGCAACAGATGAATTGTTGAACACTACATCTGAAACTAAAGATATACAATATGTTGGCTAATTGAATTTAAATAAAAAAAGAGAAGCATTGTGAAGACTAGATTAATGAAAGGAACATTTAAAAGAAGAAACACCATTTAGGAGAAAATCACCATGGTGATAAGGTCCTGTTCTAGCATGGAAATAGCAGTAACAGAAGGTAAGACATGCTTTTGATTAATATTGTAATAAAGATTCCATCATTCTTGATGACTTGAGTGGATATGCTGAGACAAAGGAAGAGAGGAAAAAGAGCTTTTTGAACCCAGATAAGAATGAGATTACTTACAGAAAGGGAAAATCAGGACGTACTGGGAATTGGGTTAGGTTGGGCTGGGCATCAAAGATAATATTAAAATTCAGATCTAGACATGATGGGTGTCAATAGGAACAAGCAGCCAAATATTCAGAAAGCATATTGGAAAAGTGAGATTTGATCTTGGGAAACATGACAGGCTGGAAATATAGATATGAGATTCAGGTTTGAAGATAGGTAAGCTGAATCAAACACGGAAGAGAATTTAAGAAAGAGGTTATTGAACAAAGATAATAAAGAAGACCAGAACTATGGCAAATACCACATTTAGAGAAAGGAAAGAAAGGTGATGGGGAAAGGTAGAGGAGAAATAAAAGAACACACAGCAATGTGGTTTCAAAGAGATGAAGACAAGAGAAAGGTTCAAAATGGACAGGGTGGTTTTAGACTTAAGCCCTCAAAGAGTTCAAATAAAATAGAACTGAGAAAAATATTAGGTGACAAATAGAAGATATCCTTTACATACTTAAAGAGTTACATTTGGTGGCAAAAACTCACATCAAATGCCAAAATATACACCAATAAAAAGAACACACATCCTTATGTTCCTCTAATAGAAATGTAAATTTGTACAACTTTTCATGGAAGCAATTTGGTAATATATGACAAAAATATTTTAATATTTGGATAATTTATTCTAGCAATTTCATCTTATCTTTGTAATCCTAAGAAATCAACCAGATTTAAAGTCTGTAATTTAGAGGGAGCTCTGGAAAAGATGGCGGAGGTGTAGGGGACCTATTCCAATCGGTCCCCGGAATTGAGCTGGATATCTACCAGACCACTCTGAATACCTACAAAATCAGCCTGAGATGTAAGAAGATAGATCTGGATCTCTACAAACAGAATATTGCAGGTGGTTGGTTTCGAGGAATGAAGCGGGGAGCCTTGATTCTGCAGGCAGATATTGGAAGATAAATGGAAGGGGAAGGGAGCTGCCATAAGTGCTGGTGCCCGGACAGGTGAAATAACAAAGGAGGGCAAAAGCCTCTGGGGCTGGGGACCAGGTGCAGACTCGCAGACTGGTAGCAATGGGGAAAGGACTTTAGGGCAGCCCCCCAGACTGAAACCTGGAGGGGCAGACCACACATATGAACTGGGGACAGCTGGTGGTTTTAGAAGCACAAAGGGCAGAGACGTGCCCCGACCTGGAGGCCAGGACTGGGAGCACTGCTGAGGGGTGCACAACCCAGGACTCTGCAGTTTATAGCAGCATAGACAGAAGCAGAGGTAGGGTGGCCTGGAGAGCTCACTGAAGAACAGACTGCAGTCACTGCTCTGAGACAGAGGGTTGGAAATGATCTCTTCTACTATGACCCTTGGAAGAGAGGTGGAAAGCTGCCAGGGAAAGCCGCCAGAGAACAAAAGCCCCCCAAAACCAGTTTTCACTGAGCCTATCCCCCCCACAGGGGGCAGGGCAACTCTGCCCAAACAGGGTTGCCTGAGTAACAGTGCAGCAGGCCACACCCCCAGAAGATAGGCTGGGAGAACAAGAGGCTGGCAACCCTAAGGTCCCTATAAAACAGGTGCATACTGCTTGGGTTGTGGTCAATAATTTGGACTCTGTACATTCCCTCAACCACCCCTCAACAGAATGACTAGGAGGAGGAACCCCCAAAATAGTAAAGACTCAGAGACTGTGCCTTCTGCTGCAGATTTACAAATGGATATAGATATAACCAAGATATTGGAGATGGAATTCAGGGTAGCAATTGTGAAGACAATAGCTAGAATGGAGAAATCGATTAATGGCAACATAGAGGCTCTAAGGACAGAAATGAAAGCTGAACTGGCAGAATTTAAAAATGCTATCAGTGAGATCCAATCTAATCTAACAGCTAGGGTAAGCAAGGCAGAAGAACAAATTAGTGATCTAGAAGACCAGTTGATAGAAAAGAGGAAAAAGAGGAGGCCAGGGAAAAACAACTCAGAATCCATGAAAATAGAATCAGAGAAATAAGTGACACCATGAAACATTCCAATGTCAGAATTATTGGGATCCCTGAGGGGGTGGAGAGAGAGAGAGGACTAGAAGATATATTTGAGCAAATTACAGCTGAGAACTTCCCTAATCTGGGGAATGAAACAAACATTCATGTCCTAGAGGCAGAGAGGACCCCTCCCAAGATCAAGGAAAACAGGCCAATGCCCTGGCATGTAATAGTAAAACCCGCAAATCTTAGAACCAAGGAAACCCTCTTAAGGGCAGTTGGGGGTGGGGGGGGAGCGGGGAAGAGATTCCTTATGTACAGAGGGAGAAACATCAGAATGATGTCAGACCTATCCACAGAGACCAGGCAAGCCAGAAAGGGCTGGCAAGAAATGTTCAGGGTACTAAACAAGAAGAACATGCAGCCAAGAATACTTTATCTGGCAAGGCTGTCATTTAGAATAGATGGAGGGAGTCAGAGCTTCCAAGATCGGCACAAACTGAAAGAATATTTGACCACCAAGATGGCCCTGCAAGAAATATTAAGGGGGGTTCTATAAAAGGAGAAAGACCCCAAGAGTGATATACAACAGAAATTTACAGAGACAATCTATAGAAACAAGGTCTTCACAGGCAACATGATGACCATAAATTCATATCTTTCAATAATCACTCTCAACGTGAACGGCCTAAATGCTCCCATAAAATGGCACAGGGTTGCAGATTGGATAAAAAGACAGAACCCATCCATATGCTGTCTACAAGAGATCATTTTGAACTTAAA
>NC_138371.1:160142326-160176661 GCF_054177405.1 Leptonychotes weddellii | reverse complement strand
AAAGACATGTATCATATGATCTCACTGATATGAGGAATTCTTAATTGCAGGAAACAAACAGGGTTGCTGGAGTGTGGGGTGGGGTGGGAGGGATGGGGTGACTGGGTGATAGACACTGGGGAGGGTATGTGCTGTGGTAAGCGCTGTGAATTGTGCAAGACTATTGAATCTCAGATCTGTACCTCTGAAACAAATAATGCAACATACGTTAAGAAAAAAAAAAGAAGAAGAAGGTAGCGGGAGGGGAAGAATGAAGCGAGGGAAATCGGAGGGGTAGACGAACCATGAGAGACGATGGACTCTGAGAAACAAACTGAGGGTTCTAGAGGGGGGAGGGGGTGGGAGGATGGTTAGCCTGGTGATGGGTATTAAAGAGGGCACGTTCTGCATGGAGCACTGGGTGTTATGCACAAACAATGAATCATGGAACACTTCATCTAAAACTAATGATGTAATGTATGGGGATTAACATAAGAATAAAAAAAAATTGGTGTCACCTTATGAAATTATGCTACAATGAAGCTGAATAAAGAAAGAATATCAAAGTTCTATTTGTCATGGCCTATTTCTGAGTCTAAGGACCACATGCATATCCATCGAAGGTTCACCATACATAATTCTCACTTGATATGTACACTTACCTCTCCCCATTATTGGGGGTATCTGTGGTTGCCAGTTTCAACTATTTTCTAATGAATTCAGCACTATATATATATATATATATATATATGCATATAAATATACATACAATTTTTACATTTTAAAGATTTCATTTATTTGAGAGAGTGAGCAAGAGAGAGAACACAAGCAGGGAGGGGAAGAGGGAGACGGAGAGGGAGAAGCAGGCTCCCTGCTGAGCAGAGAGCCCGACGTGGAACTCGATCCCAGAACCCTGGGATCATGACCTGAGCTGAAGGCAGACACTTAACCGACTGAGCCACCCAGGCACCCCTATCCAGTGTTTTAACTGCAACAGAAAGCATTTCGTATTCACTCATTTAGCCATGTTTCAAGCACAGAAGTTCTATTTTCTAGAGTGTATGTACATTATAATAGATATTAATGTACATTAAATTATATATGTGTGTGTGTATATATATATTCCCATGATAATATTTTAATTGTATAAAAGGATATGGAATGAAAACTGGAGGTCTAGTTTTATACCCCAATTCTTTCTTTCATTAGGAGCAACTGTTGTAAATAATTTACTATATATGCTTCCAGAGCTTTTTCATAAAACAGGACAACTGCATATGTATTATTGGTTAATGTCTCTTTTTCATATAACATTATATCTTAGAGAACTTAATGTCAACTTATATAAATAAATTTCAATTTTTGAAATTATGGCATGTACAAAAAAGAACATATGTACTACAAATTGTTTACTCTGCAATTTATTGCAAATTATATGACCATGCATATAATTTAAAGCCATTACTCTACTGTTAGGCACTTAGGTGTTTTCCAATTTTCTAGTTCCCATTAGACATGTATTTTTAAAACTAGCAGAGAGTATACAGGTATAACATCTTGGGCTCACCTCTTATGCAAATATATAGCCTACTAGTGCCTGGTGCTGTGCATGTGTAGGATGCAAATAAATTCTAGAAATCACCAAGGACACACTGCTTCGTAAACACCAGATGAGATTGCCTGAAGCCGTCAGTTACATTTTCTGGAAAATCCTGCTCAAGATTTTAGTAACTTATCTGTAGGTTTATAATTCTATGGTCATTCTTCCTTCTGAGTTTCTACTTCCACTGATTTCATTTAGCTTCAAAACTGTGTAGCTCTTCCATGTGTATGGTTCTTATTCTAATTGTTTTGACCCCGTCACATAAATCAGCATTTTCCTTAATGTTCATAAAACAAAAATTGTACACGTGCCAAATATATATATAACAGATTTGACTCAAGTTTTTGAGAACCACAAAAATTTTTATTGCAGCCTATTGTAGCATTGCAAATACCTAAAGTTGTGTGTTAATCGTTGCCTTAAAAATAGTCTCTTTGCCTGGTCTGGATTCTAGTTTCAGTTTTCTATACTGAAAAGTACTCTACTTCCTACTTTCTCATATATACTTTGCTTCTTTTCTCTATTTTCTATCTTCTTCCTTTCAGGGAAAAAACTCCCACATTTCTCTCACTGCTCCACACAGAACATTTTAGGTCCCTGCAGCAAGATTATCCAAGTACACATTCAACACAGGACACACTTTGTAAATTCAAGTGCTGGGCTAAAACTTAAATGTGGTCCATTTATAACAACCCCCCCCAATTAAATTAGTAGACAGGCCATATCCTCTTTAATATCTGTGAGACTGAAGAAGCAAGAGAGACTCTTACCTTCAAGGAATTCACCATGTAATAAGTGTACAGACCTGCTGATCCACCACTGGACTACCATGATGGAAAAATTGTGGGAACACTGAACAGGGAAATTTAATTCAGCCCTGAGGTATTATGAAATGTTGCCAAGAGGAGGCTATAATCAAAGATGACCCACAGGTTAGATGGCTTTCCATAAAAAGGTAAGAGTGCTCTGCATTTGCAAATAAACAAACAAAGCTGAGAGACACCTACCATACTGCTGATTAGGAGACCACTCCAAGAAACCTTACTAGTTGTATTGCTTTCAACAATAAGTTACCAGTCTAATGTAGGTGGGCTCTACCATTTATAGCAATTGTACATTATTTGGGTACACTAAAACCACAGGAAAAGCAAAAATAATACAATTGTCATGATATGACTTACATTACATAATTCTTAGTTTTCATTTTAGAAATACTATTTTTTTCTGTCATTAGCGGCCATGAAAATAAGACCATGCATATAATTTAAACATGTTTTGAAGAACTGAGTCTGGATGTTTTGAGGATTCTGGTAGAAGAAATAATAAAAGACATTCTGGTTCTGAAAACTAATGTCAGTTGCCTATTTGATCTGGGGCCATAGCAGTGAAAGGGGGAAAAAAGTAAGAGGGTAAAATTAAGAAAGATGCAGAAATGAAAGAGAAGCAAGACATGTCAACCACTGCCCAAACTACTAACATCTTCCATTAAAGAAACTACACGTCACCATACTGTTAGAAAAGGATTCTCTTGAACTATGAACCCTGTCCAAAAAATACCTGCAAATAGGAGAAAAAGAACAACAGAAACTATAACCAAAAAGCTACTATAGTAGAAAATATATAATATTAATCAAAACATTTCAGCTGAAGAAATTCTTCACCCAAAACTAAACACTAAGTAGAATAGTGGTTTCCAAACTTAAATGTTTTCAAATTAGTATGTGATTATGATCCAAATTTAGGAAATTTCACACTGAGGTAATATTTTATCAAATCTACAGTACATATTCCAAGTCTGGAGTCACACACTGTGTTTATTGTTTTCATATCTCTTTTCCCTTCTTCAATCTGCAAGAGTTTCTCAGCCTGTCTTTGTCATGACATTGACATTTTTGAAAACTTCAGGCTAGTGATTTTTAGAAAGTTTCTTAATTTGAGTTTAACTAATATGTTCTCATAATTAGATTCAAGTTCTGCATCTCTAGCTGGAATAATGCAGAAGTGATAAAGTACCCTTCTCAGTGTATCACATCCCAAAATACATGATGTCTACCTGCCACTTTCTAATGAGGCTAATTTGGGTCATCAGGTCAAGATGGTGTCTACTTTCTCCACTATTTAGTTGCTATTTTTCCCTCCATTTTTCTCCACTTAGTAACTATTTTGTTACTACTTAGCAGTCTGTGGTGAGACACTTTGAGAACAAGCAAACAGCTTGCTCCTCATCCCGCTTTTTCTGCAGCTTTAATATGTGTCTTGCCTGAATCAGTTTTTACCAACCTGCTGCAATCATTGTTTTTCCACTCAATCATTTCTTCCACATTTATCAGCTGGCACACTAATTTAACAAGCATCCTCATTTCTCTTCTATTTGTGTTTATTTACTTATTATCATAATAGACTCAAATGACTTCCTACTTCATTTGATGGATTACAATCCACTGTGGTCCTCATTTATTTTGATGCTCAAATTACCCCAGAAATGGCCAATGGGAATCCCATCAAGCTGTCTCTAATGTCCTTTTGGCCTGTCATTATTTTTGAACACTTTCTTACTCTCTGGTGCACCAAGATGTTCCAGTTTCATCTTTGCCCTTTTTGCCCCAGCCCTGGAATCAGATATTTTTCTAAGAAGTTATTCCTTTTGGTAGGGCTGGGTGTTAAAAAACTAACATCTGTGCACAAGATTTGCTTATAGCTACTGGAGTATCAGTGCTTTTTTCTGTGGATAGAGGTAGGGGAAAATATTGATTTGTCTCAGACTCCAGGCTGTTCCCTTAACTACATAGTTGATTTCAGGTCCCTATTTCAGCCTAAGAGTGAGAGTGTGAGACAAAGTAAAAGAGTGAGAGAAAGACTGAGAAGACTGAAAGTTCTCAGGATCTCTTAGTCATTTCTGGAAGTGTTGAGTAGGAGAAGGAAATCTAAACTGCACTTTATTCTAGACCTGCAACATAAACTTTGCCCACTTGTATTTTCAATAATGTTTTCTGTCCAAATGCTTACCTTCAGCTGGCCTTAGATATGGTGAAAGAAGAACTCTCAATGCATCCGTACCCATTTGATTTGCAATGCTTTCTGCATTTCACTAGATCTTAGAGGATCTAGAAAGTCCAGTATGTAATAGATATTAAGATAGTAAGATAGGATTCCCCCTGATTTCAAACTATATTACAAAGCCATAGTAACTAAAACAGTATGGTGTTGGCAGACAGACACATAGACCAATGGAACAAAATAGAGATCCCACAAATAAACCCAAACATATATGAGCAACTGATTTATGACAATGGAGCAAATAATATGCAATGGGGAAATGATAACCTCTTCAATAAATGGTGTTGGGAAAATTGGACATCCTCATACAAAAGAATGAAACTGGACCACTATCTTACACTATGCACAAAAATAACTCAAAATGAATTAAAGGCTTGACTCTAAGATCTGAAACCATAAGACTTCTAGAAAAAATAAGTAATAAGCTCTTGACAGAGGTCTTGGTGATATTCTATTTGAATCTGACATCAAAAGCAAAAACAACAAAAGCAAAAATAAACAAATGGGGCTATATCAAATAAAAAGCTTCTGCACAGGAAAGAAAACCATCAACAAAAAGAAAAGACAACCACCTGAATGGAAGGAAATCTTTGCAAGTCATATATCTGATAAGGGGTTAATATTCAAAATATACAAAGAACTCATACAACTCAATTAAAAAATCTGATTTAAAAATGGGCAGAAGATCTGAATAGACATTTTCCAAAGAAGACATACAGATAACCAACAGATACAAAAAAAAAAATATGCTCTACATTATTAATCATTAAGGAAATGCAAATTAAAACCATGAGATGTTACCTCACACCTATTAGAATGGCTATTATCAGAAAGACTAGAAATGTGTTGGTGAGGACATGGAAAGAAGGAAAACTTTGTATATTGTTGGTAGAAATGTAAACTGGTGTATCTACTAAGGAAAACAGTATGGAGGGTCCTTAAAAATTAAAAATAGAATTACCATGTGACACAGCAATTCCACTTCTGGATATTTATCTGAAGGAAACAAAACACTAATTTGGAAACACATATACATCCCCATGTTCATTTTGGCATTATTTACAATATCCAAGATATGGAAATAATTAATCTAAGTGTCCATCAGTGGCTGAACAAAGAAGTTGTGATATATATGTAATATACATTATATTTATGTAATGGAATATTATTTAGCCATAAAAAAACAAAATTTTGTGATTTATGACAACATAGATTGATGTCAAGGCATTATGCTAAATGAGATAAGTCAGAGAAAGAAAAATGCTATATGATCTCATATGTAGAATCTAATATATATATATAAAACAAAACTAAAACTAAGCTCATAAATGGGTGCTCAGGTGGCTCAGTTGGTTAAGTGTCTGACCCTTGATTTCAGCTCAGGTCCTGATCTCAGGGTTGTGAGATTGAGTCCTGCGAGGGCTCTGTGCTCAGCATGGAGTCTGCTTGAGGCTCTTTATCCCTCTCCCTCTGCCCCTGCCCTCTGCGCACACATGTGCACATGCTCTCTCTCTGTCTCTTTCCTAAAATAAATAAATAAAATCTTAAAAAAAGAAAAACCTAAGCTCATAGATACAGAGAAGACAATGGTGGTTGTCAGAGGTAAGAAGTTTGGTGTGAAAAAAAAAAAGGGTAATTTTCTTTTTTTTTTTTTTTAGTTTAAATAGAATTTAAAAATATATATATAAGGGAGGACTGAAGGGATAATCTTTGAGTAACTGGCTTAAAAATTCCCAACCACCCCAGAGAAAACTAAACACTGTATATAGATTATGTTATCATGCCCACAGATCATTGTGATAAATGAGACTCCATGGACAAGCTTGAATAGCGCTCTGTTCTATGAGCAATGCATTGCCATCTCAAGAGACCCAGGTACTCATAGGACTTAAATCAGGCAGGATTTTACAGGAACTGTGATATAGCCCTTTTAAAAACCACTTTAGATAGTCGTTTGATTTTTCATTTTATTTTTAGCAAATACAGAAAAAGGTGGGAAACATGGCTTAGCTTAAACAAGGCAAAGGAAGATTTGATACCTTTTTTTGATACTTTATAAGAGTCTATTCTTTAATGAATAGCATTATGAAAGAAATAAGATTATGCTGGAATATAAAGCTATTTAATATGCTTCACTGAATTTAGTGGCTGGTAAGTTATAACAAGATTATTTTTAATATATTTTGGAGACAATGCTAGATACATTTCTTTATTCTGTGACTGGAGTTACTCTGTAATAATTTCTGTGCCCTTAACCTAAAATGTTTTACTGAACATATCAAAGCATGTTATAAAAAACAACAACAACAACAACAAACAAACAGTAAACTATGGCACAAGATGTTCTGGACCATGTAGCCCAATTTTTTTGACCACTTGTCCATCTATTTAAACCCAGAACTGATGTAGTAAAAACATATGGCCACCTATTATAATTATTACAAAATTATTTTCTAAAAATCCTTATTAGTATTTAATAAAAGACTAAGAGAGAACTACGTCAAACTAGAAAGTCAGAATTTCTCATCTAGAAATGACTGAGATACAGACTTTTCTTTTTCCCCAAATATTTTCCCAATTGCTTCCTCTTCCAATTAAGATAACAAGCAGTCATCACCCTGTGCTCTGCTCTAGACACAGACCAGAGTGGGTGATGGTGGTCACCAAGAAACAAAGAGCTTACAGGTAGTATTGGCTTCTGTGTTATGGAAGTTTTAACCCCCAGGGGAACAGTAATTCATAGGTAGATATAAAACATATGAGGAGACAATGAAGGAAACACTTTCTTAGACATTAGAGGCAAGGAGATCTGGGAAGAGAGGTGTATAGGAGAAAACAAGCAGACCAGTTTATCAGGTGAACAGTCTTAGAGATGGGTGTGAATACCAAGAATTGCTGCCAGGGAGAGGCTAATTCTTGATGGAAACTTCTTGTTGCTTATAGCGTTCTCACTCTGGAACCAGGTGATCACTCACACAATCACTGCTTTTGGTGGGTTTGGTGGGGATGTGGAATTCTTTCCAATCATGGTGATTCATCAACAGCAGCTTTCCTTTGCTTTGTCTCAGGCTCACTTATTCCATGTGAGCTTGTCTCGTAGCAATGTTCCATTCAGTAGCAAGCTCAAGAAAAGGAAATGAGACTTTGGACATTCACTAGGATGAAGAGAGCTCTATTTACCAAATTTATTTCTCTGTTATTCTGCCCTGTGAATTCTAGCTGCCTTGGCCTCTCTGAATTCTCATCTTTGTTAAGGAGAGCTAAATTTAGTCTTTAGATTTCTATTTTTAAAAAATATTTTTTGGCAGAGATCTGAAAAAGGAATTTGGAGGAACAGGACTATTAGGGAACATTAAATTACAAAATTGTGAGGGTCTTAGCCAAGGCAGGATGGTGAGGATAAAGAGGAGGTCACGGATTTAAGATATATTTAGAAGGGAAAATAGAGAAGACTTGGTTATCAATTAACCAGGGGTATGGAGGGGAAAAGAGACACACAAGTTGGCTGCTAGGCTCCTAGCCTATGTGAGTGGATAAGGGTTGGGCTCCTCATCAAAATAGAAAATGCAGAAGGGGAAAGACCAAACAAGTAGGGGATAAGGATGATGAGTTTAGTTTTCCACGTACTAAGTTTCCTGATTCATGTGGCATGCTGGAGGAATATACAATCAGTATTTCAGTTTGGTTCAATTCAACATTCACTGAATACCTACCATATGCTAGGAACTTTGTTAGGAACTGGAAAGAGAAGGCGGAATAAGATGCAGTAGTTTTCATTGGTGTAGAACACAAGAGATCTGGGGCACATATATAAGTTTGTTCTATAATAATGTCTTATTTACCTGACCACCAAACCCGAAAATTCGAAACAACAGTTGCAAGTACGAAAGTTAGGAAGAGAAGATCAATGAAATAAAGGTTTATATTCTTTCTTCCATAAATAAAGCCCCCAGTCCATTTTCAGAAACTTTTGACCCCTGTGTAATACAACATCCAGGCTAGCTCTGACTCTCAGCCAAACTAATTTTCTGCTTCTGCTTCAAAGTAGGAGATTAGAAGCAGAGGGGGAACTGCTAAAGGCAGTTATATTTTCAGTAGTGTGAAGTGATCACTGAGAGCTTGTCAAGAAAAGCAGGAAAACAAAATAGGGAGAGCACATCTAAGCCCAGGAATCTACATATCAGTAACTCTGTGTTTACCTCTGTATTGCAGTAATTATTGTTTATTGTGATGATTGTTTAGTTGTATGTTTTAATCATCAAGAAGAATATTTATTATGCTAATTTATTTTCTGCAACTTCTGTATGATGCAAAATAAACATCTAATAGATTTGTATTACATGACTTCCTACAAATGTTAGTGGTCTCATTAAAACATCGAGATATTTTTCTACAATATTATAAATTAGGAACACTGGTTAATATTGTCCAGACTCCTGTATAAAGGCTAATTAATAAAATGTCAAATTAGATGCTCAAGTAGGACAGTAGAGCCTTTTGGAAAAAAAAAAGCATAGGTGACATTTTTCATTAAACCATTGTGTTTTACAATCCATCTCCATATCTCTTGGCCATTAGCAACCATGACCAATGGGCTATACCTGGCTTAAAAAGTGGCCATGGTCACTTTATTCTTTCAAATTTACCATTAGTTCCTTTTTTTTCTATATCTATTCTAGTTCTAGTATTCCAGGAAGTTCAACACAGGTGGAAAGTATAAGTAAATGAAGAGAGGTTTTACTAGCAAAGTAAACCTGGCAGAAGAAAAGAGCTAAGCTTGATAAAAGTGTACATCACTTCTAAATATATAAAATTGATTAAGGGTTGGGTCTCTTAGAGTCTGCAATGGGAGATCTGTTGAGAATTCTATCAATCATCAGATAAATAGAGGAGGAACCAAGAGAAATTTAGAAGTACTGTTTATGGGCAATCTGGAGAATGTGTAGATATTGCCTTATTTCCTGGAGAATGTGTAGATATTGCCTTATTTAAATATAAAATATTTAAATTTTAATATTAAACATTGTAAGGAAACTTGAAGTACAAAAGAGATTAAACCTGCATTAGAAGTAATAAAGAGAATTAAAGCTGTAGAATACTCAATTATAGCAAATGCAAACTTGAGAATTTTAACTCAGTTTCCAAAGAAAGTGGGCAAAGAGATTACAGTGATTATAAAGTGATATACATGAAGGAATGAAAATATACATACTAGGTACATAAATTTTTCAGAAAAAAATTACTGAGGAAGAATCTAATATTCAATATAAAACCTACTTTTGATGTAAATAAATACCAGAGTCTATAGATCAAAGGTGACCATTGAATACAGGCAAAGTAAATAGAGAATAATATCTAGAGTTCAAAGGCATCACCTCCTTACCCTCAACACTTCCTCTACTCCACAAAAAGGCATGAGGACTCACCGGTGTCTTGTGTTAAATCTACCCAAACTTTGAAGAAAGATAATTCCCTTGATAATTAAAATGTTTCAGAACACATATGAAGAGAAAGGCAACATTGGGATTCTGTCTGTGAAGTAAGCCTAACCCTGCTGGTAAAACCTGAGGAAGAAAGCTGAAACTGATGCTGAAAACACTCAATAAGATATTAGCAAACTGGATTGAGCAAAACAGTAAAAAATAATATACAATGACCAAGTGAAATTCATAGTAACAATGTGAGATAGATCAATACTAGAATTATTAGTATATTTCACACTATTAATGAATGAAAAATCATAGCATTATCTCTGAAGATGCCAAAATGCATTGAAAATATTAACATTTATTCTTGAACTTAAAACAAGTTTAATAAAGTAGGGATGGTGGTATTTCTTAACATGATAACTATACACACACAGAGAACCCATGTACACACAAAAACAAACACAAACAGATACAACACATGAGGATATATGCAGACACACATTCTCCTTAATGGAGAAAAACTTGATGCATTTCCATTAACAAGGAAACAAGTTGAACTCTCTACTATTACAGCCATTAACAATCCTCCGAAATACTGGTTAATAAAACAACCAACAACAAAAAAATAGTAGGTAAACTCTTTAAGAAAGGAAAATCATCAATTGATAAATTTCTTTTAAATAACATGAAAACTTACAAAGGTAAAAATCAATTGAAAACTATTATAATAAAAATATTTAATAATATGTTGGGAAACATATTACTTCTTATATTCAAGAAGATATAAATATACCTACATGTCCCTTGATGGATGAGTAAAATCTCAGGTATATAAGACGATTAAGTTGTAGCAATCTGCATTACAACACTGTGCCTATAGTTAACAATACTGTATTGTGCACTTTTAAAATTTAAGTGGCGAAATCTCATGTTACATGTTCTTACCACAATACAATTTTTAAAAATAAATAAATTTAAAAATACACAAATAACTAATCAAGTAGAAAATTTAACATTTAACACTTTTAATACCAGGCTAAGTATAAATAGTGTATCTTTTTATAAATATAAAAATGAAATATTATAAAAAAGTCAATGTTTCCTGAATTTATACATTTATCATGGCCTATACAAAAATGACAGTTTATATTTTTGTTTCTTTGACTCAGAAAATATGATTCTTAGCCTCTTATGAAGGGAAAGGATATATCTGAACAAAAAACTAATATGATTTATTTACCTGCTTTACCTGATATTAAAACAATTTATAAAGTCTTAGTAACTAAAACATTTCTCTTAATGCATGTATTTATAGATCAACAAACCAGAGTTAGAGTAGACCATATCATATATATGATATATGAATTTATATTTTCTTCTCCAAAAGGAGAGTAAAGTTACTGGTAATGTCACCAGTTGATTTGCACTTCTGGGTCAAGTGCTAGATTAAAAAAGAAAAACAATCCTGGGGAAGTACATATAGAATAAATAATTAAAATATTTTGAGGATGCTTTGGTTATTAAAAAAAATTAAATACCTAAATGCTACTTCTGGAATTTACCTCTTCAAGTCTATCTGAGCTTAGTTATCAATTGTAGAATTAGAATTCACCCACTGGCGCTTTGTACTCAGCCTACAAATTTGCTAATGGGCTATACAGGTAAGAAGGAGGGCATGATTTTATTTCATTACAATAAGAAAGTTTTTATAATCTTCTTCTGCCCTCATTTTTACATGTAAATATTTGCTCTTTCTCAAGCTCAGCAACAGATCGTAACTCCTCTCTGTTATGCCGGCTTAGTTTATCTGGAGGGAAGATTGCTATACTTGTACTCAGTCAGGTACCAGAATCTTAAGGAAACCAAACCATACTTTTCCTTTGCAAGGTTTCTATTCTCTCTTCTTTGACATTCAAATGTGTCCACCAACAGCTTCGAATGTTATTGCAGATAAACAAAGAAGGATGTTTTGTATTTGTGATATCATCTTCCATGTGCCCCAAATACTTAGGAACCTCATGATCCTTTGTTGTCAAAGCAAATGCATGTGTGGCTTTTACAGTTATTACATCCCTAGGATGTCCTCCTTGCTATTATGTCACCTTTTAAATTATATTTCATCTAATTTTGGACTGAGTTGGGAAAGAAAAATAAACCTGGGCTTTCTGGAGATGCAAAGAGTACATCTGACACAACATCACTATATTGCATTAGTTGCAGAAACATGTAAAAAACTTAATTTTAAAAATAGACTTTTACTGTTATTATTTAGAAAAACAGAATAAGCAAAAATAGCAATTTCTTTCTTTGGATAAACAATATACCCTTACTTTTTAATAATAGTTGGCAAGCATATTCTCATTTAATACAACAATCTTTTAATGTGAAGTATTATTTTATAAAGAGAAAAATATGAAAGATCAAATGAATTTATGAAAGTCTCATAGACAGCACATGAGATAGTTTATGTTTTATATTCCAAATCCAGTGGTTTTCACATTAAAAAATGATGCTTGATCAGCAATATGGAACGATAACTTTAGGCAGCATATTCCAGATGAATAAAGGAGCATCATCACATATTTACCTTGCAAACTGGACTTTTGTCATAATAAGAAATTAGGGGACTAAAAGAAAATAGACAAGGCCTGTCTTTCCACAGCAGAGGGTAGGTATATTGACATATAATATTGTTCTGTAGCAGTTTGGCAAGGACAAATTGAGACCCCAGAGGCCAACCTTATGGGTCACAGCTGAACTGCTCAAATTATTCCCAGTAGAAGAATCAGGTTTCTGTGATATTTTAATAGCTCTCCTTAGATTACAAGAAATTTCATCCTGTCTTGTTTTTATTTATTATAACCAGATAGTATTTCCTTAATTTTAAAATGGTATTAATATATTTGACTAATGAATACAAGGTTTTGCTAAAAAATCCATCTTGATTAAACTGAGAAGTAAAATATGATAATACACCAATAAAAATTCTTACATGAATATTTTGTTTCTCTAGTGGAGGCTTAGATGATCACTTTGAAGATAGAATGGAAAAATACTTGCTAGTACATATTCTTTAACTGTTTTTATTATATTTTCAATTATTTCTGTTCAATTTCTGCTTGGTGTTACCACATCTGCTATTTTAAAGTGCTTTCATAATGAATACATTAATATTTTCAAGTTGACTTAGAATAGTGAATTGCACATAATAATTGCTCATTTAATATTAGCTGTGCTAGTAATACTATTTTTTACTTTTCCAATCACTCTTTCCTATTCTGTAGTAGTCTTACAAATTCTGTTTTCTTATAAATTCCTGCCCCGTCTAGTCTCCCTTTCTTCAAATGTCAAATAAAAAATGTGGATTTTCTAATTCTATTATTTCCCCAAACATCTATCACAGGTGGTATTTGTCTAACAGCTCAGAAATAGCTTGATGTTGGGAAAGAATGGAATCATTGCTGATGCTTCCATGCTTTATTATTTTAAGATACTCTACACTTTATTGTTTGTATTATCTTTGTGATCCTCATGATTATGTATTCAAAAATGTTTCTTTATACTCCTTATCTGTTATCAAGGGAGACTTTTTTGCTTCCTAAGCTTATTTGTCACATTATAAATGAAATCACTATTTTTTATATGTAGCAGGTAGAAGTTAGACACACAAATTAAGGGGCCAGCATGAGCTAAGTACAGCTGAAAAAGTCTCCCAACATTATATACCCAGATGACACTGGTTACCACCAGTGGGACCTGGAACCTCCTACTTAAGTCTTACTAAGAGGAGGTCAAATTGCCCTATGTTCTAAACCAATGCACATATCCTTCTTTTCCTCCAGTCAATTCAAGAATAAGACTGGGCTGGCTTAATGGGAATAAGCATCCATTCTACCATAGGTTGTTTTGGTTTAAATATAAATGGATGTGAGTAACTTCTAAATCTAGGTCAGGGAAGCTCCAAGAGAAATTTGATAAAAATTCTGGGTGCCTATAGAGGAGAATCCTGCCATCTCATTTTTTTTCTCTTCATTGTGCTGAATGTCAGCAGACCTATTCTGGTGCCTCTGATGAAGCAGAAACCTTTCCAGAGTTAACCAAATTAGAAATTTTGTGTGTGAATGAGGACACAGCCTGAGGTTCCCAGGAATAGTGTGTAACAAAGATCAAAGGAAACTTGGTGTAGCATGACTACAAAGAAGATGGCAAACTAATGCCACCACTTCCTAATTCTTTAAAGTCCCTGGGGACAAGTAGGCATCTCAAGAAGTTCTCCTAATTCCATGAAAAGAGTATGGAAGTTAGAAGAAATGACAGGAGCTGTGGGATAGACCAGTGTCTGCCAGGACAATAAGAGTCTCAACTTAGAGAAGTAACTGGAGGTTTGAAAATGTGGACAAGGTAGATGGAAGGTCCAATTTCCTTTCACAGGTATCTTCAGTGATGAAGGGGGCCCAAACCATCTCCATCACTTCAGAGAAAACCAGTTTGAGTCACCATGATGCTGGGGACACATTACCACCAGAAGAAGCAGTCCTTCAAATTAAGATTCTGCTGGCTTTTCTGTCCCTATTTCTAGTCCTGGATACCTGAGGGCTAGGGGTGGGGCTGGAAGAAGGAAAGTCTCAGAGCCAGAACCCCCAAACCTGCTGTTCTCCAATGAAGCCTAAGTCATAGCTCTAGCCTGGGGGAAGAGAAGAATGAATCTTGAATAGTGAAATTTTAAAGAAAAATAGGGTTGATTCTTAAGAACAGAAAATAAGACCTACTAAGTAGTTTCTATGTGATTTTTAGGTGATGAAGGAACTGCAGCTGTGGCCCTTCTCACTTTCTCTTTTAGTGTTGAGTGAGTAAGAAGAAGGTCAGTCTGGGGCTGAGAGGACATGCTTAAGGCTTAAGATAGACTCAAGTAGGAGGTATTCAACAACTCTAGTCTAGGTACTTCAGTCTACCTCACCAATGCTGTATTAGAGAATGTCAGTAAAGAACGACATATTGTCCCAGAGGGGAATATATACCACTGATTGGAATTCATTTGTGCAAATTCAGGAATCCTGGACACTTTGGACAGGCTGCATGAGGGAGAATATATACTAAAGGAAAATCATGCAGCCTGTCCAGAGTGTCCAGGATTCCTGAAATCGCACAAACTGGTGATGTATTGTGTGGTGACTAACATAATAAAATAAATTTAAAATATATATATATTTTAAAGCCAGATAATGGCATCTCATGTGAATTCTTTTTTTTTTTTTAAGATTTTTATTTATTTATTTAACAGAGATAGAGAGAGAGCACAAGTAGGCAGAGCGGCAAACAGAGGTAGAGGGAGAAGCGAGCTTCCTGCGGAGCTGGGAGCCCGATGCGGGGCTCAATCCCAGGACCCTGGGATCATGACCTGAGCCGAAGGCAGTTGCTTAACCTACTGAGCCACCCAGGCACCCCTCTCATGTGAATTCTAATTACTATTTTGTAACTGGTCCTTGGCTGAAGATAATTTGTTGAGACTAAAAACAAGAAGGGACCCTCTTAGGTATTTCAGAACCAATAAATATGTGCCATCGCAATCTATTCATGGATGTGTTATTGCTAACACATGTAGAAATACCATATTTAATTTTGCAAGTTGCAATAAACAGGGTTGTAGCCGGCAACAGCATCTATCAGTGTATATTTTAGAAGTACTGATGTCCTTTAATATAATGCTAAGAAAGAGGCTCTTCGCACCTATAGGACTTTGCCTGACCACTGATTACCCCAGGATCTCAGGGGCTAAGGGATGAAACCTGATGATGGAAAGCTGTGGAAAGTGCAACCAATAAACAAACCTAAGCTGTAGCATGGTTCTATAAACCATGGCTGCCATGCTGAGTGAGTAATTATGCTATTGCAGAAATGATAAATAATGCTGTGCTATCTTCACTGGGAAAATGAAGTATTTCTTGCCCCTCAAATTGCTAAAGGTGAAACCTGTTTTCTGGGACCAATCTGTTAGAAGGGAAATAATCTGACAAGGTAATTCTTCTTAAAGGGCCCCATGTTTGCCTCTATAGCGTGAAAATATTTAGTTTATAAATTCTACCTGCCCTCCTTGTCATGTTGTGAGGAGGAAAATGAAGGCCTAGTTGAGATTCAAAGGAACAGGTTTTAAAAATTGGAATTTCAGGATAATCTTGATTATGATTGGGGTTCTTACTCAGTTTCATTTAATTAATAATTATTTTACTTTAAATCTTCAAACAGGGGAATGAATAATGATTATTTAATCATATTGTGGAAGGCTAAACATAAAATAGAGCAAAATTAGTGTACGAATGGTATCTGTATGTGTATCTCATTGCATATTGAAGAGTCATCAAATTAAGTCTAAGCTATCAACCAGCCATTAATATTATATTTGTTGGAATACTTGTCAAATATTATAAAGGCTTTTATTTCCATCTTCTTTCCATATGTGGTTAGAATTATATATGTAACTCATCTAAGCTGGGCCACCTCTAGTCCAACCCAGCAGCAAGTCAGCATCCCATCCAAAAAAGCATCAAGTTCTAAAAAGAGACTCAAAATGAATATTGACCTTTACTAAAGATCTCTTGAGGAAGCAATTCATAACACAGCACATAGCACAACATGCCTACAATCCTCTTTCAATATCTCTTTCTCTCCTCAAAGTTTCATCATATATAACCACAGCTCATAATTTTTAACTTTGTCAAAATTATTACTATACAATCTGAGTCAATGTTACAATTATAGAAAATAACTAATATGATTATATAATTGTAAAACATAACTTGAGATAAGTGATTTACTTCAACTGATGAAGTTTGTATGGTGATGATTAAAGCAGAATGCATTTTCACAGCAAGGAGAAGGAAAGATATTTAGCAGGGATCTGGAACTCCAGAGCCCTTGATGTGATTCCTATGGTGAACACAAGCTCACGAAAGAGCCACATAGTAGGAACACAAAAGAAAAAGGATGATACTTTGAACTATTAAAGCACTGGCCTATGTGGCTACCTAGCCGACCTCCACAGTGACACCACCGTGAGTTTCAAGGACTATTCCTCCACCTTGCACCAAAGGCTTTGATACTGTGTTTTATGCCTATACTTAATCTTTACTTTTAGGTTTTAACCACTCCAGTGATGCAGAAAGACAAGTAACAATAACTTTAAGAAGAAGACCGCTAAGAGAAATAGTGTTTTGTTTGTTTGTTTTTTCCCCTAAAGCTGAGAATACCTGAATTACGTCCACTAGGAAAATCTTCCCCATCTTCTAAGGTCTTGGTTAGTGTTAGTGCATGTGTGGTGTAGGGGGAGTTGACAGCAGGCCCTGGATTAAATTGCAGCAAGACAACTTACTTGTCTTTTTTTTCACTGAAATCCATACTGATAGCCTATATTTTTGTCTTCGACCTATATCATCTACCTTCTCCTATTGGCGGAGTTAGAATACTGAGTTCACACCATATGTTAAAACATGTGAGTTATAGTTAAAGCTACTTTCTAAAAGAACTCATCATTAATCAATTTCTACTCAGATGTTATATAGCCAAGAAAATATCCCAATGATACTCTATAACTTTCTAGAAGTGACTAAGAATAGTCATATATCCCAACTGAAATAAATTGTATAGTGTTATATATTCTTTTTTGGAAATGAATATTTACAATCTGAGTTAATAAAAATCAAAAAAACTAATTTAATATGGGAATTCATATCATCGAAGCTTTTTTAATTCCTTGTATTTGTAAACCTGTATTCAAGATAATACCTCAGATTATACCCCCAAATTAATCTAAATTCTCAGTAGACAACATTATACTGTCAAAATCACACTAACACAAGGTCTCAAAGACATAGAAGCTTGATATCAGAAGGTTAATAATTTTTGGACATATCACTGTAGTAATAAAAGCAAGCTGTGAATTAGACACAGGTACAGAGATTTGAATACTGGGGATTGTAAATCTAAATTTATGTCACATATAAGTATACCCTGTTGGAAGACAGTTTTTTATGTGGTCCTCACATTTCTGTATATCTTACAAGCAGAGATACTGAGCGTCCTTTGAACTATCTCATCAAGAACATTTGGGTGGTGAACAATCCCGGGAAAACAGAGAGAGTTTTCACCTCCAGAGCAAAGGCCCAATTTGCTTAGAACCTTTAAGATCATGTTAGTGTCTTCTTGCTAAGCAAAGGCAGGTATTCTTCTACTTGCCCTTATAAAAGATGTGGGTTCCCTAAACTCAGGGTTTCTTTCCTGTAATGCAACCCATATTGTGAGCATGTCACCCAGCCTTCTTCGTATTGATTTTTCTGAACTGGGGTTTAGAAAGCCAATGCAAAAGTGCTGATACTCTGGTTACTGTTATTATGTAAGAACTTCTCAGTTTCTGCTATCATCCATAAGGCTATGATTAGATGACTTTCTAGTAGGATAAAATCTCCCATCCTTCATAGTTATAGACACATCTCACACTGAAGATGGTACGAGTGGACATGGCAGATGTAAAAGCTGGTGAATGTTTCCACTAAAGAGCTTTCCTAGACCCAAGGATCTTTTCCACAGAATTTAAATTTGAATAGTAACAATAAAGTTCTAAGGGAATTTGACTGAAAAGATAAGCAATCCTGAATATTTTTATAATACTCAGAAACTACTGATTCATTCAGTTTTTTTTTAAAATAGGAATTGTTTCTATGCACTAGCCATACAGAATCGCTAAAATTTCACTTTCAGTAACAATTTTATCTCACATTTGAAAACAGAACCTGTTCCTTACTGTAGGAAACCTACTACAAGGTGTGTCATAACAATTAATCCACTACAGTGGATTATATACTTGAAGATAAAAGAAGCTTCACTTCAAGAATTCTTGGGACTTAAATGAGATTTCTCTTCTGTTTTTAATGGGAAAATTACATGTTGCCTAAAAGTCACTTGATTTTACAACACACTATATAAGAGAAAGTTGTGAGGAGTGCATGCCGGTATTTGGGAGTAGTTATTCCATACCGTGAGGAACTTCTGCAGCTCTCACCCTTGTTTAGCAATTCCTCCATTCACCACTAGTTGGCATCCTAGTAGTCTTTGCAGAAAATGTTCCAAATAGTTTTAACTATCCCTCGTCTTCCTTAGGAGTCCCTCTCATTCTGAGCCTGCCAGTCCTCCAACTACATGCTCATTTGCTGACAACACTGAGACCTGCAGTCTTGCTCTTTACCTAAACATTTTTTTTTTCTGTGTCCTTCCACATAACTCCTTTGCCTCACTATTTTCTCAGAGGAAGAAATACTCCCCTAATTTACATGCCCGAAACTTTCATTCCTTTCTCTTCCCCCGACCTGAATCCATAAAAAGTATTACAGGATATTGAAAAGTCACTATTTTCTCTCTTTTACCACATTCTTATTGAGGTGCTAATTCACTTCTGCTGAATATTTTAAGAATTATGAAGCTGGTTCTTCTAGCATTAGCCCATCATTCACTTCCAGGTTAAGTAAGAGTACATATATATATTTTTAAATAGGGCAAGATGATGATGAGGATTTCTCTGAAGAGAGTAGTTGGCATATTAGTGTGGAATAATACAGAACACTATTGAGCAACACGGAGGGAATCGGGTGCTTCTCCTCACTTCAATCCAAGTATAACATTCAAGGTTCCAATAAAAAAAAAAAAAATAGAAATCCTACCTAAAGTGTTAAGTAAAAAACATTTAAATAAGGGAACAATTTACAGAGTTGTGGAGAAGGTTATAAGAACCAACAATGGAACATGAAATAATCTGGAGCAAACAACAAAGAGGAATTATTGTCATTCCTAGGCCTGATGGGGGGAAACAGAATTCATGGTTCTCAAACCCCAGAAAAACTGCAGCTCTATAGCTAAAGGAGAGGGCCTCCAGAAGGAACTCTACATTCAGGAGAGGAACAGAGTCACTGCCAACCTGCAGCCTCACAGAGATGGGGTCAGGAGAACAAATAACCACAGCTTCTAGTTCCCCCAACACTTCCTTTTTCCTTATGCTGCTAGAACTAACCAGAATCCAGAGGACTCAAAGTTGGGGCAAACCACCCCAGGATAAACAGAGCAGGCTAGAAGTGGGTGGAGAAAAGACATGAAGGGACAAAGGGAAAATATCAGCCAAAGGGCCCTTTTGGAAGAATACACAGAGAACCTGATATACATTCCCTTGTTGTTGTTGTTGTTATCCTTGGGTGATAAACAGGAACTTGTACCTGGTTCGTGCCTTAAAAAAGTCTGAAGATTAGAGACTGCTTGAGGTGGAGAAGTTAGGCGTGAGATGCTTCAATATCACCAAAAGTCAGGGCAAAAGTTTATGTTTCCCGTGTGTCACATGTTGGACTTCACAGAGGAAACCTAACTGAATCTATCTTTAGTAAAATCGGTGTTACCCAAAGTGGTTATCAGAGATGACTGTAACAGAGGACTGGACCTCTGGTAGCGAAGGCTTGAGACAAAAGTCCTAAGGATCCTGCCAGATATGGGAGCTGAAGATGGGCATGGAGGTTGGGGGCAGAATACTACCATCAGTGAGTTCCCAAGGAACCCAAGTGGCCCACGGGAGAGTCAGCTTTGGACATTTGCCTCAGCCAGAAGTAATCATTGTCTAATGACAACACTTCGGTTATTGAAAATTTTATCTTTTCCCTTTCTTCCAACTTCACTCCCTTGATCCAAATAACAGCTAGTGAGTGGGGCATGAAAAGAAGCATGAGAAAGAGAAACTGACCCCACATCATTTTCCCTCAAAATATTTCCAGTCTCAAGGAGGAATGAGTGGTGGAATACGAATTTTACATTAGTGGAGTTTACATGTACAAGACTGGATTGGAATATTTAATCCTTCAGATTTGAGACTATGAGTTAAGGCCTGAGTGTGGTAAGAAAGGTTGTGCTGAGACTTCATCCAGGAATGTGAGGAACAAATCCACAGATATTCAAAGGTAGTGGTCTGGAAAGAGAAAACCAGTATGTAATTTCCTCCATTACAAGTCCAACTCCTGCAATGAATTATGACATTTACAACATTCTTTCTTGACCTCCCACATTCTGCCTACAAACAGGCTTAGATGTCCCACATCCTAAAAGTCTCCCCAACTCTTGACATTACTAATTCATCCAACCCTAGATTTCAGCTTTTTCCTTTTTTTGCCAAATACTTGAAATGGTAGCTTTTGGTGGTATTCCCTCTCATGACTTAATCTTTTCAATTATTTTCATTTAATTCTCTCAATATTTTAATCTCTAACTTTTGGAATTACTTCTGTATAAATATCACCGGTGCTTTATATTAAAAAAAAAAAAAGATCTGGTAGATTACCTGAAAATCTCCTTCCTGAAGCCTTACCCACTTTGTTCAAAAAGGCCTACTGTATTACTTATTTGACAACTGTGGAACTCAGCTTCATTAAATGATAGATATTCTAGACTGATTCTCAAAAATCTATTCTTTTTGCCTCTTCATTTGTTTTTAATCCTTAGCTTATTATTAGATATTTTTCTGGGATTTTTCCCTTAAATTTCTGGTTCTCTAAGTCATTTCCTTCTCTAGATTATCCCTTCAATTATTTTTCTTCATTTTAAAACAACTTAAGATTATACATGCATTTTTTTTTAAAGATTTTATTTATTTATTTGACAGAGAGAGACACAGCGAGAGAGGGAGCACAAGTGGGGGGAGTGGGAGAGGGAGAAGCAGGCTTTCCGCGGAGCAGGGAGCCCGATGAGGGGCTCGATCCCAGGACGCTGGGATCGTGACCTGAGCCGAAGGCAGACGCTTAACGACTGAGCCACCCAGGCGCCCCTATACATGCATTTTAAAAATAAAAAAATCAAGTAGTAATAAAATATTAATAATAAATATGATTAATGTCCATCCTTTAGTCTAGTTATGCTCTCCAAAGGTAATGATACTAATTCTCATAGCTATTATTTATTACCATCTTTCTAAAGAAAATGGATTACTGTGACACATCTATTTCTTTATTTTATCATTACATACTGTAATGATTGTAGATTAGTAATATGGTTAAATAATATTTAACCTCTGTAGATTAGTAATATAGTTAAGTAATATAATATTCAAGGAAATCGGTACTAATATGCTTTTGACTAGCAAATGTTATTTAATTCAGGTATTAGAAAATTATTTTCTTTTTAACTTGATATAACTTTTGCTTTTCCTAAGATAGAAATTTCCTACTCTGTTTTGTTTTTGGCTTTTAACATACTTTTCTAATTACTGGCCAAATATTGTCATGCTACAAATGATTGATCAATGGTTTGTCAATGACCTTTCCTACATTTGATGTCCCACATTTTTATCTTTAATAACAATATTTTCTTTCATTTTAAAATCAATTTAATTTTACCTTTCATGTTAGAATTTGTGTATATGATCTACCTACACTATTAAATCAAAATTATTTAGAAGAATCTTATCTTAATCATCTTTGTACTCTTCATGATATTTATGAAATGCATGTTATTTAAATTTAAATGAACTCACTTGTATATGTACACGCTATCTTTGTAAAAATGTGTCAACCTAAAGGTAATTGGTGAGTCATTTCCTAAAGCTGCTGTACAACACATACTTATATTTTAAAATTTGCTGTCCTATTTCAGATAATAAATGCACTTTAGTGCATGTCTATATGAAGGTATTCATAATAAAATGCAGTTATCGGGGTTATAAGGAAATTCAATATGGCATAAACATGAAATATGCCATTTTAAACAAACAACTACAAATTCTCAGCATATTATCTCTGTGCATAAGTAATAATGTGTTTACTGACATAGAAAGCATTATTCACAATTGCTTGACAATAAGCCCCATAGTTTTTTTTTTTAAATATAAATTGAGTGATTTAGTTTTGAGAAAATTAATGATCACTTATTTGCAATTACTTTTGCATTTCCTATTATAAAGGGACAGTTGTGATTTAACAAAAACCATTTTTTAATATAGATGTGACAATTTATTCTTGGATACTGAATATGTGAGCCAATAAAGACATAAAGTTAAATTTAATAAATTCTTAATTTGTTTTACTTCAATATCTTAATACCATTAATGGTGTGAAGGAGGTCACTAAGATAAAAAGCAAAGTTAATATTTTTGTAGTGACCCGGGTGCCTGGGTGGCTCAGTTGGTTAAGCAACTGCCTTCGGCTCAGGTCATGATCCTGGAGTCCCGGGATTGAGTCCCGCATTGTGCTCCCTGCTCGGCGGGGAGTCTGATTCTCCCTCTGACCTTCCCCCCTCTCATGCTCTCTCTCTATCTCATTGTCTCTCAAATGAATAAATAAAATCTTTAAAAATAAAAAAAAATATTTTTGTAGTGACCCATTATCTAACAATATCCATCTTTATTTTACATGGTTATCTCAAATTATGGCATGCATGTGGTCAATATAATCATCGAGGACATGAATATTAACCTCCACTTAGTCACAGGAAGTTTTTATATATTTTTTCTATTAATATTTTTGACAACTTAATTTGGAGTGATTTAGTTTGTCAGCAGCATCTCTATTAAAACCAGCTAATACTTTTAAAAATCTATTTAAAATTGAAGACGGGAGAATTAAAATGACCTGTTTTTAATCACTGGCATATCTAATTACCCATGCTAATCGTGTTCCCCATAATTAATATTAGGAACGGTTAGCTATTTACTCTTATATCTTCTATGGTTGCTCAGATCATAAAGAGTGACTAACATGGGAGAGTGGGGGAGGGTGTCAAAAGAGCCTAAATATTTATCTTTTTTATTTAGTCTTTCCCTGCAATAATTTATCTTTAGTTTGTCAGTGTTCAGATTACCCATGACAATCACTTGTGAGGAAAATAATTACTTCAGTTTGCCTGAAGGGAGCATGTTAATAAAAACTTGGACATGGATGGTCATTTGAGCAAAAAAAAAAAAAAAAAAAAAAACTGTAATTAGGATATCCATGGAAATTTACCTTAATTTTTAGAGGTTATTTAGTAAGAATCAGAGAGAGAGGGAGGGAGGGGAAGGAAGGGGAGGAAGGGAGAAAGACAGAAAGAGGAGGGAAGGAAGGCAGGAAGGCAGGCAGGCAGGCAGGGAGGGAGGGAGGGAGGGAAAGAAAATTACAAAAAAGATGCAGAGAGCCTAGCTTTTATTCTTCATTCCACTGGTGAACCATTTGCTTCACAAGTTTTCATTAATTTCACAATGGCAATCACCATGGAAAGAGTGCTTCAGGGCTGCACATAATTGAGGCATTAGATATTACTGGCTTTTAAGTTATTGCTCAAGAAAGGAGAAGTACCTTTTTAATTTAAATTCCTGAAAAGTATGTAATTCCTACAGGTGGAGGGTAAATTTTTTAAATCCTAGAAGAGAGTAGTAACTGTAATCCTTGTTAGGTCACTACCAATCATTGCAATTTATAGAAGTTACCTGAAAGAACAGTAAAATTTTTGGATCATCATTCATATCAGTCCAATAGTGATGATGTATGGCTAAGGCCTGGAAACATAGAAAAAAGTCAGGGACATTTATCAAATGAATATTTTGTGAAAAATCTCATACAGTAGGACAAAGGGAATGGAAGGCTTCTTAGCTTCCATTCCAGGATATTTAGTAACAAATATCACTAGGAGCTTCTCAGTGAAAAAGAAAAAAGTCAATGTAAGAAATAAAAAGCTTGGAAAAGGGCAAGTGGAGACAGATTAAACTGAAGCTGGTAGACCAGAAATCTAAAGTCAAACTTCGTTGTTATGATGCAAGTAAGGTTTAGAATGGGAAGAGCTGGAAGAACTCAAAGTTGTATTACCAATTGCTGCTTAGAATGAAACCACTGGCTTCTATGTGGAGAATGAATTCTAGGAGGCAACCTTGATATGGGGAGGTAAGATGAAGAAACTGCAGCCAACCAGATGTGAGATGATAGTCTTTAAGGAGAGAGATAAGAGGGGAAACAAGAAGTAAAGGAGTTTGTGATGTGCTTGGTGGGAGAATAAATTTAATTCAATGTACTAAAGGATGACATATAGACGGAAAGAGTGCAATCAATGACTACTCTTAGGTTACTGGGTTGAACAACCAGAAAATAATGGATTAATGCTGGATGGGGAAGATTTGGTGGAGGTGGAATTAGGATTAATGGTATGATTATCATAAATTACGAGACCAGTGCTCTAACCCCTGAGCTACGGAGCCGATTATCGTAAATTAGATAAAGAGAGAGGTTAAGCCTTTATTTTAAATTATTCTCTAATTTCTTCCTATTTTCTTGTGGTGTATATGTGCCTTTCTCAGTTCCTCCTCCCCCTACTCCCTTCCCTACTATTAAGTTACTTTGTAGCTTAAGTATTGAAAATTTCATTGATTTGAAATATCAGTTTCTGGATTTATTTATTGGCACATTTTTTTCTTTTTTTAAATTTAGTCATCTGTATTTCTTCTCTCTGATCAACCTTGCCTTTTTAGCACTTTTTAAATTAAATGTTACATAAACATTTAAAGCTATTTTGTATTCTTTTTCAGAGCAGTTTTTCTGTAATCTGGTCTTGATATGAAATACTTTCATGACCATTATTATAAAGATATTCTACAAATTCAGTTTTTGTTTTTTACTTGGCTTAGAGATATTCAGTAAAGGGTTTAAAAATTAAACAACAAAAATTAAACAAGAGTTTTCTCAGTACTTTATAATATCATTATTAAAATCTTATAATACCATGTGTGTTCTTTTCCATTGTTGATTCTGATTTCAACATTCTGTAACACATGACATAAAGGTATCCTACTTTTTATACAATTGAATATATGAGCATATGTACTTACATTTATGTATTACATTATTTTATTTATATTTTCCCAATTTTTACTAATATTTTGCCTACTTTAATTTTCATGGCCTTAAAGAGGGATATTAAAATCTTTTAACATTAGTGTCTTTTTCTCTTATTAGCTCTCACAGTTAATATAGTTATTGCTTACGTGTTTTGAAGCTATGCTATTTGATACATAAGGATTCATGAAAGAGAATCTTATACAATTTTCTTTTATGTCATGTTGTTATTAAAGTGCCCATATTTAAAGATGATCATTTAAGTTATAAAATCCTATTATTTTTTTTGCCTAAATAAATCCAATATCATCAACAGTATGATGGATTTATGTTGCGGTAGTTTAAAAATGCACCTCCTAGTAACTAGGAAGAAAAAAGAAAAGAAAGGAAAAAAAGATACATGTCCTAAATTTTAGTATAATAAAACAGGTCAACCATGTTATATATTTCTTGCAAATTCACTAATATTTGAATATCAAAAGTATATTATTATTAATACTGTCTATTATATTGGAATAACTTTGTATGGTGACAGATGGTAACTACACTTAGCATGGTGAGCATTTTGAAATGTATAGAATCATCAAAACACTATGTTGTACATCTGAAACTATATATGTATTATATATTAATGAAAAAAGACAACATTAGTGTTCATAAATCACCGCAGACACAGTCTGTTTTACATCTACCAGTCATGTACCACGGCGTATCTAGATTTTTTCACCTATCATTGCCTGCATCCAAATTATGTTATGGCCTTATTAAACAAGCATATTTGATTTAAAGATGTAAATTCTCATTGCTATACATTAGTAGGAGGTTAAAGACATTGACATTCACTTTCTCTGTATTTCTATAGAAGTTTAATTAAAGAGAGCAGAAGCTTAAATTTTTATCATACCCTATAGGTATCACCATATCTTTCTTCAGAAAACTTAGCTTTTTGTCATTATTCTTTAAGGTTCTTCAATTTTATGGAGGAAAAAGTAAATCCTTATTTATATCAGCTTTTTCATTTGCTTTACATAGTTTTTGGGTATATATGTGGTTGGTGGGGGAAATTTTCTTGGTCAAAGAAGTTAGGGAAATGTTGCATTTGTTATACCTTTATAAGCCTTCTCAGAAACTTAAAATGAGTGCTAATTAGTATACATAAGACTAAAAGAAGTCTATTTTACTGCCTTTGTAATATTTAACACAAATTATTTTTTTTCAAAATATATTTTTTTAGCACCCCAGAGAACATGCTTTGGTAGTGTCACTCTAGATACATGTATTTTAAAAGCATATTCAGGAAGGGTATACAGATTCTTAAAGCCAATAGATCATTCCTGATTGTAAACTCAAATAAATAGAAATATCCTGAGGTCAGCCTCCTTCTGTGATTGCTGTGGTGGGTTCCCCCATACCACAGGTAACTATAGAAATGTAGGCACATTGGTAGGTCTGCATTGCCTACCTTACACTTCACACACTACTGGAAATGCAAGCTTCTGTTTTTTGTGGTTCAAGTGATCAATATATTTCATGTTATGCCTATTACCTTTCTAGCACCATTTGAGATAGAATATCCCTATTGTTTATAAAATTGTCTATACCACTAAGTCTTAATTGTCAACATAAAACAACGGTTGTGGTAAAGTGAGCAGTGGACTTGGACTCAGAAGGCAGAGGTTTAGCCTCCATCTATGTGATGTTTGGAAGTCTTCAAGTCTAGAATGTCTTACCTGAATTACTGGATTCTGCTTCCTTAAATATGAAATGGAGGTAATCATATGTATAGAGAATGATGCATGCAGATTGAATTATATGACCTTTTTAAGAAGGAAAGTATTACCATTATGTCATTTTAGTTTCCATATTTAATGAAATGTCTCCTGTTGGATGTGTGTAGATTGTAAAATATTTCAGGCACTCTCATCAATATTGTGCCCTTTTATAGAGTTAACTTTATTTTGCAAAAGATAATTCTAAAAGAAACTTAGGTCTATGATCAGAACTTGTCTTTTGTGTGGGATAAGATCAGTATCATGGAATAAAGATATAAGAACTTGAAAAGGTATTTGAAATGATCTTGTCTCTCAGTGCTCCTCCCCTCCTTTTACTGTTGAGGAAATGGAAGACTAGTGAGACTAAAGACTTGCCTGAGGTTGTACAAGTGAGTGACAAACTTGGGAATTGAATCCAGTACCTCTAACTTGCCATTCTACCACACTCACTTGGAACCAACCATCTTAATTATTTACAGGAGCAGGAAAATGGCTTCTTTGCCCAAAAGTATTTCATCCTTCTGCCAACTGGCTTGAAATTTGCAATATTAGAAAATTCAAAGGATTTGTACTCTTCAAATACATCTTAATAAATTGCAAATGTCTGTGGAGAGTAATAACTGAGTGATACTCATTTATATCAAACTGTTTTCTATCTGTATTAGTCAGCCAAGGATCACAAGACAAAAAAAAAAAAAAAAGGGAACATTACATTTGGTAAGTGAGAGTTGATAAGATTAAAAGATTCTTTCCTTTATTGAAAATCCCGGGATAAAATAAAATTCCTTAGCAAAGTGCAGACCTTAATAAACTGGGCCCCATTCCTCTGCACATTCCCATTCTAACTCACATTCTAAGGGTACTGAATACTCACTTGATCTATCTTCTCACATCTCTGTGACTTTTTCATATCCTGTAAATACAACTCCTGATTGTTTTTTTTCTCATCATGCCACTCCCTACCATTTTTGAAGAATAACACAGGCTTGTCACCTTTATGAAGTCTTTCTTACTTAATCTTTGAATCCTGCAGATAAAGTTAAATGCCTTCTTCCTATGCAATTACCCCCTTGTACTTACCTACACTGCATCCCAGTATAATATGGGAATATTGATAACATTTACACATGGTGTTATAAGGATTAATATACGTAAAGCATTTAGAAGAGCTCCTGGCAATTAAACATTTTTTTGTTATTATTGCTTTTATTAGAACATACATTAACATGTGTCCATCTTTTCCACTAGACCATGAACTACTTTAGGGCAAAGAATGTTGGAAGCACTGTATCCCAGTAATTATTATTTTTTTATATACACATCATAATGTCTGGTATAGAGCTGGCAATAATAATATTTTTTCACTGATTGCATAGCTGAATTTTGTTGGGAAAATAAGTGTATTTTCTATCTAAAGAGGTCTCTGTAGTGCAATATTGGGCACTATAAGACCAAAAATGAGGGGTTTAAAGCTCTATAGGAGGAAGAGTATGTTTGCCTTGGATGTAAGAATGGCCAGGAAATAATAGTAATTGGGGAAGTATGATGGCATCAGACACAAGTTTATGCAACTTTATATTTTTCTCAGAAACATCCCTCTCTGTGAAATAGTTTTATTGGACTCATTGAATAACTTATTCTCTTATTTGGATCAACCTTATGAAGGATACAATACATAGAAAAATCTTGTGATGGAAGATTAATCGTTTTCCATATGTATTCAAATCTCCAGAAAGTTAATAATAAATTATTCTAATGATAATCACTGAAACTCAGTATTTTTGGAAAATTTACACAAATGTAGATAATGGCACAATTCTTGATGTGCTTTGATTGCTCTGAAATGGCAGTTTTCAATAAATATTGAAATTAGGTGATAATCACTAGCATTATGTATTATTTATCAGCATTCAGATTGCCATGAATAAGGATGCCCTTTTACACATTAACCTCCCTTCAAAGAGCTAATTCCAAATGCAGTATTATTCTTTATACCTTCTTTTTTTTTTTTCATTCTTCATTATTTATTGTAGAAATGTATGTATACTCTTGGGGTAATAAGGGAGTTCACTTTTACCCGGTTGTGTCTAAAATAGCTCTAAGCTAAAAATATTCTCCCTGGTACCCAATGCAAATAAGCCTCCCATGCAATTTTAATGGCTGATTCTTTGAAACTTTTGTAAAACTAAAGCTCTTAAATATTTGGGATCTCACAACAGTAGAAATAGTAAGAACATACCATTTTATACATACTGGTAAAATATATACCAAAAAACATGACTTACTTGCCCTTGGAAACACTAGTTTAGTTATATTGCCCAAGAGAAAGACAAATGTTTTTAAGAGAGGTCATAGAATGTCTTCAGTGTTTTAATAATAATTAGAATTTTCCCTTTAAAATTTATTAGGGCAATGTTTGGAATAAGTCCTATATGTAGAATTTTTTAAAGTTCTAAAAAGTTTTAAAACTTTTTAAAAAGTTATTTAAAAGTAACTGGGTTATTTAATAACTGGAAGAACATTGGCCTGCTATTACAATAAGAATCTTGAGAACTGTGGATTCTATTTTATAGATATTTAATACTGTAGATCTTTGAAGGTGGATTTTTTGACAAAAATATTTTGAATGGATTACCTTATTGAAACTTAAATATTGATTACTTCCTTGCCATGGACATCTGTTACCTAAAATATTGGTTGTAAACTCCAGTCTCAGCAGTTGTTTCTAGGCAAAAGGAAAGAGCAAGGATGGAAGATGCCTGACTCTCAATGAGTGATCCAGTCATGGGATCACAGACTACACCCATGGGGTACAGGAAGGGGATGTCGCTATTTCCCCATGACCCGTACTGTGATGAGTCCCCCTATAATTAATTCTATTCCTTACTTGGGAGTCACTGGTTGTAACTATATTTTTAAAGTACATGGTTTATCAGAATTTAAACCTGTTTGTCATTTATCCTAGCTCTTTTTTTCTGATTTTATTATGGTCAAAAAATTATTTTAGACTTCCAGATATCTCACAGAAATATCTGGACTGCCTAGGGACTTCTGAGATTTTGGTGTATTCTGTAGAATGTATTGAAGAGGATTTCTCAGGGCAGAGAAATCTACTCAGATTAAGGAAAATGGCGATCCTTTTCTTTCCCTTCAAAAGGTCTGAATGTTGTTTCTAGATTAGCAATAGCAAAATGTGTCTAAGCTGTCTCAGTGCAACACAACGAAAATGATACTTTCCTTTAAAGTGAGACAAATAATTGAGGTAATTTATATAACCTCAGAATTGTCATGAATATAGTTTTAAAGCAAGATAGGAGTGCATTTTTTGATATTTTTTTCTAGCTGAAATTGGAAGCCATTTATAGGCCATTATCAAGATTTCACTGGGAAAATTTTGAATTATATGATAAAAGATGTTACAATGGTGTGAAATTGTTCACCAACAATTCATGAGCTCTCTGGATTAACTGTACTAACATGAAATCCAAAGCTCCTATTTATTTTCTTTCATGAAATAGCTGTTTTAAAATGACAACTGTAATATCTGTAACAATTATAAACCCAGAGTGTTTATTTTACCTGGCATGAATTCTAGTTTAGCTCAAAGTTCAATAGATACCTTGCATTTTTTTCTTTTTGAACAGAAAATTTAACTTTACCCAAGGAAATGTTAAGATTGCTTTTATATTGAACTTCAGTGCTAATACTACTCAAGTCTTGATATATTTAACTAGTGTGAATCTTATGTTTTCCTTACTTAAAGGCATTAATAAAATGCATTCTAAGATTAGATGCCTGTGCCTCATAGGGTTTTCATGCATGAAAGCTGGTCAACTCAGCAGGAGCATAAACCTCATTATTGGGACCAGTTCAGGTCTATTACCTTAACCAGTCTCATCACAAAGCACTCTATTTTTTGCTTACACACTGAATAGTAAATGGAGGTTAGATAAAGCTTTATCTAGTGAAGCAAAAGAACCAGTCACTTCTAGTGTATTTCTTATAACTTTCTTTTGAATCTTAGGACAAACCTGTCAGACAGGTATTATTTACCCCTTCAGAAAGCTGAACAGAAAGGAGGTAAGGATTTGTCTAAAGTAGTAAGTGCCAGAATCTATACCCCTTCAACCACCCCCCTCACCATGCCACCCTTCTTTCCTCCCATCCTTTTCTCCTCTTGATACATTTATTAAATACCTACTATGTGCTAAAAGAATTTTCCTTATTTCCAGGGTTTTGAAGATTTGGCTTTTTTTTTTTTTTTTTTACACTCAAATTGCTGAGAGTGTAACAGGAAAGTAATATTCAAACACAAACAATAAACTAGAATGTAGTATACCAGTCAACATGGAATAATACACAGAATTCGCTGCACAAAGGAGTAAATAGTTAACTCTTTGGCAGAGAGGGGAATCAGGGAAACCTGCATAGAGAAGCAAGCCACTCTGACCCATAAAGAAAGCAATAGTTTTTCAAGGTGAGGAAGGAGAATTGAGGACAAAGAGATTCCAGATGCCAAGTTACAGAGGCATGGGATAGGTAATATAAAGAGAAGAGTACAGGGCGCCTGGGTGGCTCAGTTGGTTGAGCTTCTGCCTTCGGCTCAGGTCACGATCCTGGAGTCCCGGGATCGAGTCCCGCATAGGGCTCCCTGCTCAGCGGGGCGTCTGCTTCTCCCTCTGACCCTCTTCCCTCTCGTGCTCTCTGTCTCTCACTCTCACTCTCTCTCAAATAAATAAATAAAATCTTTTAAAAAAATAAAAAAATAAATTAAAAAAAAAAGAGTACAACTGATGCCTAGGCAGTATGGTTGGAGCACAGGAAGTAGGTGAGACAGTGTGGACACAGCTAAATTATCCAGATATGATGATCATGTGTAAATGAGTGTTGGGATTACAACTCTATACTCTGTCTCACAGACAGGGTCATACAATAGAATTCTGGGCTCACATTCCACACACACACACACACACACACACACGTTTGGATGAGAATCTTCTACGTTATTTATTTTTCATAATTTTCTACTTTAAATTGAAATTGAATGTCATTAATTAAAGAATCCATTCTTTCTCTTGGACAGTTTCTCCCCCTACCTATCATATCTGGGGTCCAATAACATTTATTAGACAAAGGGAAACCACATAGGATTTAAGATTTTATTAAAAAAATAAAAATACTTCTAGACAAGAGTCATAGACTAGAGGACGAAGCAACAAATTCCCAGCTTGACTGGCAATTATATGGCTAAATACTTTTAGATAACTAATCTGTATGGGTTTCCAACTTTCAATTTGTGTAATGAAGAAGTATGATCAAGTGATCCAAGTTTCTTTAAAATTCTAAAATGCAGGAGAAACTCTATGAATTCAACTATATACAAGTAAAACTGATATAGAGCATGACTATGCTATTTATTGGTTTAGTCAGATTAACTTTCAGGTAACAGCATTGAACCTTTTATTTTCCTGCTATAGAAAATAACATTTAAAACCTTATTTAGTAATTTTTTAAAACACTTTCAGAAATAGATCATTAAGTTAACATCTGTAAATAATGCAGAGGGCATGGTTTGGAGAGTCATTTCAATTACTTTTTAATCAAATAGAAATATGATTTGTTTATACTCTACAGTAATACTTAGAATGACCTCTAATCAGGTTATATTGTAATTATTGCATTTATCAATGTATATCTATCTACATATTTATATAGACTTTCAGAATACTTTATTCTTTAGCCATACACTCAGTCATAACTACCATTAGGTAGAAGGAGAAGAAATATCCAACAATGAAAATCAATCTATTCACTTACTACTGCACTGTTTGTCTAAGTGCTCTCCCCCAGCCAATACTGGATGGCAAAGTAGCAACTACATGTGAAGCTAAAGTGCAGGTGAGACCAATGTGGTGAACTCCTTCTTAAAAAAATAATAACTATAAAGAAAAATATTCCAAAGTGAAAATAATGCAAAAGAGAGTAAAGCACATCTTTTCAGTATCACACATGGGTACTTTCTAACACCCCCATCCACCAATTATTTAATTCTTTAAGAGAATACACCTATGTTTGACTTTGCTATTTACTATTTGGTTATAGCCCACATACTGCAAAATTAAATGTTAACCATTAGGTTTCTGTCTAGTAGAAAAATAATCCTGTACAATGTTAGCCAGTTATGTACCCATATTTTTAGCAGTGTTTATTTTTTTTTAGGCAGAGAGAGAGAGAAAGACTGGGGGGAGGGTCAGAGAGAGAAGGAGAGAAAGAATCTTAAAAAGGCTCCATGCCCATTGCAGAGCCCAACAGGGGGCTTGATCTCACAACCTTGAAATCACGACCTGAGCCAAAATCAAGAGTGGGACCCTGAACTGACGGAGCCACCCAGGAGCCACAGTGGTTTTTATTTTAAAAATGTCAATAAAGGGGCGCCTGGGTGGCTCAGTTGGTTAAGCGACTGCCTTCGGCTCAGGTCATGATCCTGGAGTCCCAGGATCGAGTCCCGCATCGGGCTCCCTGCTCAGCAGGGAGTCTGCTTCTCCCTCTGACCCTCCTCCCTCTCATGCTCTCTGTCTCTCATTCTCTCTCTCTCAAATAAATAAATAAAATCTTTAAAAAAAAAA
>NC_138371.1:160120898-160141826 GCF_054177405.1 Leptonychotes weddellii | reverse complement strand
AAAAAAAAAATGTCAATAAATACTCAGTTCTTGTAGTGCTCTTAAAGCCAGGTTTGGCCTCTTACTGGTTCCCCATTAATGAATTAAATAAATATTTGACATGTATTTATTTTATATTTGCATGAGAGTCATGCATTTAACTTTTAACATTTACACTAACATTTATTGGGTATTTGTTATGTGCACTGTTCTAAGAACTTTAGAAATGTTATCTACATTAAACTTCACAAGTCCGTAAGGCAAGTATGATTAAAATCTGTTTCTCAGATAAGAGAGTATGTGAAGGGTTAATTAAGTACTCTAATAATAATAATACATTTATTCCATTATTTATACATATTTATTGAGCAATTACTTTTCTAGGCACTTGGAACACAATGGCCCAAACAGATAATACCTTTACTCTCATCGAGCTTACATTCTAGGCCATATAAGAAAGAAAGAAAGACCCAGCCACCCCAACCCTCCCACCCCCCACCACTCCAGCAACCCTCAGTTTGTTTCCTGAGATTATATATAATGGAATACTACTCAGCCATCAAAAAATGAAATCTTGCCATTTGCAGAGATGTGGCTAGAGCTAGAGTGTATTATGCTAAGTGAAATAAGTCAGTCAGAGAAAAAAAATACCATATGATCTCACTCATATGTGGAATTTAAGAAAGAAAACAGATGGACATATGGGAAGTGGCGGGGGGAGAGAAAGGGAAACAAACCATAAGAGACTCTTAGGATAGAGAACAAACTGAGGGTTGACAGAGGTAGGCGGGTAGAGGAGGGGCTAGATGAGCAATGGGTATTAAGGAGGGCGCTTGTCATGATGAGCACTGGGTGTTGTATGTTAGTGATGAATCACTGAATTCTACTCCTGAAACCAATATCGCACTGTATGTTAAAATTTAAATTGAAAGGGCGCCTGGGTGGCTCAGTTGGTTAAGCGACTGCCTTCGGCTCAGGTCATGATCCCGGGGTCCTGGGATCGAGTCCCACATCGGGCTCCCGGCTCAGCGGGGAGCCTGCTTCTCCCTCTGACCCTCTCCTCTCTCATGCTGTTTCTCTCTCGCTCGCTCTCCAATAAATAAATAAAATCTTTAAAAAAAAATTTAAATTGAAAGAAAAAGAAAGAAAGAAAGAGAAGACAGTAAATAACATACAAAATAAAGAAACCTAATACTTTATGTACTTGAATTCACATTTAGTTCTGCCTGCTTTCAAACACCATACTCTTAATCACTTCACTTTATAATCAAAAGTGTTAAAAATGAAGGGAAATTCATATTAAAAATCTAGGTTACTATAGTTATTGATTCTCTCATGCCCACTAGACAGCTCACCTTGACCTACAAAAGTGAGACCTTTTCAAGGGAAATTATCAGATTACTTTTTCTCAAATCTGAAAACAACCTCTAATGTTCTCGACCCAGGTCAGAAAACACACACACACACACACACACACTTGCAAAGGACTGTGTGCAAACGCAGAAACAATATGAGACTCTACGTAGTGGGCTGAAATAGGAAACCTGCCTGCATAGCAATGCCTTCTGCTAGAAGGGAAAGAATAAAAAACATGTGCTCTCATTTCTATGTCTGATATTCCCAATCTTTTCTGTACCCTCCCATTCTCTTGGAGGGACTAGAGTACAGGCAGCACCTTAAACAAAAATCCTCTTAAATAATTGTTATTTCTCTAATGTGAGCTAGTCTATTTAATCCAATATAAACAAAATTGTAGGTACCACTAGCAGATAATCATGCTCTGTCGCTCTGCTCCAGAACACAATCATTAAAAGTAATTGTGTAGGTCTTGGAGAAGAGTAGGGTAAAATGAGAGAGTTTTATATTTCTTCTTACAGGACATCATTTTCAAAAGACAAGAATAAAAATCTTCAAATTCCTCTCTTGACCTAATCTTACTATGTTATGATCTCAAACTACTATCATCCAGATACATTTACCACATAATTAACTAGGTACTGTCATTAAAACTTTTGGAAATTTCAGAACATTAAGCCATCTACAAAATATAAATATCTTTCAACCACTGAGGTTACTAAAAAAATAACTGTCCTTTTGATTTGACAGAAATCTCAAAGAAGGTACAGCAATTTTTTTTTAAATGATATTATTTATTTATTTGACAGAGAGAGACACAGCGAGAGAAGGAACACAAGCAGAGGGAGCGGGAGAGGGAGAAGCAGGCTTCCCGCTGAGCAGGGAGCCCGATGCGGGGCTCGATCCCAGGACCCTGGGATCATGACCTGAGCCGAAGGCAGACGCTTAACCGACTGAGCCACCCAGGCGCCCCGGTACAGCAATTTTTTTAAGGGAAGTCAGTTTCATCTGAAACAAACCAAGTCATTACTTTGAATGGGGCAAAACACATGTGACTTAATAGCTTATGAAATATTTATAAAATGAAATTCACATTGTACATTGTTGAATTTAAGATTTATTCAAGAGGACACTCATGCTATTCCAGAGAAAAGGAAAAAAATTCAAAGCAAAGAAAAAAAAAGCAAAATAAGAAAACTCCCTTGGGATAGCACCTTACAATTAAAGAAACAAACAGTAAAAGCAGTGTTAAACATCTAGAACTCGAATTCCTGACCCTTGTAGTTAATATAATCACACTCTCTGAACACTAAGGAAGGAAATCTAGACATGAGCCCTTGAAGGAGAAAGCACCAGGCTTGATTTCAATTTATTAACAATCTACAAGTCTAAAAGTGAAACGAAGAAGTACCAGTCTCATCCAACTTAGACTTCCTGACCAAATTACTAAAAAGTTTAATTCCTTTGTAAGGAGCTTCATAAAAAAACACAGTTTTAAAAATTTCAACATATATGAATTCAAAATCTCTATCCCTCACCACCTTACATTTACAGTAATATAAAATACTTACATCAGATAGCATTTTCTGATTTTCTAGCTCTTTTAAATTATAGATTAAAGAGCTAATACTACATTTCTATTTTTCCCCCAGTCTTTTCATACTGCCTTAACAAAAACCCAAGCAAACCATTTTTCTCTTGGTGTCCTAACAGTATATTTTGCAAAACTAGTGAAATGACTGCTCATTTATTTTTCAGGTCTCTCTGATGCAGAAATGTTTCAAAGGGATAAATTACAGACAGAATTCTAATTTAACTATTTGCAAAATACTACTCTTTGCCCAAACTGATTGAACTTCAAAGCCTCCCTAAAACATTATACATAATTTATTTTAGGGAAGAAAACAATAAAATCCAGGACTAGACCTGGAACAATGGTATTTTAAAGAAGCCATAGTGACAAGCAAAGTATTTGCTTGGAAATGAATATATTTTTTATCAGCCAAACGATTTTTTTAAAAAATTGTAAATCTGATAATATTGTAGGATTAATGTCACTAAGAACACTTCTTGTAGAGTACAGAAAAGAATAATTCAGCGTATTTGTCTCCCCTTCTCCCCCCCTTTTCTAAAACTGTGCATTTAATGGTTCCTTAATCATATATTCTAGTCACAGATTTTTAATTGGTTTTTGACCTACATACCAGCATAGGTTGATTAACAATTCTCTAATCAAGGTTGCATAGCATTCATGTGTGTTCAATAATTCAGCGATCTGTCTGGGAAATGTAATGGTTCCCACTGTTTGGGTGAACATTCAGTGACTGCTGAAAGCACCCGAACACTTTATGCCCAAATTGCACTCAAATGCCTTAATGAAGAATCAGCACTTACTGCTAGGCACTTACTGCTACACTTTCTAGATAAATAGACAACCTCGTATGCTGATGAGAAAAGAGAGCCATTTTTACCGTGAAGAAAAGTCTGTATGTGAAATATTGAAAAATAAGTATAAAATGGAAACACACAATAATCAATAACTTCTTCTTTGTAGACACCTAAAAACCAACAACACTGAAATAAAATTCCTTAAAAGTGCTAGACTTTAAATACATACTGTAAATGCTCATTAAAGAGTAATTTTCTGATTAAAATAGAACAGGTTGTTTCTACTCGATTTTTTCACTCAATTTGGCAAAATTAGCATAAGAATAAAAGCGAGTATGAAATTAATCTATACAAGGCACAATTACAGTGTGTTGGCTTCAGTCTCTCCCACTAAGTGGTTAATTTGGAGAAAAAAATAATTTAGAAAATTCTAGATGCTCAGGAAAAGCAAGGTATGAAAGTTCAGGTTTTAGAAGGCATATGGTTCATCTTTTAGTCAACATGGTATTTATTTATTTACTTGTGGCAAAAAAAAAAAAAAATTCCACATTAGGTGAGGACTGCAGGTTGACCATCAAAATCCATTCTTCTCTTCCTTTTGAGCACATGGGCAAACTGCATTTCCCAGCCCCTTTCACAGTTAAATATGTTCACGTAACCAAGTTTTTCCCAGTGAAGGGATTTAAAAGGGATGCTTTCTACTTGCAGACCTGATCCTTAAGACAGTGAGATACCTCCTGAACTTTCTCTTTCCCCTTCTTCTTGTCTCAAACCCACATTGATTTAGCCTTGGCTGTGCAGATGATGATGACTCTCTGAATGATGTCACAACACAGTGGAAGGAAGCTTCATTACTGAGTGATTATATATAGCAGTGACATACAGACCTAACTTCTCACTTCAGATTTTAACACAAGAGACCTATTTTTCTTCTTTTTGCAAGTGAATTAATGTTGAGTTTCCTTGTTAAATAGTCTAGGTTTACTTTAAATAATATGGCTGTGAATGAGATATGTTCAGCCCTTGATATACCTGGAATTCTCCTAAGTGGGATGTGTTATGCCTTTCGGGTGCAATCTGTTAAAATATTTCCTTTGATTTTTGATACCTCAGCCATAAAATAATCCAGATGTTCTCTATGGAATATTTTTATTTCCAACTTGTATAATCTAGTCTAGTAAGTTTCCTTGAAAGGAAAACAAAGCAAAACAAAATTGAACCCAAACCCTCAGAGTTCCTTGAGAAGTCTCCATGGAAAGGAAAGGATTCCAGGGTTTTGGGGGAGAGGCTGCTGCTAAGAAGAAAGAAATTCTCTTAGACTTGAGAATAAGGAAAAACTGCTGTGTAGGTAAGAGTTAGCTCTGCACACCTGAGTTGCTCAAACCCTGCACATTCCTAAGGAGGGCCGGTTTTCGATACTGGTCCTTGGTCAGCTCTTGGGAATCAACCTCTTGGAATTGAGACCTCAAACTATGTTAGACCAATTTGTCTAGATGATTTAAGCAAACAGTGGTATTTATGGTAAATGGATGCTTTCCTTCTGGGAATCTAGAGCTTTAGTGATGGAAGTCAACTCCTATAGTCACTATGTATATGGCTCAAGAGAGCCTCTTTGGTAGACAACACTTTGCATATGTAGTCACACCTGCTGGAGTAATTATGTCCTGTGTCACTCTAGTGAGAGAGGACACTTAGAAACGTGCAACTGATTTTCTCTAGAATATGCCCCATGTGACTTTTCCCTTTGCTGATTTTGCTTTATATCCTCTTGCTGAAAAAAACCTGAAACTATGGGTATTGAGATGTCTGAGTCTTGTGTGTATTTCTAGTGAATCACCAAACCTGAGTGTTGGGGACCTCTGACACAGATATTCTCCTAATAATTTGTTTTGAGAGTGACCTAGGTCACTGATCTAATTTCTCTGTTTAAATTGGTTGCTAGCCAGCTAAATTTCAAAAGTATAGTCTGCCTCCAGGAAGGATCCCTGACTGGCTTTATTTTCTGCTGTATCCTATTTTCAGAGAGCTGGAGTATTCAAGAAGCTAGTGTTTTATAGTCCTTAGAAGTGGGAGGTTACCCTGGTATAAATGAAACAAATAAATAAAATAAATAAAAAACTGCCTCAGCAGCCCTTTAAAGGTGACCATGAGGAATTGGAAGAGCTAGTTTGGTCAACAATACAAAAGGCAGGTTTATGTTTACAACTACTCTTTAACTCCAATCAGTACAGCCCTGGGCAAGCAAAGCCCAACAAATTGGAGAGCAAGTCAGAGTAAATTTATATTAAGTTTACTGAATATTTGTTGATGATTTAGTCTTTCGAAAGTCACAGGGGGCTCAGAAATTTTCCACCATAGTGCAACCAAAAGCTATTTATGTGTGTATGTATATTTCCTTTTATAAATGATAATTTAAGTAATTATAATAAATAAAGTAAAATAAATACAAGCCAACAATTATTTTCAAAGCATTGTGCTCTGGGGATGTAGTATATATAAATACTACAATTTCTGCCACCATAAAATGGAAGTGAGGTATGTATAAAACTGATTTATAACACAGGTCTAAGTGGCAATAAAAAGAAAATATTAAAAATATAATCTTTAATAAAGCTTAAGTTATAGAAAATTCCATAAAGGAAATTTCAGTGAGTCTGCCCCTTTCGCCATGATTCACAAGTTTCTGAATTTCTTACCCACAAACTTAGCTTCTGAAAATTAACTAAATCTTTCTTTTGTTAGCTTACTTATAAAATCTAAAAACACTAAGCTACAGCAAATTAACACATTCCTATAAAACATCTTATTAGATTGAAATTGTCAAATATTTATTTATTTAAAACACATAAACTGAAATCTTATTATGTTCCAAGAACTCATAATGCCTGTGGAAGATATAATAAACAAATCTTGGTCCTTCTCCTTCATAAGTTTTCTCTTAGGAGGTAAAAATAATTGTATTACAATGAAACAAACTTAGTGTTAGAAATGAAGTAAGGAGAGAAATTAAATCCTAGACACGTTAGGAATTTTTAAAAATGCTATAGTTAAAGAAGACAGGTTGAAATGTTGAGCCTGTAACTTACAACTGAATTATTCACATCTAAGTTATTTTATTTGAGTGGTTGTTATAGAAGTTATACTGCAAGAGATTTGAGTGCAAGTTTGGGGAGGATGAAGCATATTAAATATATGTCAAGAAATTTAGTGGTTGAGAGGTATAGTCATGAGTTAGTTGCTTATAGAGGAATTTAGGGTCAAGGGATAATTATTTTCATATTTGGATAAATTTGAGTACATGCTTATATGCAGAGAATGTGCTAAAGGACAGCCAAACATTAAAATGGAAAGAAACATGGGGAGCCTGGGAGGCTCAGTTGTTAAGCGTCTGCCTTCGGCTCAGGTCATGATCCCAGGGTCCTGGGATCGAGCCCCGCATCAGGCTCCCTGCTCCATGGGAAGCCTGCTTCTCCCTCTCCCCCTGCCTGTGCTCCTTCTCTCTCTCTCACTCTCCCTCTCATAAAGTCTTTGAACAAATAAAATAAAAAATAAAATGGAAAGAAACATGGAAATACTTCCTTTACTGATAGAATGGTGCTAGATATACTCTAAATAATGTCCTCTTAAAAAGCAATTACCAATAAGAAATAAAATGAAGAAACATTTTAAAATAAATTGTTGGGTTGATAAGAGAGCAAACAACAACAACAACAACAAAAACAAAAACCCAGAAGTCAAAATAAGATCAAAACATATATAAGATGAAGGAATATATTCAAATATATCAATAACCCCTGGGGTTATTATGTTGGATAAAATGCAAATCCATCTATAGGTGATTACAAAGCCACTTAAAAAGTGTATGGATTTGATAGGTCGTAAATTTTAAGATAGAAAATTCAAGAAAATACTAAATTAAAAAACTAACAGCTGATAGGAGTAATAATGGCAACATCTGAAGTTTTTGAATGAATTGGACATCCCACCTTCCAGTTCTCTAAGCCAGAATCTTCACATCATTCTTTACTACTTCTACTCTACATCCAATAAACCACCAAGCCCTGAGGTTAAATATCTCAAATATTTTACAACTCAACGTCCTTCTCAGTCCCTAAAACTTCTCCATTAGTTGAGATCCCTTACAAAGATAATTGCAATTATTTCCTAACTGGTCTCCTTGCTCTCAGTATTGTGACCTTCAATTTGTTACCTTTGATATAGCCAGAGTGATCCCATGTCACAACCTTGTGTCACCCCAGTCCCTCCCCAGCTACAAGGTAGGGTTCCACTTTGCCAGCAAATTAAATTCCAAACTCATTAATATGTCTTATCAACTCCTTCATTTTCGCACCCGGTTTATCTTTGAAGACTCGTCCCTTGATATATCCTCCTCCACATCTACACTTTGGACTATGTTCCTTTCCTCAAATTCATCATGTTGTCTTTCAAGACTGGCTTTGCAAGGCTTTTCCTTCTATCCAGAATATTCTTTTTCCTTTTCCATTCTCCATCGTCCACTCTTCTTTTCTCATCTTCACAATTACCTTTCCTCTAGGTAACCCCTCCCTAATCTTTATAATTTAGCATGGCATTCTTCTCACAGAAACCTTTTCTAATGAGCCTAAATACAGTTTAGGTGCATATTTATCTTACAATTTGCACTTAGGGCAGTATTATAATCACCACTCTAAAAGTTTATATTTCCCATTATATTATGAACAATAAAGCCAAGCAATGTGTCTGTCATGTTGAGCATTTATTCTCTGGATCAAACACTATGCTAAATAATTATTTGTCAAGGAACTTACAATGAAAATGTTATTTATAATTTTCTGAAGACCAACACAAAAAAAATCTTTGGAATGATAATAGTAATTGTATTGATCACTAAATAGCACTAAATAGATACAGTGTTACAACCCTGGATTTGTCTACATTTGGGGATAAAAGCTGACTTAAAATCTTTACTGATACTGATCAAAAGGCAGAAAGGGAACAAATCCTAAATGGTTTTCCCCAACAATGTATAAATTATTAGGTCTCAGTTTATTTTGTGATGGTATCAAAAGTATGCCTTTAAACTCCTACTGGAGGCTGTTAGTCAAAAACAAACACTAAACTCACATTAAACGTGCACTTATTTTTATCATTTTACAATTATCTAACATAGATTAAAAAAAATAGCGAAGTAACAGGAGATCAGAACTATAAAAATCATTGACTTCTAGAAGCTAAAATCCCCCATGAAAGACAAGTTTAATGAAACAAGAGCAACAAGATATCCAAGTCAGAGAAGACACTAAAAAAAAAAAAAAAAGTTGATCTGACATTCCAAGCACATGAACGATTGGTGAGAGGAAATTAAAAATTAAAACAACAAAACACATTTTGCTATAGTCTAACCTCCTTAGCAAGTGTTTGCATCTATATGCATTTTATATTCCATAGCTTGACTGTGAAATTTAATTAAAAACAATTATAAATACAGCTCCTTGAGGCTACTGAGGATTTCACAGTTTGAATCTTTATTTATTTCCCTAAAAAAACATGCATTGCAAATGGTCGTGTCATCAGTGTTTGGTTGGAGCGGAATTTAATTGTCAGGTTCAAACACATCCAGATAAGCTAAATTTGGATGGAATGACCTAGGCACCTTGACCCAGGGTTCAGTCAATATACCAAATGAATAAACTGAACATTGTCCCTGCAGTTCCAAATTTGGTCTTGATGTCAATCTATTTTACATGAACCTCCAAAGGGAATGGAGCAACAGAGCCGTCTTCAGAACTGCTGGAGTATAATTCTGTAAGAAGACAACTGGATGAACACAACATAAAATAAAATGTAAAAAGTACCGATTCCATAGTACGAAAATTTTAGGGCTAGAGCAGAACTCATATAAAGATGGATCCACTTATTCTATTCAGTTTGTACTCCTTTTTTTCTTTGTTTTCCTCTGACACCAAAGTAAACCTCCATACAAATGTACCAATGAATAAAGTGGAAGCCAGAAAAGAAAATGGGATCTAGTTTGTTTCTTCAGCATTATTTGGAAAAATTGCAGTGCCTTGCTTCTGACATTTTCTTAGATTTTCTGTGAAGAAAGTAAAAAGCCTGATTCTGATTCCTCTACTCACCACCCAGACACAGTGATGTCTGTGGAAAGAAACATAATTGATTTCTTTTTGTTTATTTGATAAACTCAACACTTTAGCTGGGAGGATGTCAGACTTAAATGCAGTTTTATAGTCTCTTCTGAGGATGCAGTTAGTCAAATATCATGTAGATAAATTATCTGTCTGGCTCCTAAATGTCTTCAGAACATGGAAGTAAGTGCCCTAGTTACATGTTTCTCCAAATGAGCATTAGGACTATTTCCTTTTCCCTACCTCCATGTGGAAAGCATTTTTCTCCTCCCGGCATTATATGCTGATCTGCAGGAGGTGAGGATGTGGAAGGTTGTAATATGCTTCTGGAACTTGGAAATCATAAAAGTAAATGCTAATTCTCTGAAAGTATAAAAAATATATAAGACTTGACTCCCAATTAAGTCACTGTAAGCAGGATTCTAACAGAGAGTTTGTGATTAACATTAAAAATATAAAGTGTTCTGAATTCCCAAAAATAGTCACATGACTGTGCAAAGGGGGAAATTAAAAACAAACAGGTGAGGCACATGTCTTTCTGTGTTGTAACCAGGGAGCCATCTGTAATCCTTGGAGCTGCTGTTCTGTGTGCCTTCTGAGCATCCTTTCAATTATTAAATTTCCTTTTCATGTTATCACTGAAGAACTATGCAAAAGACTCATAGGTAAGGAGCCAGTTTTTTAGAATTAAATTACTCATCAGTATTATGACTTTGGAGTTACATGAATATACATTTCTATGAAACCTTGAATAAAAGTATATTTAGGACAATATCTTTTCAGAGTTTTCTAATATTTATATGGGACTATTATGTGTCATCTTGAACATTCACACATACTCTCAGTTTATACTGCATTTATCTCTTAACAACATTTTTAGTGCTTTCCAAACTAAGGGATTTTTTTTTTTTTTTGAGAAACGGATATAGATCCCAATGAACGGGAAAACCAGAGGCCTGAGTTTTAGTCCTGAGTCTGCCACCAGTTATAGGCGTGGCCCTGGTTGTCATTTACATTTGACGGGTGAACATTTGTTCATCTGAAAAATTAAGAAAGTTATTTAGAATATGTGACTGAAGGTACTCAAAACAGATCTATTTGAATGAATGAAATGTGTATACTTAGAAACAAGTAGTGGATTTTTTTTTATAAGAACAGCAGATGAGAGCAGGACTAGATAAATAAACTAGATTGCAGGGAAAAAACATAAAAGTATATTTTTTGACATTGTCGTCTTTGATTTTATGACTCATTTGAGAGACCCCAGGGGCAGAATTCTATTTTATAGTAAGTGAGGATGAGGCTTAACCAAAGATATACAGCTTTCTCAAAATTACCAAAAAGGTTATTCCATAAAAGCAGAGTGAACGCAATCTTCTGACTTCCAGACAAGGTCTATGCACAGCTCATAACCATAAGTATATATATGTATATATCATATATATATGATAGTCAACTCCTACCAAAAATATTATTTATGACAATATAAGACATTAGCTATAAGCTAATATAATTGAGTATATATTCTATGCAAAAAGATCTGAATGAACATTGTCTGATTTTACTGATCTATGCCTTGGCCTGGAGAGTCTAGGCATTTGGTTTGCTTGGTTTTTCGATCTCCGTTGAAAGCTTTAGAAAGAGGACATAAAGGTTATAACTGTATTGTGTGGTTGCTTCTGAAGGTCTTCTATGACAATTTATGTAAAAAGAACAGTTAATATGTGAATTTAATAATGATGTGCAAAAAAATGTGGTAAAGCAGCTGGATCTCTGCCTCCTTGGATCTAAGTAATGATTTGGAAAGCTGAGATTTTTTTTTAATTTTTGTCATCAAATATCATTGAACACCCAGATGCATGTATTGTGCCAGATCTTCTATCCATCACATTGGACCATATGTTTTCACACCAGAAATACTGACTTGGCTAAATTACAACAATATCTGCACATTTTAATCACGTATCGCTTACAAAAAAACAAAAACAATAATATGAGCTGGAAACAAAAATCAATAATTAGTGATACATATTTTTCTGTTAATGATCTTTTGATTGATATAATATTCTATTTAACGTTGGAAGTGGATGGAAATGGGGACATTTATATCAAGTGATTTTTTTTCATTCATTCATTCATTCACTTATTGTAAAGAGGACAAAATCCTCTGGGTGAACTGGAAGAAGGGCTTTTCCAAATATAGGGAACAGTCTGAGGGAAGTTTCATTATTGGTAGCAGAAAATTGGATGGTGTCAGTGAAGAGAAGGTTAGCGAAGCTGCAGGAGAAATGGGTTACTACGAGACGATCACAATCCTCACAACTAAAGGTGAGATTTGGGGATTGATTCAAGGCAGGAAGGCACTGGTATAGGCCTAGCAGCCGTCTTTTTAAAGGTGAAGCAGAAAAACAGGTAAGGAGCTGGGGTATAAGGTGTTTTACTAGTCTTTAAAGAATTTTACTTAAAATCTATGTTTTCAGTAAGTCACTGCACTCCTACCCTCACTTATATCTGGTATCGTCATCTCCAGAACCCTTTAACCTGTTGCCAGACTTTTTCAGAGAGCCTCTTTAGTCCTCTGCTGAGTCCAGATAGACACCTGCATGGCTCACAAGTCTGCAGAGTGGAGCCTGATGTCTAATAGCTACATAAACTTGCAATCAGTCCTCCTGTTTTCAACATCATCTCACAATTCTGCCATCTGATTCTTGAATTTCTGAATTTTCTTGGGGTTTACCAGTAAACAGATTTGCATTTTCCTGGCATCCTGAACGTGGGTTAAATTTTAGCTTCTCTGGTCTGCTTGGTTACTGCTACTTCACCTGTCTCCAGATGATAAAATTTTGTTGACATCAGTTTTCTGCTGTTGTCTTCTTTTTTTACACTCTTTGTCCTTGTAGTTTATGCCTACTTTTTTTTTTTTTAAACAGGTTCCATTACATACACTTTAGTAGTGTTTGGGGAGGGTGTGGAGATAAACATATTTAATTAGAAGTTCTCCCCACTCACTAACTCTCTCCAGTCAGATTTGCATGCCCACAAATCAAGTGAAAATTCTTGTCAAGGTCATCGCCTACTTGCCCTTTCAGGGAACACGATGCAGCCTATAATCTTCTTCTTGAAATATTTTCTGTCCTTGACTTGTTAGACACACTTTCCAGGCATTCTTCATCTGACTGGCTGTTTTTTTCTCGATCTCCTTTCACTGTGTCCTTTTTTTCAAGAAGGTCAGCTTCGTCTCCCCATTCTCAACTTACTCTGTGGTTGATCTCATCCAGTCCTCTGATGCTATGTTTTTTCTTCTTGCTTGATCTCTTTCCTGAGTTCCAGATTGTTGATCCAGTTGCCTACTTGATATGGCCACCTGGATGCCTAATGGGCATTCAAAAGTTCTTTCCCAAAAAAAGGGGAGGACTCTTGATCCCCTTCCCCTTCATCCAATGCCTCAAGCTCCAGTCTTTCTTATTTCACTGCATGGTATCAACATTCACTCAACATTTACACATTCATTCCATCAGCAGCCATCTTCATCTCTACCTTCAGTATATATTTCAGATGTAATCGCTTCTCCAGCATGGAACCAGCTACTGTCAGGCACTCCTGCAAATGTGTCCGTCTTTTCTTCTTGTTTTCCCTCCTTTTTTCCTACAGTCAGTTCTAGACAGTCAGAAATGGCTTTAAAACTTCAAAAAAAGAGAGGAAAGCAGTCAAACATATATATCCCAAGTCCGCTTACTCTTTCATTAGGCTAGGAGATAATGTGGGTATCTGAAGGTTACATGAATTGATGAAAGAATAATGGTGGGTATGCACAGCACCTGGCTGGTTCAGTGGGTTAAGCGTCCAACTCTTGATTTTGCCTCAGGTCATGATCTCAGGATCATGAGATCAAGCCCTGTGTCGGGCTCCACACTCAGTGTGGAGTCTGCTTGAGATTCTCTCTCTCTTCCTCTCCCTCTGCCCCTCCCCCTGCTCATGCATTCACAATAAATAAATAAACAAACAAATAGAAAAAAAAAGAATAATGGTGGGGTATGGTCTCCATCTACTTAAGGGAAACATATTCCTCCTGTGTTTCTCCCTTACTCACATGTTCACAATATTTCTGATTCTAGATGTACAGGTTTTCCAAATTTAAGCAATTCTCTGTGACACCAGCAGGGTGTCCTACAATTTAACTCAATTCCGACATTATCTATCTGGAGATAGCATCAGATCCTACAGGTTAAGGGCTCAGTCCCACATGACTGTCTTCCCCCAATTCGGATGCCAATCACAAGTCACATCAGGGTTCCTAGGACTCCCTCCTTGGATTCCACAATTTGCTAAAATGGTTTACAAAACTCAGAGCAACACTTTAAGTTACTGGTTTATTATAAAAAATATAATAAAGGGGGTGCCTGGGTGGCTCAGTCATTAAGTGTCTGCCTTTGGCTCAGGTCATGATCCCAGGGTCCTGGGATCGAGTCCCACATCGGGCTCCCTGCTTCTCCCTCTCCCATTCCCCCTGCTTGTGTTTCTGCTCTCGCTATTTCTCTGTCAAATAAATAAATAAAATCTTTAAAAAAAAAAAAAATATATATATATATAAAATAAAGGATCTGAATGAACAGCCAGATGAAGAGACACATAGAGCTAAGTCTTGAATTGTCCTGAGCACAAGAGATGCTGTCATCATGGAATTTGGGGGCAGTCCACCCCCTTAGCATGTAGATGTGTTCACAAACCAGCAGCTTACCAACCCTATACTAGTGGTATTTTTAATGGAGGCTTCATCATAAAGACATAATGAATTATAAACTCCATTTATAGCCTCCTTCCCTCTCCAGAGAATGGGGATTGGGACTGAAAGTTGTAAGCTTCTAATCATGGCTTGGTCTTAGGGTGGCCAGCCTCCATCCTGAAGCTATCCAGTGGCCCACTAAGAGTTGCCAAAGCAAAGGCACTCCTATCACCCAAATAAATTCCAAGGGATTTAGAAGCTCAGTGTTAGAAACCAGGGTCAAAGAAGAAATGTTAGAACAAAAGATATTCTGAGTGCTCTTGTCACTTAGGATATTATAAGAGTTTTAGGATCCGTGTGCTAGTAATTGTGAGCAGATCTGCATATATTTTGTTTTCTATTTCACAACCCACTTGATATACTCATCATACATTTATATAAAGGAAAGCTAAGCTGAGACTTTGTTTTTATAGCTTGTCATCAGCCTTGCATAATGTAGATCAATCCGTAAGCCTAGCATGGTGTCAGTCACAAACTGACCTGCAGCAGGCATTAGGGGTAGCCCCCTCAGTCAATGAGTTGGATGAAGGACTTGACAGAGACTCACATTTACTGACAAATAAAGCTCATTCGAGTTGAGTCTGTTCTCCCCTCTATCACTGCCAAAGACAACAAAGAGAAAAGCCAACAGTGGACAAAGCATCTGGGGAGAAAAGGCATTGCCCTGGACATGATCAAATACCAGCCATAACCTATACTAGAAGCAACAGAAGCTCAAGGTCCATGACCACTTATGTGAATGATGTTAGGCTCTCTAGTCATTACACCCAAATATCACCTTAGGGAGAAAAGCTTCAGGAGGGTTGAGAAAAGGCATTTTCCAAATAAGAGACAATCCTTATACACTGTTGGTAGAAATGTAAATTGACACAGCTATTATGAAAAACAATAGGGACATTCCTCAAAAAAATAAAAATAGAGCTATATATAATGTATATGTAGATCTATCTATAAAAATAAATGAATGGGTATATATATATACACACACACATATATATACATACACATATATATACATACACATATATATATATACATACATATATATATATGTATATGTCCAAAGGACATGAAATCAGTATCTTAAGGTGGTATCTGTGTTCTCACATTCATTACAGCATTATTCACAGTAGCCAAGATATGGAAACAACCTAAACATTCATTGACAGATGAATGGATTAGAAAAAGTGGTATATACATACAATATATTATTCAGCCATAAAAAAAAAAAAGGAAATCTTGCCATTTTCAATGGGATGAATGATGGGCATTATGCTAAATGAAATAAGCCATACAGAGAAAAGCCAATACTGTTTGATACCACTCATATGAGGGATCTTTTTTTTGGTAAGATTTTATTTATTTATTTGAGAGAGAGAGTGCACAAGTGAGAGCACAAGTGGGGGGAGGGGCACTGAGAGAGAAGCAGACTCCCTGCTGAGCAGGGACCCCCCCCCCCAATGATGCGGGGCTCAATTCCAGGACCTTGGGATCATGACCTAAGCCAAAAGCAGATGCTTAACCAACTGAGCCACCCAGGTGCCCCTCATATGTGGGATCTTAAAAAAAAATGTCAAACTCTTAGAAATGAGGAGATGTTGGTCAAAAGGCACAAACTTTCAGTTATAAGTAAATTCTGAGGATCTGATTTATAGCATGATGGATATAGTTAATAACACTACATGGTATACTTGAAATTTGCTAATAGAGTAGATCTTAAGCATTCTCGCCACACACACAAAAATGTAACTAGATAAGGTGGTACATGTGCTAACTTGATTGTGGTAGTCATGATTTAACGTGTATATATATCAAATCATCTTCTATACTTTAAATATATAGGCAATTTTATTTATCAACTATGCCACAATAAAGCTGGAAAAGATATGTGATTGAACTAAGTTAAACTGATTTAGACATTTAAACAATTTTCTCCTAGTCAACATAAGGGGGCTCATGAAAGAGTCCTGAAGAGTTACTTAATAACTTGTATTTGTTTCTCATGCTTTCAAATATTAGCGTGAGTTGACTTCTGGGGCTCTTCCATGTAATTATATATTTTGGTGTGACCTGTGTTGTTTTGATTCAAGACAGACATGTAGAAAGCCTATCACTAAGAAGAGAGGAGTAGTATTAGAAGAAACATTATACAGTAAAAATACCCATTGAACAAGAGCATGGCCAAATAGGTAAAAAACCCATTTAAAAGGATTCATCTAACATAGACCTTGACAAACACAAGTGTTCGAACAATAAGCTCAGTGAGGAAATAAAATGGTGAGTAGGCAGCGTAGGTGACTAGCATCTGTTTCAGAGTTCAACATGTGTATTATTGAATCTGCAATGAGGTCATGGTTGAGACCTTTACCATGAATCCTGAATTGGTGGAGGAGACTCACTTATAGATGTTTTGTGAACAGAAAGAAGAGGAAGTGAATTCAGGAGGAAAGTTAGGGTGAATCGTGGAATGCCATGACTGCAGTTCTGATAGACAACCAGGAAATAGGCAATGGGATGGAGCCAAGGAAGAGAGTGAGGACATCTAGTCAAAGGTTTTGTTCAGAAAAGTTAAAGTGGTTCTTGGCATATGTACCAACCATAATACCAGTGCTCATTTCTTTAAATAGACTCTTCACACTTCCAACGCATGGGATAATGATGAATTAGGTTTTTCCCTAGCACACAAACACTACCTTCTAGCTGTGTATGGCCTGCCCCCGGTTTAACTAATTTTACAGGAGTGGAAGAATTTCACTGAATCACGACAGACTTAGTTACCTTGTACTATAGTTATTTTTTTGTAAGAATGAAATCGATCATGGGATTTGGCGAGCAGTTTTTAGAAAATTATTTAAATTGGAGAATAACACAGTTGCTATTATAGCTAAATCTCATGAATTATTTCTTTACTCACTAACAATCTCATGATATCTAAGAGGAAAAAAAAATGTCTTTCATGCTTTCAAAATAAAAAGAACCAAGATCTGATCTGAAATGCAGGGCATAAAGGGGCAGAAATGAAATGTAATTGTATAGAATGCTGAAAAAAAAATGGACCTTTGCAAATAAGAGAATACTGCTTCTGTCTTCAGAGATTAAAAACAACAGGGGAAAATTGTATCACAATGTGTAAATGCCAAAATGCTTTCTTGCTGCACTTAACTAATGATTCTCCAGATTTCAACTAAATCATCTCATTTGAAAGGGCAAAAGAAAAGGAATATTCCTTCATTCTCTTCTAAGTCTTGGTACAGATGGCAGAAAAAAAATCTCTCCAGTGCTACCAAAGGCTGAAAACAGCTTTACAGTAACAGAGTCTCATTAGAGCTAACTAGGACCTGTAAGAAATTTCATAACCAGATTCACACAACATTTACTCAGCTAACTTGGAAAGAGAAAAGTTCAAAGTCCTGGCTATGATATTTACTTTAAACTTTAAGTGAGTCACATAACTCCATGAATCCCCACTTCTTCATACTGACATAAAAGAATATTAATTCCATGTACCTCCAGAGTTTTATAATGATGAACTGAAATACCCTATATATTATTATTATTATTTATAATTTCATTTTAAGTATAAAAATGTAATTGTTAACTTTCTGTAGGTATCAGTCCCCTTTATGACAGGACAATTTAGATTATTGAAGGAGAACCTATAAAAAAAATGTGATATTCTTTTTCTTTCATTTCTAAGCCAAGGTAGGAAATTCAATATTTTACTTCAGAACAGAAAAAGAGTCATCTTCACAAATCATGCACATTTCTTAATTTTCAGCTGATCAGGAGAGGTTGATGAAGGACTCAGTGGCTAAGGAAGGAAAGAGAGGAAAAGAGCTGAGTGAATATAACCGTGTCCCTGTGTGTAGGTTCCTGTGTGTGTATGTGTGTGTGTGTGTGTGTGGTGTGTGTGGTATGTGGTGTATGTGTGTGTGTGTGCGAGTGCGAGGGTGTGGCTGGGTGAGTGGGGGATCTCGGAGTAAGTAGCATGTTAAGGACTTAAGGCAGAAATACTGAGAGCTCTGGGGGACCCTGTAAGCCCCAGGAGTTGGTCACCACTGTGCTGATAGGGGTCTTGCTTGACTCTTTCACCCTTGTTCCTGGTTCTTCCTTCTTTCTCTGCTCCCAGAATGCTTGGGGTTCAGGCAGATGTGTGTCATATTCATGGCTATTTGATGTCTAGCCTGGTGTCCACACATATTGGCCCTCCTTAAATGTGAAACTTAACTGAGTCAAGCTGAACTCGCCCGTGTTTCTGAGTCTTTTTTGTTGGCTTTGCTTCCTCTACTCATTTTTCCAATTCATTCTGTACACTGACACCAAAGTAGCTGCTTAAAGTGCAAAAATTCATCATGACAACACATGGCTAAAAATCCAACTTCACATCATAGGCTTCTAGGCTTTTCACCATCTATCTACAGCCTGCTTTTCTGAACATATTTCTCACACTCTTCTCATAAGCTATGCTCTTTGTTCATCTTGGGGTTACTTGCAATTTCAAGAATACTGCATGGCTTTTTAGTCCTCTGGATATTTGCACATGATATGCTTTCTACAGGAGCATCCTTCACCCTCGTCTATGAGAATCAGCTCTTCATTTTAGATTTTTGTCAGACATCTCCCTGTAATTTCTCTCACTTTACTATTTTCATGACACATGCTAGAAACTATGTGTCAGGCACGCCACCATTCTCCCCTCCCATGTTAAAGGCAGACACTGATAATTCCTCACAGCATCTTCACTGGGCACAGGCTCCGAATGGGGTTTAGCACCCAGTACCAGGTAGTGAGCACTGGGTGTACACTACGTTTGCCAGCAGGCCCACGATACCGCACCACTCACAGAACATAAATTACACTGTATTCCATATAAATGGTGACCCTGGGCATTGTGCAACACACGGACCCTCTTTTCTATCCCTATCACTTGGCTGTAATTCATTCCACTCCACTGTAAGTACCTGTATGCTTGCTGGCCTTCCCATCTAGACTGTGAGCTTCTTGAAGGCAAGCATGTTTGTACTCCCCACACGAAGAATAGTGAATGACACATGGAGGACAGACACATATATATTGACTGACTGAATGAATGCAAACAATTTAAATGTAATGTTGTCTATGTTGCTATGCTTGGATCCAAAGAGGCTAATGGAACAATATAAGAAACTATGGAAAGTCCATTACAGGCTTATTCTTTTAAGGTCTGTATAAGACAAAAACAAAAAGTAAGAGCTTTAGTATGTAAAACAGTGCCCCCACGCATCCTAGTGTCTGATCAAGAGCCTCTGTGAGGCAGTGAGAGATTCACTAATATTTCTCAGAGGCAAGTTAAGCACATCCATAAACCACTAATAAAGAGCAGGAATACTTGTGTTGAAAGATAAGGCCTTCTCGGTGGAGAAGAAACCATGTGCCCCTCTGGTGGGTAGGAATTCCTAAGGAATTCCTAAGGAGGTAGAGCTCTAAGACACCACAGTGGAAGAGCAAAGAATTCCACTTGCAGGAGATATATTAAAAAAAAAAAAAAGTAAGGATGAGAATCATATGGATGTAAGATTCTCTTCTTTTCAAATCAGGTGGATAAAAATGATTTATTTTCTGAATATAAATGCAATTTTTATTAAGTTTTACAAATGTAAAGATGCTGGTATCATTTGGACCTAGAAAGTGATTCTCATGTTCACATGACTGATGTGCTAACATATCTGTGTTAAAATAGAGAACACAACGAAGTCCAAGCCCTCTCATCTCACACCCGGACTACTGCAAGAGCCACCCAATTGGACTCCTCTTCTCTTCCTTTGACCCAGCAGGTTAGAGGCTGCTCAGACAGCTGCCACAATGATCCTTTTACAACCTAAATCAGAACCCGCAATTTCTCTGCTCAGATACCCCCATCAGCCCCTCTGCCCTGAGAGTAAGAACAGACTGGCCTATAAGGCTATGCACCCACAGCTCTCTGCTCCCTTCTCACCTTCGTCCTCTTGGTCTCACTGCTCCCTACTGGCCTCTTGCTCTTTCCCACTGCATCTCACCAATTGATGTAATAATGTTTAGTTTCTTTGGGCTGTTTTTAAGTACAGCAAAAATAAAAAGTGATAAATGAGGTTCAAAAAGTTCACTTTCCTAAAATGTGTTGTTGAGTTGTTGAGTGGTTAATAAAATGACCCCGGGGAAGATTGCACACCTAGCCACTCTAGAGTTCAGACTCTGACTCTGAGGTTCAAAATTCATCTAGGTCCACTTGCAGCTTGGCACCACCTTGTGTGAGTTGTT
>NC_138371.1:160064057-160120798 GCF_054177405.1 Leptonychotes weddellii | reverse complement strand
CAGTCTTACACAATTCACAGCACTCACCATAGCTGTTTGCTCCTTTTTAAATATTGGGGATAACTGTAGGGGTTCTGTGGCTGAAAAGGGCTTTCAGGAAAGCAACAATGATTTTACCCATTTCCTGCTCAGTTAGATCCCATTTTGTTGACTTGATTCAGCATCTTGGGCTGAGAGAATACTAGGAACAAGAGACTGTTTCTCTGACTCTTCTTTTCCAGACAGAGAGTTGTCTGTTTTTAATATTCTGTGGGGCTAACACATATAAGGGTTGCCTGCCATTATCCTGTTACCCTTACCTTGCTCTCCATAAGCACAATTGTAGCATCTACAACACAAGATAAGAACGCTTGTTCACAATTCACAGCGCTCACCATAGCACAACTGAGGGTTCTAGAGGGGAGGGGGGTGGGGGGGATGCGTTAGCCTGGTGATGGGTATTAAAGAGGGCACGTTCTGCATGGAGCACTGGGTGTTATACGCAAACAATGAATCATGGAACACTACATCAAAAACTAATGATGTGATGTATGGTGATTAACATAATAAAAAAAAAGACAATTTTACTTAGCAAAGGAGTCTAATGGCTGAAATTGTGGCCTAAGGGGGGGAAAAAAAAAAGAACGCTTGTTCATCTCTACTAAAAAGGACAGATGAATCCAGGAGTCCATGGTCAATCTCATCATAAGTCAATTCATGGTTTTTCACAGTGTTACTCTATTTGGAATTACCAGCATTTTCACAGGTAACCTTTGTTGCTAAGCATTATCTGTACTTTATTGGCTATCAATGGCACATTATTTATAAAATCTTCCAAAAAATTCAAGCTATATACATAGATGACATCATTTTGAACGAAAAATGACTCACAAAGCTATTTTCTTTATTCTCAAAGCATTGGTGTTCCTTGTTCCCTTTTTCTTGTACCCAGACCCGTATCTTAACATTGTTCCTTTCCCTGTTTCTTATGGTATTTTTCTGTCGACTTGCTCTGACATGCTTCTAGGTAACTTTCATTCACTGCTTTTTATAATGAGATTTTGTAGTTTGTGACTTACAGAATATTAATTAAATTAATAAAAAGCAAAATGTTTAAACTCAGGAATTCAAAGAGCATTCACATTCATTATAGTTTTATCTTTTTATCATCTGAAATAGTAATCTTTCTTAGCTAGGCAGAGTAACTTAGTAAAAGCCACATGGATTTTGAAGGCAAATTCTAAATTGGGGCTTGAATCCTTGTTTAGTTAGTCTCTGACCTTGAGGAAGTTCTTTATATATCTGCAGAACAAGGCTAATAATACCAACCTTTCAAGGTTGTTGGCATGTATATACACACACATGTGCATATACATGCATACATCTATATCTATATCATCTCTATCTATCTATCTATCTATCTACCTACCGACCTACCTACCTAGTACTTGGAACACATTAGTGCTCCAAAATGGTAGTTACTAATAGCTTGCCAACTCTGGGCTGAAGCAAGATTGATGACCTGGGTGATAGATTGGTAGAAACAAAGGTCTTGTCAATTATTTTCCAGACATACCTTCACAGTTATTCTAAGTAAAGGGCATCAAAATCTCACAAGAGCAGCATTCAAAAGAGAAGTGTGGCAGGTAGAACATAACTCAGCCTTGTGACTTTCCCCATGACTGATGACTAAGAGTAGGTGATTCTTACGACTTTTAACATTGCAGATGAAATGATACAGTCTACTATATTGGAATCTTGCTAGTTAAAATCTACTGTGTCTGATCCATTTTATTTTGAGGTTTACCTCACTTCAGTTTTTTTTTTTAATTTTACTTTATTATGTTAAGTTTTTATTGCAATGAGAGGTACAAAAGAAAATTAAGATATGGTTCTTGACCTCATTGAATTTGTAATCTCAGTAGGAAGATAGATATATGTAGTTGAAGGAGTTTAGATATTGCTACAAGATGGTTATGATTACAAGTTGATGATTGATAAAGATACAGATAAGGTCTTTGAAGAAAGAGATCCATGTGGATTGGAATTATTCAAGAAGTTTTACTAGAAGACACAAGGACTGAACTGGCTTTAATATATTTAGGGGTTAAGGGATGGGGGCATTTTCTGATATCAAATGATTTGAATTATGGTTTCCTATCATACAGGGATTCATTAAATTATATTTTACTTGCTCTAATTTTTCGTAGAGTTGCAGGGTTATTCATTTTTAATGCCTAATTTTCAGGCTCTGACATCAAAGGGAGATAGTTAAGGAATGTTCTGTTGCCTTAGTGCTGAGTACCTTGCTTGGTGGACGTGCCACACAGTTTCTCATTTGTAAAACTTCATGCATTTACAGGGAACTTATTGCAGTAGCAAGGTACAAAAATTCTTTCAATTTAAATTATCTTCAAACTGAGAACTAAACTTTAAAATGTCTTAATGAAGAAAAACCCGTGTGGCCACCCAATCTATTCCTAGGTGCTGCCTCTCTTCCAATACCCTCTTCCCATTTACATATCTAATTCTTCCCTGGCAGAAACAGAACACTGCATGGTTTTTGCTGGAGGAAAGAAATGATAGGAGATTTTTGTAAAGCACACTACATCTCTGAAGGTTTGAAGTTAAAAATTAATGTTATAAGGGGAACTGATTTTATACTTATTCTGACTGAAATTAAAATGAATATTGGATATTTCTAAAGGGATCTTGTGAAACAATACTGGTGGAAAAATTAAGAACTTAATATATACACACATATACACACCTTGATGGTTGAGATGGCATGGGGGGCAATGAAGCTGAGTAAGTAAGCTGTCAAACCCATCAGTCTTGATTGGCTTTCATTTTAAATGCTTTTGGTTCTACTCCATTGTATCTGGGGAACGCATACTCTACGTGCCATGGAACTGAAATTAAATCCCCTTTCTTATAGTTGAATGCTTTTTCTTCAGTCTAGCCTGAATCTGGATACCAGGGCAAGATTGACTGGAGTTTAATATTAAATACTACTTTAGAATTTTCAATGCAGATTGAGAATAGTTAGCTTCCTTTCCAGTCAAAAGAAACAAAATGAGATAAATACAGACTAGTACAGAGAAAAGGATGGGGCTAAGGGTTATATGAGCAGCTCAGAGATTTTGGAGGACTTCTGAAAGACAGGAAGTTAATGGGATTCTATTTTTGTTAATTTCCTAGGGCTGCCATAACAAATTACCACACACTTGGTGATTTAAAGCCCATGAAATGTTTCCTCTCACAATTCTGGAGGCCAGATGTCCGAAATCAAGGTGTTGGCAGGACCATGTTTCCTCCAAAGTCTCTAGGGGAGAATCCTTCTCTGCTTCTTCCATTTCTGGTGGCTAAAGGCAATCCTTGATTTGTGCCTGCTCAACCCCAGTCTCTGCCTCCATCTTCGCAAAGCCTTCTTCACATGTGTCTGTGTCACAAATCTCCCTCTTTCTCTTATAAAAAAAAAAACCAGTGACTAGATTTAGGGACTAGGGTACATCCATGATAGTCTTATGTTGAGATCCTAAATTTAATTACATCTGCAAAGACCCTCTCTCAAAAAAGGTCACATTTACAGTTACTGGGAGTTAAGATCTAAGTGTATCTTTTTTGGGGGGTGCAGGGGTCACTATTCAATCCGTTACACTATTACAGAATAAAACAGAATAGAGGAACCAACTGTCAAAAACTTGCAAAAGAGGAATAAGTAGTAGTAATGAAGGTGGGAACAATTTTTCAGGACCAAACTTCAAGGGGTTCCAAGCTCCATGTGAGCAAATGAGTAGAGCAAGAATGGGAATATCAGAGAAATTGGGGAAATTATGGAAGTTCTATGGATGCCCAGCTACAGCCTTCCTTCCAGCTCCCCTACCTCTTCCCTTTCTGTCCATTCTAAAAACAAACAAACAAACAAATTGGCATCAATGACTTTCACTTTTGCTCTCCTGCCAGTGAAGTCCAGGAGATTACGCTGTCAGTTAATAAACATTCTTTCTGAGGAGGGTTAGTTTTTTGGGTCATAGTCACACTGGCATTTTGGGGGAATCTTAGCTGCTCCTCTTCTGCCTGACTTCAAGTGGTACTGACACACCTGTCCATATACAGAGTTTAGAGCCAAACTTCGTGCTCAGAAGAAAGTTGGAAGAAATCATCCACAACTGAAACAAAATCTCACATAAGACACTCTATACACATGAATAATAACAGAGAACCACGGACCATCAGACATATGAAGAAAAGCCAATACCATGGAAGAGAAAGGTCAAGATTTTTCTGATAATTCATATTAATTATGATAATTTGCAATGCATAAACAGCTTATCTTCTCCTCCCTCATTTTTGGAAATGGATGAAACTGACCCCCTCCAAAATGAAGGCCCCCTCCAAAATGATGCACACAACTACACACTGCATATTTTCTCAAGGGAATGTTTAGGGTTGGAAGTGTCTCCCAAACTTGGTAGACATAAGATTAAATAGAGATGAGATTTGGTATTAAAAGAAGGAAAAAAAAATAGAAACAATTCAATCACACCAACTATGTGGCTTTTGGCATTTGCTTACTGCTCTGAACTTCATTTTCCACATTGTTAAAATTGAGATAATATTTGAACTCAGCACTTGGTGTGGCTGTTGTAAAGATCAGCTTTCACAATACAGGTGAAAGTGCTTTACAAATCATCCAATAGACATGCTATAAAAATATTAGGAGACATAATTACAGATTATAAATTTTAATTGAGACATTCTTTTTAAAAATATTTGCTGGAGGGGAAGTGGGTGGAGGGATGGGGTGACTGGGTGATGGGCATTAAGGAGGACACTTGATGTAATGAGCTCTGGGTGTTATATGCAACTGATGAATCACTAAATTCTACCCTGCTAACTAATAATACAGTACACATTAACTAAATTGAATTTAAATAAGAATTAAAAAAATATCTACTATGTCCTATGATGTTGATTTTATGTGGATTTTCTCCTGTATTCATTTTTGGGGGTTAATTTTACCTTTTTCCGTATCCAGACATATCAGGGGATGCTTATGCATTAGTTAATTGAAAGTTAATTATATTGAGTAAGGAAAACAAATCTTTATATAGAAATAAGACAACTCGGGGCGCCTGGGTGGCTCAGTTGGTTAAGCGACTGCCTTCGGCTCAGGTCATGATCCTGGAGTCCCTGGATCGAGTCCCGCATCGGGCTCCCTGCTCGGCAGGGAGTCTGCTTCTCCCTCTGACCCTCCCCCCTCTCATGTGCTCTCTCTCTCTCAGTCTCTCTCTCTCAAATAAATAAATAAAATCTTTAAAAAAAAAATAAATATATAGAAATAAGACAATTTGTTGATAGATTATAAAGTATTATTTGCTAAAAGCTTTTAAGTTAAATATTCTTTATTACTAGTTACTAAAAGATTTTAGAAAAAGCAAGTGGAGTTCTGCATGCCCAAAGAAATTATTAATTTTTAAAGATTTTATTTTTAAGTAATCTCTACACCCAACATGGGGCTCAAACTCACAAACCCAAAATCAAGAGCTGCGTGCTTTACCAACTGAGCCAGCCAGGTGCCCCCTAAGGAAATAATAACAACAATTACATTATTTTATTTGAGAGAGAGATTGAGCATGAGCAGGGGGTAGGGTAGAGGGTGAGGGACAAGCAGACTCCCCACTGAACGGGGAGCTCCATGCTGGGCTCGATCCCAAGATTATGACCTGAGCTGAAGTCAGACACGTAACTGAGCCACCTGGGTGTCCCCCAAGGAAATTATTTCTAAAGAGAACTCAGTAAAACAAAAAGGGAAAAAAAATGTTTTAAATTACAATTGGCTTGGTCAGAATTAATTTCAAAATGTTAATTTCTAGTTGATAGTTATCTATGCTGAATTATTTCTTTCTAGTTTGGGAACTGTTTTCAAATTGTACCTGGATTTCCTTCAAAATGATAGAAAATATGTGCTCTAAACTGCCCTAACTCTTGGGATTTAAAATATGGGTTTTATCATTTCAGTTTTTGCTTGCAATTTTATAGTTTACTCTGATTTTGCTCTTCTTTTATGATTTTCAAATATTACCTACATCAAGCTTGTATAAAACATTGTCTTTCTTTAAACACATATGGTGAAAATCACTCAAGCAGATGGCGATCCACAATCATTGGTAACAGAGGATCAAGTGTCGGCTCAGTGGCTGCTGAAATGGAGTCCAATTTAATAGCTCAAATGAGGACAAGAATTAAATTGGAAATTGCAGGCTGAAATATTCTGCATTTGATCATAAAGAGATTATAGGAAGGAAAGAACACAGTGCAACAGCCTGTATTTTAAAAGGAGCCAGACTTCTGATAGTTCCGTGTTTTATCAGTTCATAATCAAAGTAAGCAATACAGGTCCATTTTTAAACCACTAATATATTTGTGATTTATTTTTTAGGAGAGGTCAATCTTTTACAGATTTCAACACTACATTAAAATTCTGTTTCTTGACATTTAGAACCATGGGGTATTCAACTTGCAAAACAGAATTTAGTTTTGCTTTGTTGGATGTTGGAGGGGTGTTGGGTGATGTTTCTAGCCTGTCCTCTGCACATTCTAGCTAGGCATTCAGATGTTTGTGATACTTCCTCTGTTATTCCCAAGCTCCCAAGATCAGTGGCAGGCAGTTTTAGCACAAATAAGCTTTTTAGGATGAGGCAAGATTGGGGTTGGCCAAGGGTTCTTATTTGAAAAACTATATTATGCACTAACTATATAACTAGTTAAATTTGATCCTGTTGTTTCATCAAAGTGTGCACCATGAGACATGAGGGCTCATTTGGCAAAGTTTCAAATATCCTGAAGTCTCTCAGTCTCTTTAAGCCTCAATTTCCTCCTTTGCAAATGGGGTTAATAATAGTACTTACAGAAATACGTTATAAGGAATCACTGAGACAAGGTATATGAGATGTATAGATTATGTCTGACCTAGAGAGAGTTAAACTTAATAAGAGCACACCTTTTGAATCCCAATCCTGGCTCCAAGACTTGCTTTTGTTGACCTTGGGCAAGCTACTTAACATGTTTTTTGATTTCTTCAGTTATAACATGGGATTAATAATAACACCTCAATCACAGACTTGTTATAAGGACTAAATGAATTGATGTTTATAAAGCACTCCATACAAGGCCAACACTTAGTGCTTGCTAATTAAGTAATACAGTCATAAGCATACCAACATGAGTTATTATCATGTATTTATCCAAAACAAATTGAATATTGTTGGTAAAACTTAAAAATCATCATATTAATACCTTTTGAAATTTGGGAACCTAAATAAAGATATAAAAAACTGAACTAAATATTCTATTAACACAAATATATTTTAAACAAGTCAAGCGAGAGTGATCTTTGTCATAATTTGACACTGAAAAAAAAATATTTTTCCATGCTGACCAATACTGCAACCAGTTGTCATTTTTTATTTGTTTTAATTTGTGTGTTTAGTTTTCGGCAAAGAATATTTCATTGTAAGCATAATTTGAGAACTGTAAAACAAAAATGCTTACAACTGTTTCACGGTATTTTAAAATTACTCTCACAGGTCCATAAAAAGATGCTCAACATTACTAATCATTAGGAAAATGCAAATTAAAACCACAGTGAGATATTACCTCACACCTATTTGAATGGCTACTGTGAAGAAGACAAGAGATCAGTTGCCAGAGAATATGGAGAAAGGGGAACCCCTGTGCACTGTTGGTGGGACTGCAAATTGGTGTAGCCACTATGGAAAAGATTATGGAGGTCCCTCAAAAATTAAAAATGGAACCACCATATGAACCAGCAATTCTACTTTTGGGAATATATCTGGAGGAATAAAAACACTGTGTCAAAGAAATATCTGCAACCCCAACATTTAGAGCATCACTATTTATAAGAACCAAGACATGGAAATAACGTAAGTGTGCACTGATGGATGAATGGATAAACAAGTTGTGGTATATCTATACACAACAGAATACCAGTCAGCCATAAAAAGGAAGAAACTCTGCCATGTTGACAGCACGAAGAGACCTTGAAGGCATTATATTAAGTGAAGAAAGACAGAGAAAGGCAAATCCCATATGATCTCACTTTTATGTAGAATCAAAGGAAAAAAATAACTCCTAGTAAGAGATCAGAGTTGTGATTACCAGAAGTGGAAATGGAGTGAGAGGGAATTGGATAAAGGTGATCAAAAGGTATAAACTTCCTGTTATATGATAAATAAGTACTAGGTGATGTAACATACAAGTAACGACTACGTTAATGCTGCACATGGTGTATTTGAAAACTATTAAGAGAGTAAGTCTATTAAGAGTTCTTTTTCTTCCTTTTTTTTTGGTATCTATATGAGATGTTGGGTGTTAACTAAACTTACTGTGGTCATCATTTCACAATATATGTAAGTCAAGTCATTATGTTACACTTTAAACTTATACACTGCTCGATGTCAATTGGATCTCAAAACTGGGAAAAAATGAGTAAAATTATTATAACAAATTGGTTGATGTTTTCCAATTTTGATTATAATAGATATATGCAAGCCATTATTTGCATTGGTAATAAATAGTAATAGTAACTTGAATATTTCTTTTTCAAATTGTTTCTTTTGTGATCATTTATATAAATTAGTTGGATCTCAATAAAGCTGGGAAAATATTAGTGACTTATGAAATGCCAAGAAGCTAGTGCATTAGTTTTATATTGCTGCCCATAACAAACTATCAAAAAACTTTGTGGCTTAAAACAGTAGCTAGTATTTCACAGTTCTGTAAGTCACAATTTCAACTCAGGACTCACTGGGCTAAAATCAAGACATCGACAGTGATGTGTTCCTTCTGTAGGATCTAGGGAAAAATTCATTTTCTTGCCTTTCCATCCTCTAGAGGCTGCCCCCTGCCATGCCGTGGCTCCTGGACCCGTTCCTCTAGCAGCTGGACATCTCATGGTATTACTATGACACCGACTCTTCTTCCTTCCTAAGAGTACTAATGACCCTGTGGTTACACTGGGCCCATCCAGCTAATCCAGAATAATCACCCTATTTTAACATCAGTTGATTCACAACATTAATTCCATCTGCAACATTAATTCCTCTTTGTCACATAACCTAACACATTCACAGTTTTTAGAATTAGGGCATGGACATCTTTGGGGAGGAATCATTATTCTGTCCATCACAGTCAGCAACCATAACCAGCCTATGAAATTTTGCATCTAACTGGGTCATTACAGTATCGAGTATGTGATAAAGATAAATTTCATTCACCTAAAAATGCTGAAGATTAGTGCAAAGATGATGGGTTTTCTGTCCAAGAGTTGAAACAGATAATGCAAAAAAAAAATCTTTTAAATATCATCAAATCTGGAGGAAATTTTGGCCTAGGGAAATTTTTAGCACTAGGAACAAGATTAAAAGGATTGATTTTCACACAGCCTTTAAGGCAATGACAGTGTCCATTATGCGTGAATACAGGATGTGGGCAAAGACCTCCTCATCCTTTCAAATAAAAGGCAGCTAAGTATCAAAGTTTTATAAACTTCTATGACAGCTGTCTTTGGAGATGGTATTAAAGGCTTCCCAAAGGTTCTGCTAATATAGTAGATCTTAAAGATCAATCATGGAGAATTTCACTGTGTCATCAAATGTGTTATATATTATAGTTTCCTGGGTAGGCTAGAATTTACCACGATTATTTAAATAATAGTTAAAAAGCAAGAGATATTCCTTTACAAATAAAGTCTGAATTTAGGAGAATAAATTTGACAAACATGGTCATTTCTTTGATGTTATTTACATTTCTTGGTATCATGACAGTTTTTTTCAATTTGGCTTTTCTGATGCACTTTTCCGTCATCAACACAACTGAAGAATAAATTCCTACTTTGTAGGGTCTTAGAAGTAGTATACATTGGGACATTTATGAATGTTTATTTACTCTGTTACCACAGAAGACCAAACTGTAGACAGATTATCATGAAAATTAAGGAAAAGTTGAAATGTTTTCCAGTAGAAGTCTATTTGTTTGCTAATGGTGCCAGACTGACTTTAAAATGCATTAGCCTTTTCAAGGGCTATGATCAATAGTTTTGAAACTTTCAACTCTCTTAGGTCCCTTAAAACCCATGGGTCATGATGTAATCAATTGGCAGCATCAGCCTATTTTTTTTTTTTTTTTAAGATTTTTAGTCATTTATTTGACAGAGAGAGAGAGAGCACAAGCAGGGGGAGTGGCAGGCAGAGGGAGAAGCAGGCTCCCCCCTGAGCAGGGGGAGCCTATGTGGGACTCAACTCAGGACCCCGGGATCATGGCTGGAGCTGAAAGCAGACGCCCAACCGAGCCACCCAGGCACCAAGCATCAGCATATTTTCAGTATTCTTCTATTCAGTCTCCTAGTCTGTACTCTGTATCCTTGATTCTTTTACGCCAAAGAAAATCAAAAGGGGATTTGACAAATTAGAAGCGACATTTTTTTAAATTAAGTTCAGTATGCCTCTAAACATTTTGATTTTAACTCATGAGAAGATGGATGCTGATTTCTAAGTTGATAACGGCTCACCGATTCTGAACATAGGATCATCTTCCTAATCAACTGTTATTAAATTCTGCCTGGAAAATCAGTTTTTCTATAGCAAATAGGAACCTTAGTTGTCTGAGGTGGAGTAAACTGTCCCTATGACTTCTATTTAACAGTTAAACTAGATTAAATGATGATATGTCCCACACTCAAGCAAGATCTCCACTCCCATTAGTTGGGTTTTAGGTATTCCCTAACCAGTTTGTATTTGTTATAATTGTATAATTTAATTAAATTATTAAGTGATTGTGAATAGAAATACATTTCACATATTACACAAAGAATTACTGAATACTTTGGAAAGTCTATTAAGGTTTAGTCACTAAAAAGCTTATGTCAAAGTAAGGATATAGAGACAACTGTAACAAAAGGGTTAAAATCTACACTCAGGTTGCTTTAAAAGCAATCTTTAAAAAAAAAATAAAAAACCAACTTGAAAGAAAAATTTTAGTTGTTTATGAAGAAAGATGAAGTGAAACTCCAATTAGCAGACCCATTCTGAGGGAGGAAAAAAAAAAAAAGAGGAACTTGGTTTAATCAAATGTTTGGCAAATAAATGTGCATTTGTACATATTTAATTGAAAAAAATTCTTCTGAAGAGTTTTTACACCTCTTAGTTTGTGAGATAGGAAGACTTCACAGGAAGTTATTAACCCTTTCTTTTAATTACTGTTGTGACCACAAAGCACAGAGAATGCTGGTTCACCACTCTTTTTTGTTTTTGTTTTTGTTTTTGAGAAAGAGAGAGCGTGAGAGTGTGAGCAGCTAGACGGGGTGAGGAGCAGAGGGAGAGAGAATCTTAAGCAGGATCCACACTCAGCATAGAGCCGGACCCCTGAGATCCTAACCTGAGCCAAAACCAAGAGCTGGACGCTTAACTGACTGAGCCACCCAGGCACCCCCCGTTCACCACTCTTTGTAGCACTGAAAACAAACCATGTATTTGACAGTATCATCCAGAAGAAGAACTATGGCCTTAAAGTTAGCTTGGCTACTTTTTATTTGTATGACCCTGGACAAAGTTCTTAACCATCTAAATTCATTCCCTTTATTTTAAAAATAGAATTTATAATACTAATCTTCAAGATCCCAAATAAGCAAATATATGTGAAAATGCATGGCACATACTAGTCATTAAATAAATATTAGTTTTCCTTTCCTTAACTGGAATTATATATAAACTGTTTTAGATGACTTATACAGAACTGTGTTTTCTTCAAAATCTATTTTCCCTTAAAGTTTTATCCATCAAACCTACTATTGTAGCAAAAATCTAGTTAATTTGTAAATATTCAATATGTATTTATAGACTCCACAAAAGATAAGTGTATTTCCACCTTACTGAAATACCCTTTTTCTTGCTTAACTGTGAGTATAAGAATACTGTAAGAGGTGTCATATCTTTTATAACCGGATATTTAATGCAAATCTCCCCTTGACTTGCCTGGCATAAATTTTACCTGATTGTCTCCTAAAACTTTCTGATTAGGATGGGGAAAGAATAAAAACTTTAATCTGGATTTAAACCAATTTGATTGGAAATAAATTAGCCTCAAAATAATAGTGTTGTCCACACTGCATTTAAACAAACACAACACAGAGGCAAATCTATTTAATATCTGAAATTTCACTAGGCCACTGAATAAAGAAAACAATAAAAAGCTCTAATTGTGTAATTTCATTATCTATGATACTGATGACTAAGATACACTCTTGTTCTAGTGATGGACACAGGCAAAGCCTATTAACACGAGGGAAGAATAAGCTGCTTTGGATTTTCATTTACCTGCAAAAAAATGGAATTATTATCTCTCATGTGACCATTTGGACACTAGCACTTGGAAGGCATCTTTTTGCTCATATGTTTAAAGCCTATTTTATATCATAAATGCTTTTATTAAAAAAATCTCTTGCGAGAATTATTTATTCCTCAATATTTAGCAATAACATGGTAACAATACAAGACTTTTCTATAGTTTGGGTATGTCTCAATCCCTCTTATTTTCATTTTTTTAATAATAAAGTGTATAGTAGTCAGGTGTGATGGAAAATTGATTGATAATTAAATGCATAATAAAAAAGATCATCCAAAACTCCTCTTCTAGCAGGTAAATTTCTAATCCAAAAGAGAAATGTTACATTAATGGATGAAAATGTTTAGGATTTGGTAAGGCTATAATAACACTAATTAAATAACTCTAAAATAAAATGGCAGCATCAGAGAAAAACTTATCGCCTATTACCATCATCATTAAGACACAGAAGTAGATAGCATTATTATTATAAGGAACTTAATCCTATTTACCACTTCAGATTGAATCCTAAGTTTTGAACAAGAACAGAGACCTAAAATATGGTTATCCTGTGTCTTACTTTACCATTAGACAAATGCTCATTTTGCTGTGTTAGTTAACTCGGGCTATTACTAAGCACCGGATTTTACAGAGAGTGGCTCATCTTTCTAAAGCAGAGAGTCATGCTTTCTTTGCACATGTCAAAGAGACAATGCATTAATCAAGCCCATTCTCAACATAAAATTATTCCATGCAAGTTAAATTTAAGCAGAAAACGACATGTAAATAAACGTGATAAATTCAAATTAAAAAAACTGGTGTTTGCCAGCTCTTTTTATATTTAGCCATCTATTATTTCTCTTCTAAAAACCATTAGATAAAAAAGCTTAGAGAGAAAAAGTCAAACTAGAAGAGCCTTTCCATGGGAGGAGCTCTTTTGTAAATAATGCACACTGTAATAAGATCTTTTTTTTTATTTTACATGAGATGTTTTCATGGAAGTTATAATTCTAAAATGCTAAGAGATCTTACAGCCTTGGTAGATAAAATACAGTAACAGAAAGTTAACTGCTCAAACCTCATGTTCTCCTATTAGCTGTGTGCTAGGATTTTAAGGGTTTAAGGCTGCTATAACGACATTGATGGCTATCTGCCCATCAACAAACTGGGGTGGGGGCATTTAGAAATCTTTTCCTTTTTTTCCTGGTGCATACCAGTATTTTTGAATTGGCCATCAAGAAATGGTGTCGTATTTTGACACATCATTTGTATCCTTCTACCATGCTACAGTCAATAATTTCATGGTGTACCCTTCAGCCACACCTTTTATTGTCACACAGTAGTTCTGAGGCTACCATTTAAGCAGTCTCTCATGGTATAAATATTGTGATTTTTTAAGTACTACTTTTTTAAGTGCTATTTTAGCAGAGGTAAAAAAATAAAGTCAAATGAAGGCTGTTACTACTTCTGAAAACTTCACCCACTTTTGTATGATCTGAGAAGAGTTACCTGAAACTACTTAATTCTCTTGGACTTACATCTAACACCCGTACCTACGACAAAGCAAAGATTATTTCCCCTATTGAAGAAAAAATAAGGCAAAACAGAAGAGAAGCCCACATGGGGGTTTCTTCCTTCTGTTCGAGCAGGCCAAAGCTTTCTAAGTGCTAAAGCACAAACAGAAAACTTAAGAGTTTGGAGAAGCACACAGAAACCACAGATCCATCTCCTACTGCTTACAGAAAATGATGGAAAAGATGATTCCTTGCTATCTGAGTGCCTATGGCTTCCACTTCACCCCCAGAATGGGACGTGGGTGAGCTGGAGGGTGTGAGATGAACAAGCACCCAGAGGAATGTTAGTGGAGAGAACATAGTGAAAGCAGGACCCAAAATTCCTGCCTAGATTCTGACATCTTGAGGGAGCGCCACACGAAGGAAAGATGTGTGCCAGGGAGAGGAGTTTGCAGGAGTGAATGGAAAATTTGTAAGTGTTTTGGGATTTGGGGAGTCACTAACAGCTGGAACGCTGGTGAAAAGATGAGAAGGAATCTTAAGTATTTGTTAGTGTTTGGATCTTATTTTAAATGTTCTTTGAAGGCATGACTGAAGAATTAAATTTCTTTCTGAATTCCTATTAGAGGCTGATACTGCTTTTTTATTTTTATTTTTTTTTTTAAAGATTTACTTATTTTAGAGAAAGAGAGAGAGAGCTTGGGGTGGGGAGGGGCAGAGGGAGAGAGAGTCCCAAGCAGACTCTACACTGAGCGTAGAGTTCGAAGAGGGGCTCGATCCCATGATCCTGAGATCATGGCCTGAGCCGAAACTAAGAGTTGGCCACTTAACCAAGTACACCACCCAGTGCCCCCTAAGACTGCTCTTTTTAAATCTTGCAACACATCAGAAACTAAATCAGTTGGGTCCCTAGGACCAAGAGTGTATAAGTCATAAGCAGAAAGAGATGTTAGGAAAGAGAAGATACCTGTCTAATGAGTTGGTCTCATTGGTCACTATGGCCAATTAGGATAATGTCATCCATCCAAGGCACTTTTCCTTCCTTTCTAATCAATCCAGCTCATCTCCTGTAAGGATTATGCTCAGCAGCAGAGACTGATTCACTAACATGTGTAAACACTGCTGCCCTCCTGCCGTAGGAATTCCAGACCTTCTCTTTTCTCATAAACTTGTTCTCATAATAAAAGAATGCAAGGCCACATTTCTAATACAAAAATAACTCTGATAAAATAGTTGTAGGGAGAAAAGGAAAGGTTGGTTGGGATTAGTGATAATACGACACTGTTACACATTTCAAAGAAATCTAGGGGACTTCTCTATTTATGACTGAAATTATAGCTGTCATTTGCAGTGTGCTATGTGCCAAATTTGTGCTAATGGTATCACACAGGTTAACTCAGCCACTCCTCTCTGAATGAGGTAGGTCCTGCCAGGATCATTCTCATTTGACATGTAAAGCAATCGAGACACTGAGCGTTTAGGTGGCTAGTTCAAGTTCACACATTTGGTAAATGGCAGAGCCGGGATTCTGAGACCATAGGCTCGCCCATCACATACGTTGCCTTTATTGACTTAAACTAACAAAATATCTGGCTAAAATTCCTGTTGGGTGTTCTTTATATTTACATATCCTGGCAATTAATATAACAATTGTATGTAAATAAGTGCTACAGAATTTGTTGAAAGACGTAATTGCTTTAAGTAGGCCTATTAGATCGGGTTTAGTGCTACTACTTTACCAGACGAGGATGTTGATATGGCTAGGTCCATGAATAACTAGCCAAAGTCATGTCTTAAAAGCAATTCTTTTTCCAATATTATGACTGAATTACAAAGGATTTAATTGTATAAATTAGACTGTGTTGTATTTGAAATGTACTTAAGGAATTTGGAGTCATACTTTGGTACTGTAGGTACCCCCCGCCGCTGCATTCTTCAGGACATGGTCCTCAGGATAGGATCCGTATACGTTTGTTTTCTCCTAACATTTGTACCCACTGAGGAAGGTCAGCCTTTTCCTTCTGAATGCTCACGATAAAATGGACACACCTGCCCTCTGTCTTTGTGAAGAATGGCCTTTCTTAGTAGGTGGGGAAGTCAGTTAATTCCCTGAATCTGAGACAGAAAGACTCCCTGGATAAAATAAAGTGAGGCTGTGCCTTATCTGGGATTCTCCTTCCTTCTGACCGGTACGGACTCTCATCTCTGAGCGGTGAGGATTTTGTATTCCAGTACCAGTGATACAGGCCAGTTAGGTTCTAGGCCTCCGCCATTTACACACCTCCTCTTCCCACTACCTCACCGCCCACATCATCATGACAGCCAGTCCTAAAACTTAACCATTTCTCTTGCAGCCTAATCCAAGAGTTTTCTGGTCCATTTCCTTGTTAGAAATGGCAGGACTAGGGAATACATGAGGGGAAGAGGCCATTTTGACTTGGAGTACGGACACAGGCAAAAATCAAGAGGCAATGGTTTCTAAATTGGGGCCCTGTTAGGGCCTATGGAAAGAATTTGGGGGAGGGCATAAACTTCAAAGGAAACAAAATGCACTTCTATTTTCACTAACTTTAGCTGACATTAATTATTTCCCTCAACCATCCCTGCAGACCACAGACCACAACTGTATTATCAGGACCTGTGACTTTGTCAGGTGACCTTCGTAGAACAGATAATTTCTTATCATGGTTGTTGTAGAGGTCTCAAAATACCATATCCACACATCATTATTTTGTAATCAAAGTAGCTTCTAGACTAAGAGATTTTGTTGCTTAGTGTGTTAAATCATAAGTATAGGCTACACAACAATTTTATATTTGGATAGCAATATTTAATATAATTGCTGTATTTTATAATTCTACTTATTTGATGCATTTAAAGTCATTATTCTGGGGAACAAATAAAAAGGTGAAGAATCTCTTCTAGAAAGTGATACTCGGGAGGAAAAAGGAGTAGAAAAATAAATGGAGGACGTTGCTTGCTTTTGGAAGTTAATGCTGGACTCCTGGTACCTGCACCACGTGCCAGAGAAAGAGGTTCTGAGGGAAGCCAGCGTCGCTGTCCAGACTGACATACGGTTGCTAACATATCTATTTTTAGCCTACCTCTAACATCACTTCATTGTACTCCTATCCATGAAATCTAAGGAGTCTGCCCTTCCTTTGAAGACATAGTGTTGGGGTCGTCACTTTGATTTCATCAATCATCAGGAGAGATGGGTGCCCATGTGGTTCTGAGGGGGAATAAGCAAGGAACCAAGTGTGGACCTTGATCTCTTCAAAACTGAGCAGGGGTTGAAAGATGAGGTCCGCAGTCTTTAAAATAGAACGTCCAATGGACTGGAACGCCATTACTGCAAGTGTGTCTTTTGATGTTTGCTCCCCGCTGATCATGCCTGGAAAATACTTTCTAGAAATCCGATGTGTCAGAAGGGGACGCTACCATGCTGACTTCACAGCGCCGGGATCACACGGAGCCCTGAGACCCAGGGAGTTGCAGTAGGCTACCGCCTGCATGAGCTGAAAAAATATTTTTATTCAGATATTAATCTTTTTTTTCTATTACTATATGCACTAAATAATATTGTCCTAGACTATGTTCAAAGAGTTAGCAACAGATTTCTCTTTGTTTTATGCCTTATATCTGTGATTTTAAGAAGTTTACAGCAGAATCACCTGCAGCAGTTAAAACAATATATATTCCTTGTTCAGTCCAATGATCCTCTGATCTCATAGACACTGGAAGGTTTTCATGTAACTGGGCTTTTTAAAACGTGCATATATATCTATAACAAATATAACCCTAGTTGAGAAAACTGCCTTACTACGTCCAGGAATGATGAAACCCTTTAATATTTTGATTATGATAATGAGCATTAACATATAATACTAAGGTGGTGTTAGTTTATATTTCATGGAGTTATTCACATTTTGGAATAACTTTTTGGAAAAAGTTACACAATAATTTCTATTTTGTTTCTCCTAATTTTTGTATTATAAAGTACATTAATTAACTATATAAAAGGAAGAGCACAGAGGCAATCATTGTAATTTACTTAATGAATTTATAGTCTAGGTATAAAAGGTACCAAAAAAAAGCTGTAAAAGTAGAGCTTTTCTTAATTGAAAGAATTATCCTCACCAGCTTTACTGAAGCCCTATGTGCTTGACCTACTACAAATCATGATGATGCCAATCTCTAAGAAATAGGTATCATCTATTTAATATTTTAATATTTCCATTGATTTTGTTAGCACCACCTTGATTTTCCAGTTACCTGCTTTTACTGATGAAAATAAACCTCCCTTTAGTAACCTGGATCCCATCTTTTTACTATCATGAATTCCAAACTCTCTGTATCTATCACTTTCAATCTTATCTGGATATAGAATATGATTTTATTCCTCAAGCGCAGTTTTCCTCTGTTGTCCCAGTGTTTAAATATCCAGGGATATTTTATGATGTCCCAAGTGCTGTGCCAGACTCTGGAGATATGCAGATAAATATTTACCCACAGTCCTTTGAGAGCAAACAAACCATTCTAATACCATGTGATAAATGCTATCACCTGGGTAAACCTGAGGTACTGATTTTGGGGTGACTTTGCACAGGCTTGCCAGAGGAAATGATTCCTGAAATGATTTAAAATCATCAGTGGAAGTTGGCCATTCAAGGACTATTGCTTATCCATCTGTTTATCACCAGCACCTTACATGATACCTGTCTCTAACATACAGTAGGTGCTCAATAAATGTGCAGCTGATTGCAGAATACAGAAAACACGGAATTTTTGGCAGCCGAACATAATTACCTGGGTTTCTGTATAGATTGTAATTGATGAAAAAGTGCAGAAATGGGTTTAAAATGCACCAGGGGCTATAAGATTACCTTCTCTGCCATTCAAAGGCATAAGACTTTTTTTTTCTACAGTGAGGTCGCAAACAGGGGGGGCATATCTGACTTACTTTTTATAAAGTCTAGGTGGACTTTTCACATAAGTTTGATCTTGCTAATAAGTCTGGTAGTCCTCCCAACTTATTAGAACATCTACATAGATTTATTTATTTTTATTTTTTTTATTTTTATTTTTTAAAGATTTTATTTATTTGACAGAGAGAGACACAGCGAGAGAGGGAACACAAGCAGTGGGGAGTGGGAGAGGGAGAAGCAGGCTTCCCATGGAGCAGGGAGCCCGATGCAGGGCTCGATCCCAGGACCCTGGGATCATGACCTGAGCCGAAGGCAGACGCTTAACTGACTGAGCCACCCAGGCGCCCCCATCTACATAGATTTAAAAAAAAAATCAAACTTGACCACATGCTAAGACAGAAAACCTATTTCTCAGAATCTGTAAAAAAAGAAAAAAAAAATCTACCATGTGACTAATGCAGCTGGATTGAGAGAAGTGATTGGTGGCCTACCTGTAACTTCAGTGACAAAAAATGCAGACTCAAACCAACAAAACAGATTAGGAAAGCACTGTATTTCTTTTATCTCCTTTCTTGCTCAGAGATCCAAAGATTGTGCCAAGAACAAACCAAACGAATATCTAGAGTAGCCATCCCTACACTCTGTCTCTGACAACTGTTGTAGAGATTAAAACATCATCCCCATGCCTATCCTTTACTTTGCTACCCATTTTTCCATATTGTTTCAGAGATGGCAATGTGAAACTCTTTACCCCTACTGTTTATAGAACGCTTAAAAAAAATCACTTATAAACTAGACTACATTATCATCTCATCATATTCAAAAGACTATATATTGTAGGTGACATTTCAGACCATAGTGCAATACAACTAAACATTATTACCACAATTTTAAGGAATCATAAGGATCTGGGACAAAATATAGGTTCATATTTAATTGCTTTCTACATGAGCAATGGTTTTGTAAGAATTTAAAAGGAAAGGTGATTACATTTAATATATATTGGCTGGATGCTTCTCTTTGCTCTCTAGCAGCATTTGTTTGCAGTTCAAAGCACTAATCACATTAATATTGACACTGGATGTGTCCATTCTGTATTCCCTACCATTCTGTAAGCTTCTTAAGGATCACAAACTATGTATCTCTGGTATCTACCTACTGTCTGTCACCTATTGGATATCAGTAAGTATTTCATAAATAGCTTTTTCTAATAGCACTAAACTTAAAAAAAGAACATTTGCAAACCAATAAGAAAACATCATTTCTCTAGTAGAAAACGGTTTAAATGTCCAAAATATTAAGATGTATGAATTGTTAATAAAATATTTCTAAATGTTTAGTCTCATTTCAAATAAAAATTAAAACTAAATACAAATTTTGCCTACCAAATTGGCAAACTGATATACATACTATTGCACAGAATGATGGTGTGAATGTAGATTTATTACAGCCTTCCTAGAATAATTATAAAAAGCAAAGAAGATATATTACCATGATTTCAAAACAAAAAACCCCCTAAATAAAACCCAATCGTGTTCTTTATAGCCCTGTATATTACTAATGAATTCCAAACATACAATGTACAGGAAACAAGGGGAAATACAGATGAATGAAATCAAACAAGATTACTGAAAATAATCCAGCCACAGACCAAAACCATATATTAATCTCTATGTTCTCCATTGTAGGGAACACTTGTATATAAAATATATCTCTTATACTTGGTGATATTACAGACTTAACATAACTCCCTTATTCTTGAATATGATGTCATGTATTATTCTGAAAGCTTCCACTAAGGTCAAGGATGCAATACAGGTAGCAGATGTATTCTGTGAATATATGGACTATGTATATTCATATATTGTGTTAATACATGAATTCATATATATTCATATATCACATTTATGGTTTACTCCATATGTGCTTTTATTACAAAAATATGTATTCATATACCTCTATTTTTATCTACAATTTTTAAATTAAAAATATTTACTTTTTATATATTCATGTAATTGTAACCTATTATCTAATTATATGTGTAAAAGCAGAGTTTTCAATAGTACTGGCAAATCTGTTCTTCTGAATGTTCCTGAAGTATTCATCAAAAATAAGGAATAGATGTTTGACTCTTAAGTACTTTGACATCTTTTAAGATGATCATTTGATTATTATTTTTAATATGTTTAAATGAGGTTTTTTTGTTTTTTTTTTTTTTAATGTTCTCTAAACTTAATCATTGCCTGCATTCCTGGAATAAATCCTACCTGATGAGGATGTTTTACCTTTTCAACAAATTGCTGATTCTGATTTGGTAATATTTTCTCCAGTATTTTACACATATGTTCATGAGTGAGAGTTTGGTAGACAGGAACAGATTAGACAGATGCAGATCGACAATGTTTGCACACCTCCTTTTTGGGTTTCTTTTGCTCATAACCTCATATAATATTTTTGGAAACTCTGCATTTTTTTCTGATGTTCTGTCACTGCTTAAAATAACAGAAATGGGTACCAGGGGCTACTGCTAATGGGTATGATGTTTCTTTTAAGGAGGATGAAAATGTTCTAAAATTAGCTTATGGAGATATTTGCACAACTGTTTAAATATAAAACCATGGAATTGTACACTTTAACCATGTGAACTTTATGGCATGTAAATTACATTTCAATAAGGTTGTTTTAAAAAGTATTATTTCTTGTAGATTTAATAGACTCATCCATACAAATGTTTTTTCCTAGTGAATTTATCAAATTTTCAATTTGTATAAAATTTTACCAATTTGTTATATTTTGTTCATCTGTATTTGTGTCTTTTATCTCTTTCCTAATATCAATACTGCCTTTCTGTCTTTGTTTATATTTTAAAAAGATTTTCTTTAGTAGCCTTTTCAAGTAAACTTTTTTCCAGGTCTACCTCAGGTGAGTTTCCATTTCACTAAGTTTTTTTTCTATTTATTTCCTAATTTTTATTTATGTTGGATTATCCTGCTCTTTCTCTAGCTTCTGGCTTAAATTTGCATGTGTAGGAAAAAACAATGAAAATAAAAGGATTAAATTAAAACTATGCTGTAGTTGGCTTACTGGTGATTCTAATTTTTACCATCAGCTTTTCTATAATTCAGATGTTATCTAGAATCAGCATGCATCACTGTTATAAATAAAAGAGAACCACTATATTTAGAAATATCATTTATATGAAAACAGAATAGGTAGGTAGAAGAATTCATCATAGGGCATTTGATTCATAGGTAACTTTCAAAATATTTGTGACATGGCAGTTTAAGTGAACCTGTGTTAAAATGCAAATCCACTATTTTTCATTATCAAATAATGTGTGCATAATGTGTCCTCTTACTTTGTCCTTAATTCAGCCATGATTATAGGAAAATTTTATTTTTCTCTTCTCTTCTATATTCCTTGGATATATATGCATAAATGTATAAATTATTTGTCTTTTATAATCAGAATAAGATCCACAAAAAGATTTTTAAAATTTTGATTAGAAGTGCATTTGCCTCCTAGAAGGAATCAATCATGGTTTCAAATGCTATTCCTATAAAAGGGTGACCTCATTAAATATAAAATACGAAGGTTGTATTTTAATTGAGGAATTCCTGTGAAGTCTAGAAAGGAGAGCATGACTCATACTGTGGCCCAAATAGATTCCTCCATACTTTTATTGAGTTGAAAAAATCAGAGTATATGAAAGGCAGACCATTCAAGATCCTGGGAAGTTGTCAGATAACAGCAATTTTTCTTAGGAAGATTAATGGATCTCCTGGTTTGAATGTGTGATTTCTCTGCCAGATGGTTCCTCATCTGTTCCTTCAGCCTGCACCCATTTCCCATATCTGCCTTTGATAGTCCCATAGGGTTCCACACTCACAAGTTGGGTATGGATTGAGGATGGAGATATTTGGGGACATTACTATGTAATTTTACCAAAAGCTACTATTTTATATATATTTGTATCATAATGTCAATGTATCAAAAGGGCTGCTTTCAAGTAGTCACCTCAAATAAAAAGGGATCTGCCAATGCAATATCAATATTAAAATAAAACTTTAGGTGACTGATGCAATCCTCTAGGTGAGAAATGAGGAGGACTGATCTAATGCCACAATGACCCAAGTGTCAGAGCAGGAATTAGTGTTGAGAACAAGGGAAACCTGACAGGTTTGGTAATGGCTTAGAGATCATACTGGCTATGATGGGCTAGATATCCAAGTCAATGATGCCTAACAGGTTTCTGTCTTAGCAGACAGGTTCTCTGAAAATTGTTTTTATATCCAACATTATAATGCAGAAACAAACAGTAGACATAAAATAGTAAGATCAGTTACACAATGTTTGAATTTATATAGTGAATGTGGGTTGAAGTGACTGGTAGATATTGTAGATACTTAGTCTGGAGATCAGGAGAGTATTATGGACTGGAAATATGAACACAGTCTAATCAAAACACTGTCATAAATGAAATTGTCAGGGTAGGCTAGCTCAGCCATGGTGAATGAATAGAGTGAGAAGAAAAATTCCAAGTGGAAATCTTGGGAAATACAAAAAAGGACTTTGAAGCACACAAAGAAATTGCACAGTAGAAACAGAAAGACATGTTCTCCTTCGTTCTTTATTTTTTCTCCTATCAATCTTTTTTGTGACATCTCTGGGAGACCACGTATATGCACTTAAGAGCAAGGACTCTATCTTACTTTTCTTGATTTCACAGCACTGAACTAAGTGCCTCCATTTCAATATGGGTGTGTTGAAATTGCTGACATATTAATCTCTTCCTTTAAATTTCAAGTTAATTTCACTCAAGATTTTTAAGAGGGTTTTGTGGAACTCTCTCAAATGTGGAACGCTGCTCAAATTCTTAAAATTAAATAAAGATTCTAGTTAAAGAATTTTGGGAGATACTGTGTATTATTTCACTTTTTGGAGAATTCTCAATATACATTAGCATAGAAAAATCTCAGAGAAAGTCTGAATCATTTAAGATTTTGAAGTAATGCATAGTAGTATCTTATAGTACAAGTTAGAAAATTACAAACTTTTTGAACACCTAAAAAAGTATTTTTAGTTTGTCCTTCATGGAAAGTCTCGAGACATTTACTTGACTTTCTCCCACTAACTGATCTACATTTTGATTAATTTTGTATTCCCATGGAGGGCTTCCTAGTTTCATTTTTTTTTTGTTGTTTGTTCTTCTCACATTATTCTTGCACAGGCAGTCTGTATCTTACACCTCCTACCTCCTACTGTTTCTCAACACCAAATGAGTTTAACATCTAGACTTCATCTCAAGATCCCTTATGTTTCACCCCAGTGAAGAAATTTTCATGCTCTGCCATGCCAAATCTAAATCAAAATCAAAACAGATTGCTTTCTTCATGTCTTCACACTAAGCCTATGTCTTAGTCTTCGTAACTCTGTAGTTGAAGTTGTGTTCCTATGTGATAGTAAATATGGCAGCTCTGTTCTTGAAAAGAAAATGACTTTGGAAAAATGTCTTGGTGCATAATCACCTCAAGTTTTGTCTTTATTCAAGAAGGTCTTGTCTTTTTGAAGTTTCAATTTAATCTAATTCTGACTTTTAAGAACTTAGAAGGCTTTGAGAGCTCAATTTTTATTTAGTTTTTTTTTTTAATGTGTTTGTATTACCAGTGTTTTGGGATTATTACCATAGTTTGGATGAGAAAGGGACACACAACTTTTAATCTACCATATATGGGGCTATTTTGTGTACTTCAGTCCATTAACTCTGATTCAGAATGCAGTGAAATTCTTTTTGTTTGAGAATGCAAAGAATCCTACAATCAGTGTTCATTTTTTTTCTTTCTTTGTTGAATGTCTGGTCCTGGGAACATGAAGATGAATATAATACTAATAACACAAAATATAAAATGCAATATCGGTATCATTTTTTGGACATACTGTGTTCAACTTAGAGCTAAAGCACTATTTCATCATTTTCCAAGAGTAGATCTGTAACATCTGTAAAGACATTAATCACCTGACTTTATTTAGTTGATCTCAAAAACAAAAACAAAAGAAAGGAAAAAACAGGAGCATGTGTGTTTTTCCTCTCTCACTGACTAAAATATTGCCAGGATAATGATCACGCTGTTCATGTTGCTGCTGTTGATAATGATATATACTTATTGATATTTTCTTTCTAAGTGCCAGAAAGCAAGTTGTTTTTACATAAAATGAAATGCATAAATCTTAAGTGTGCATTTACTGAGTTTTGACAAATGCATACACTGTATGACCTAAATCCCAATCAAGATACAGATCCCAAACAAGTTTTTAACAACCCACTTTACAAATCTCTATAAACAGTATTGCATCTGCCCTTGGAACATGCTACTTGACATACACTTCTTTACTTTTGGCCTCTGGATCCTAACAAAAGAGGATGCTTTTGACATCAGTTATTGCTGTAATTTGGCAAAATTAATTTATAGTACAGTTTTGGCTCCATATATGCCATAAACTTTATAGATATTTCTACTTTTTTTTTTTAAAGATTTTATTTATTTATTTATTTGAGAGAGAGAGAGAGAGAGAAACAGCATGAGAGGGGATAGGGTCAGAGGGAGAAGCAGGCTCCCCGCTAAGCCGGGAGCCCGATGTGGGACTCGATCCCAGGACTCCGGGATAATGACCTGAGCCGAAGGCAGTCGCTTAACCAACTGAGCCACCCAGGCGCCCAGATATTTCTACTTTTAAGAATGACAGAAGTGAGGCACCTGGGTGGCTCAGTCATTAAGTGTCTGCCTTCGGCTCAGGTCATGATCTCAGAGTTCTGGGGTCCAGCCCTGCATTAGGCTCCCTGCTCAGCAGGAAGCCTGCTTCTCTGTCTCCCAACTCCCCCTTCTTGTGTTGCCTCTCTTGCTGACTCTCTTTGTGTGTCAAATAACGAAATAAAATCTTTAAAAAAAAAAGAATGACAGGGGCACCTGGGTGGCTCAGTCGTTAAGCGTCTGCCTTCGGCTCAGGTCATGATCCCAGGGTCCTGGGATTGAGTCCCACATTGGGCTCCCTGCTCAGCAGGAAGCCTGCTTCTCCCTCTCCCACTCCCCCTGCTTGTGTTTCTGCTCTTGCTAGGTCTCTCTCTGTCAAATAAATAAATAAATAATCTTAAAAAAAAAAAAGAATGACGGAAGTATTACCAGAGACATATATACTGAATAGAGAAAATATATTTCTTTGGGGTTGAAGAACTCAATCCTTTGGAATAGTTTAATAGGTAGTAACAGGTTGAATACTTGGATAATAATGTTTTCTACTTCTTAGAATATATTAGTAATGTACACTGGTAAGATTTTTATATTTTTTTAAACAATAATTCTATTATTGGAATAAAATAACATAAATGGACATATATACCTATTCAAATAATATGTAAAATAACTGGAAACTAATTACAGGTAAAGATAAGAAATATCACAACCTCTAGATTTAAACTGCTGAAAATCAAAACACTAAATAAAAACACTTTCCTTTTTTTCTTCAAAGAACAGATATTTCTGGCTTAAAGAACAAGGAGAATATTTAGTATAATTGCATTGTAGTTGTCAGTGATACTTGATGTTATAGAAAAATAGCTGTATCAACTCTTCAACAACCAAAACATATAAAAAAATTATTTTGGTAAAAAACAAACAAAACCAAAACCAAAAAACTGCCCCTTCTCACCCCCTACCATGTTGCCCAAAGAACTTATTCAGCAAAGAATTATTTTATCACTTTAAATCAGAAAATCAAAATAAGCAAAAGGCAAACTATTTGAGAATGTAAAATGGACGATACTTCGTCCTGTAAGAGATTTAATTTTATCCTTGACTGCTAATGAGCAATAAGTTCTAGCTAAGAGTCGTTTGTTGGGAGGGGACATTGTTCGCATTTGCTCATCATTCAAGATCCATATATACTAATGCATGATGGCGGTCCATACAAACATAAAGTCATTTCAATTCCAAAAAGTGGCATGAGATGTAGTGAACAATACAGATAAACTCTAAATTGATTTGGCTTTGGTTCAAGGTCTCTGAACAGAGCTGAACTCCGCCTTCAAACCCATAGAGAGAACAGCTTGTGAAGAGGTGGACTCCAATTAGCTTTTCTTCAATGAGAATTTTTAATTTTAGTCAGAGAGAATTCTTTTAAGCAGGACTTCCTCAAGAAATAAAGATCATTCATAACCTACATTGTCAGAAAAGTAAATTTTCTGACTCTGTTAGCATGATAAGTAACTAAACCACATAGAAATGAGCTATAATACAGTAGTTCTAGTTTTATGTACTATTTTTATTGACCTGACATGTTGAGTGGGAAACAAGCACAGTGCTCATATCTTGTAGTATTGGCCTTACTCAATAAAACTCATAATTTAGAGAGGTCCCGTTAGTTACCAATTCATTTATTTTACCACCTGGTAAGGCAGTTTTACTGTTGTTGGTTGTTTTTTTTTTCCATTTTGAAATGACATTCTTTTCACTATCATTTTAGATACAGTAAGAAAAATAATGAGCATTAGTTTAAGACTGCTCTTTGGATGCATATTTTATTATCTATTTTATTTTATTGTTTTTATTTAAATTCCAGTTAGTTAACATACAGTTTAATATTAGCTTCAGGTATACAATACAGTGATTCCTACTTCCATACATCACCTGGTGCTCCTTAGGACTAGTGCCCTCTCTAATCCCCATCACCTATTTCACCCATCCCCCCACCTCCCTCCTTTCTGGTAAACATGAGTTTGTTCTCTATGGTTAAGAGTCTGTTTTTTGTTTTTGTTTTTGTTTTTTTGCCTTGCCTGTCTCTTGTTTTTTCCCCTTTGTTTGTCTGTTTGGTTTCTTAAATTCCACATGAGTGAAATCATGTGGTATTTTTTTCTAACTGACTTACTTTGCCTAGCAGAACACTCTTTAGCTCTGTCTGCATAGTTGCAAATGGCAAGATTTCATTATTTTTTTATGGCTGAGTAATATTCCTGTGTGTGTGTGTGTGTGTGTGTGTGTACACATATATACTACATCTTCTATATTCATTTATCAATGGACACTTGGGCTATTTTTGTAGTTTGATTAGTATAATAATACTGCTACAAACATTGGGGCTCATGTATCCCTTTGAATTAGTATTTTTGTATTCTTTGGGTAAATACCTAGTAGTGCAATTATCTACTGTAAATGCTTATTCCTAAATTTCATTTATTATGTTGTGACTGCCCTCATAGCACTTTGTAATTTGAAAAAAATGATTCTATATTGATAAAATATACAAAGAAATAAAACCAAGAAATAATAATTCCTAGAAAAATCATGGAAATAATATAAGGTATAGAGATCATGGCATGTGAAAAGGAAAACTGAGGATCTTTTGTATTTTTTTTTTTTTAAGAAAGCTGTGACTGATCACCCCTTTCCACAGGGAAGTTTGTATATATTTGCCTTAAAACATGATAAATCTTACACATAATAAGTATTTCTAAACATTGTATTTGTTTTTAATTTTAAGAACTTTTGTTGGTGAAATTTGACAAACAAAAGAGGAAGGCTTGGAGATTTTCTTTCAATAAAATATACAATATTATTTGGCAGAGCTTAAAATGAATATGTCATACATTTATATATAACTTTTATAAATATATATATGATATACTATATATATTTATATAATTTATATATTTTAATTGTAGCAGAATGGCCCAGTATATTAAATCATTCAAGTCACTTTGATAGCTCTGATTCTATAGTTCTTGCTTGGTGTATTTGCTTTTAGTATTTGATTTAAAAAACGACATTGTCGGGGTGCCTGGGTGGCTCAGTCGTTAAGCGTCTGCCTTCGGCTCAGGTCATGATCCCAGTGTCCTGGGATCGAGCCTCGCATCGGCCTCCCTGCTCTGCGGGAAGCCTGCTTCTTCCTCTTCTACTCCCCTGCTTGTGTTCCCTCTCCCTGTGTCTCTCTCTGTCAAATAAATCAATAAAAAAATCTTTAAAAACAAAACAAAACAAAAAAACATTTTCATTTTAATAATTATAAATTATTATTTAAGTGGATTATAGCCAATTTTTTATGTTCAGTATGAAGAAAATAATTGCAATAACAATAATTTGTTTCTTTTTGTATTTTTTAAACAGAAAATCATTTCACATTATCAAAAAAGAATTATAAATAGAATATAAAGATTTTCACAATGACTTTTATGCCCTGTAGCCTGGAGGCAGGTTTAAATGCTAAATTGCTGTATCGATTATAGAAAAGAATAGACGTTCAAAGGTTGGCTTTCTGGGGCTGCCGTATCAGAACATGATTAATTTATCCAGTCAGAGGGTTGGCAAGTTCACACGTGTAAGAACAGAATTCCTTTAAAACTCTGCTATTTTATTCCCAGCAGCTCATTTTTGAGTTCCTCTGGTGATATCAGCGAGTCACTGAAGGAGACTGGTCTTCCTTCCACATCTGCCTCCAGTGACTAAGACAGCTGAGAATAAGCAGGTAAAAATTCCCCAAGTGTCAGCATTACATGCAGGACTTATTATCAGATCACTTTCCAAATAGCAGACAATTTTGAGTAATGTCATTCAAACAAACAAACAAAAATCTTTCCTCAAAGTTAAATTTCCCTCTAAAGCACTTAGAACTAATACTTTCTTTGACTGATTCCATTTTATGCTTATTATTATCTTAGGCCATCTACCTCTCCTCTTTTTCCCTTGAGAAATCACAACTCATTTTTATTCACACTAACATTTTCGTCTCAATCTAAATGCTTTCTTATTTTCTCATTAAAAAAAAAAAAAAACACCAACATCAATTTATGTCTCCCTGGATGTAAATACACCTAGGATCAGCAGGCTAGATTATCTTTGAAATGAGAAATTTCTAGACTCTCAGTGAGAAATTACATTGTTTTACCTCTCCATTTACATAATGAAAAAAATTTCATGATTGGATAATCCTAAAACAAATTTTTTAAAAATGTTTGAAGGATAGGGAAATGAAATTTCCTTCAAGTTAGTGATTTCAGTTCACACAATTAATGTAACCTTCCTCCTAAAAGTTCATTAATTAATTTTAAAAAAGGATTAAAAAAGTAAATTCTGCTTCAGTACTAGGAAAACATAAAATTTGTGAGGAACTGCTTCAATAGAACCAAACAGAAGGGAGGACCAAATAGCTCATTCATTATTCAACACATAGGTCACCAAACCAAACCAAACCAAACCAAACCCCTTTAGGATGTAAGATGGATATAAGCTGAGAAAAAAAAAAAACAAGAACAGGAGATTAAAAAATCAACAACAATAAAGCCCAAATTCTATCACTTAGGAAATTGTCATATAGATATTTCCTGCTGTTCTATTCTGGTAAGAGGGTAAATTTAAATATTCCTTGAGCACTGATAAGCTCTTTATGAGACAACCACAGAAATGGGTCTTTAGTTTTAAAAATGTTAAGAAAACACTCTTTTATGAAATGTCAGTGTGTTTCCCAAGAGTCCCTGTGGCTGTAGAAACTGAGTTTGTTCCCAGGTTTTAGTTCCTTGCAAACACCTGCTTACTCTTTAACGCCACAGCAAGGACATGTGGTTATGGGAATACTAAGCAAGGCTACCAAGGGAACCCAACATTCTGAAAAACTGAGGTAAACCTAGTGTACCTTTCTTCCAATCCAGCTGGGTGTAACTGATGGTTGGCATTAGTCAGTATGGCCAAGTAACTTGCTCATCTCTACTTCAATACATGTTCACTACATCAAAAGTACTTCTGTGTGACATTTTGAAATTTAAGTTTGGCAATCTAGGTTAAAAAAAAAAAGCAAAACAAAACACTCAGCAACCTAAGAATAGCTCATATCTTCATGTGGATATAGGAACTGATACATCCAGGGCTTTAAATACACATATGAGCTGTATTTTTATGCTGCAAAGTAAATTGCAATTTGTTTGAAAGAGAGCACTGGGGTGGGGTGCCTGGTGGCTCAGCCCTTTAGGCATACTATTCCTAGTTTCACTCGAGTCAGGATCTCAGGGTCCTCAGATTGAGCTGCAAACCCCACCCCACCCTCCAAGCCCCTAGGTCAAGGTCTGGCCTGGGGCTCTTGGCTTAGCTCTGAGTCCTCCCTCTCCCCCCTCGCCCCTCCTCCCACTCATGCTCACAGGCCTGCTTGCTCTCATATGCTCTAAAATAAATAAAATCTTAAAAAAAAAAAAAAAACCACTGGAGAGTGTTAAGTCAATTAAAAAATATATGGAAGCAGTCTTAGCATCTCTTTGGAGGTTGTTCAAGTAAAATACACTGAAAAAGGCAAATTTAAATAAATTTTAGTTTAGTCAAAAAAATTAAAAGGCAAACTATCACCTGATACTAAGATGTCCATATAAATTTTTTACCCTTTTCCTGATGAGAGTTATAGGAGGTTCTTTTAATCATTATACTGGGGAAATAAGAATTAACCTGGACTGTCCAACACAAACCAGGATATATGGTCTATCTATTTAATGGGAAACATAAAGATAGCAGATTTTTTTTCTTCTACACAATTAGCAAGAATAAATTGATGAAAGAGGTATAAATCTGGGGCAAAAAAATCACTTTATATACTCTAAATATATTTGTAACATGTATTAAACAAGTAGGCTTTCAAAGCAATAATGTATCTTCTAAAAAGCTATTAAAGTATTTTCACCTTAAACGCATAATTTAATAGTCTCAACAGTTGCTGATGAAAGTAGCTTAAGAAATACTATTCCAATGTTACACACTAAGAACCCAGGGAGAAAAAAATATATATATAAATTCAAATGCTCATTCAGATATTTGGTAACTGAGCAAGGCAGAGCTAGGACACTTTATACTTAAATTGACATTGCCTACCACATCATACTCTAAAAATGTTTTTATGTAAAAGCTTATTAATTTTTATAAATGGAATTAGCAATAAACACAGGGAATATAAATCTAAAAATCCACCCATTGTTGTAGTGCACATTATAGAAGTACAGATGTTGAGGCTACTGGAAACTATGGTGTAGATTTTAAAACCATGGACTTAGGCAGGTCTGGATTTGGGCTTGTTACTATCACACCAGCTGTGTGATCAATACCCATAGATCATACAATTTAACCTCAGACTGACGTCAGTTTAATGGGAATGATCAAGGCATTTACTCCTAAGATTGTGGTGAAGATGAAAGGATGAACAAAGTGAACAAAAATACAGGGTCAGACACACTGTAAATGCTCAATAAACATTTACGCTTATTAGCCAATATTATGTAATAAGTACATATTATGCCATTTATTTATTTTTCTCCTTTTGATTGAAATATAACATGCAAGGATGGAAATATCAAACCCTCTGAGAGAAATAGAGAAGAACTTAAAGAAATGGACGGACGATTTGTTCATGAATTGGAATACTCAATACTGTCAGGTTAGTTCTTACTACATTGATCTACAGAGTTAATGCAATCCCATTCAAAATCAGAGCAGGTGTTTTTACTTGTGTGTTAATTTTTGTTATGAAAATTAAATGAATTAATTCTATCATTTATGAAATGCAAAGAATTAAGTACTGTGAAGACAGTCTTTACTAAATATAATAAAGTTGGAGAACTTATACATCTGATATAAAGATTTATTATTTATTTAACAGTAGTCAAGCGACATGTTTTTGGTGTAAGATTAGAGAAATAAGTCAGTGGAACAGAATACAGTGCAGAGACTGACCCGCAAATACTTAATCATTTATTAGAAGTAAATATGCCACTGAAATAGTGACAAAATAATGTGTATATGATAAATGGGATTGGACCAATTGGATGAGGTTAAAAATATAAAATAAACCTTGATCTCTTATTTATAGGACACAGAAATGAATTATGTACGGATTTATAGGCAAATATATGTAATACAAAGAAATTTAGAAAAAAAGCATAGAATATATTCATGATCTTGGGATGGGCCAATGACATTCTTCAAAAACACTACCCATAAAGGAAAAGTATGATGAATTAGACCTCATTAAAATTAAGAACTTCTGTTCATGAAAAGACACCATTAGGAAATATTAACAATATAATTCATACCTAAAATAAGAAAAAAGTAGAAACTCCAATAAAGTTGAGCAAAATGAACTTAACAGGCATACCACCAAAAAAGAATACTCAAATAACCAATGTATTAACTTTATATTCATGTAATACATCGATGATTTTGTTTCTTGAATTGTATCTTTTTATTCCACCTAAATTTGGGCTTTTAAATTATTTTCTCCATAAAAATAATATATTTGCTACATACTATTTCAAAAATACTTGAAAGTAATATACAGATACAAAACAATCCATTATGGCCCACCCTGCCAAACACCATGGTAACTCATTAAGGATTCAACATCTACATTTTCCTGTACCATCTTCTAGGCGTTTAAGAAACATTTAAAATATATACTTGTGGTCACTAATAGATTTTTATCATGTTTTATTTTTTATTCAATGTTATGACCTCAGGATTTCTTTATAGTATCCTATAATCTTCATAAATATTATTTTAGTAATGCCATAAATCACCATAAGTGTAGGTCCTAATTTATTTGAATCTCCATCTACTATTTCTTTTTTCTTTCTTTGAGAGAGAGAGAGAGAAGGAGAGAGGGAAGGAGAGGGAGAGAGAGAGGTAGCACAAATAGTGTGCAGGGGGAGGTGCAGAGTGAGAGGGAGAGAATCTCAAGCAGACTCCCTGATTAGCAGGAACACCCCCCACCCCTTGGCCACGGGGCTTGGTCTCAGGACCCTGAGATCATAACCTGAGCCCAAATCAAGAGTCAGACACTTAACTGAGCTAACCCAGGTGCCCCTCTTCATCTATTTCTAATATAGGATTCAAAAGTTTTCATGAGTGTTTGTGCAAGTCTCCACCTTTATATTTTAAAGCCAGCTTATCTGGTCTAATGATGTCTGAAGAGAGCTTCGTGAGCTGGAATTCCCCGTCAGCTACCTACTATGCTTCATCTAACTGGACACAAGTAATCACTCCATTACAGTCTTTAAATAAAAGGTCTTATCTTCCACCAAACATCCTTCCTTTTTACTCCCCTCATCAATCAAATCTACTACTTCTGAATTGGCCAAATTGCAAATGGTCTGGCCATTCCAAAAACAGGTTAATAAAATCAACTAAATAAAGTACCCCAAATATTTGCAAATGGGTCTAATTTCATAGATATAAATTATATCAACTTTAAATGCAATTTTACATAGCATTACTAAATATCAATGATAAAGTAACCTGTATTTTCACAGCCCCATCACCAAACAGTAATATTTCTTTTGTAAAACAAGTTACACTTTAATTCACAATTCCTGATTATACTTATTTACATAACCACTCTTATCTTAGTCATTTTTGTATTCATCCTACATTCTAACACATACCTCATACAGTTAGGGAGATACTCAACAACTGTTTTTCTGTGTGTGTTAAAAGAAGAGAAAACAGCTACCTTACACTTCTGCCTAAAACGGTTTTCTTCAGCTAAGCTTTCATATTATTAGTGATGATGCTTTCGGTATTTGTATTGATTAATAGATATCAGCGTGCTGGAGAGTTTATTTTGTTTAATGCATGCCAACATAACATTATTCTACAGTTTCTAGAGTGAGACAAGGCCCCAATAATTCATAAACTATTACATAATGAATATGAACATCAATGCCATTTAATCTAAAATAGATGCTGTTACATCCTTAAAAATACACTCTGGGAGAAAAGATGTTTCTAATTATACTCTAGAAAATTCACCAAAGAGTATTACTATTAGCTATCTTTCAAAAACATTTTAATTTTACTTTTCTCCTCCTTTGATGAAAGACTAAATTTACACAGATGAATTAGGGAATTAAAGGACAGTAAATGACAACCAATTTTGACCTGCATCCTTCCAAATATAGAAAGAGAAAGCAATACAGAAGATGCCATACAAATGTCATATGGAAAGTAAGGGGCATACAGAGAGGTAACAGCGTTGCTTAGAGAGGGGAGTAAAACAGGCTACCCAAGAGGAAACCAAGGGAGGGAGGGAAGATGGAAGGAAGGAAGGAAGATAAGAGAAAGGGAAGAGAGAGAGGGATGGATGAAAGGAAAGAAGGGAGGAAGGAAAATAAAGAAAAAGGAGGGAGGGGAAGGAGGGAGGGAAGGGGAGTGGGGAGCTGAGGGAGGGAAGGGGAGTGGGGAGCGGAGGGAGGGAAGGGAAAAGCTGGAGAGAAGAGTAGATAATCCATTTTAAAATATTATGAAATGTGGTTGCTCTAAATAGACTCATTTGGGAAATAAGTTATTTGGTTAGTTAGCCTGGTATAATGGAATTAGCAACAGATTGGGAGTCGAAATATTTTAGTTCTACTTCTAAATACATCACCAGCTGCCAGTGTAATTTTAGACAAATATCGTAAGTCTCTCAATTTGAAAATTTAAACGTTCAGACTAGCATCTTTAAGGTCCCTTCCAGCCTCAAAACCCTATGCTTTCAAATATTTCCACAGTAAGGGACAAATTAAGGAAAATAAGAAACAACTGAGACAATGTTGTCTTAGAGAGATTTTGTCTTCATAATCATCTGGACTTCTCAAATGCCTTCCTTCTGCAACACACGCAAACTTTGTACATTAGGGTTTGTTTGACTGTAGAGTTTGGAATGAACTCCTCAGTTGGTGTGTCTGCAATGAGGCATGGAGATGGATAATATACTCATAGGCTGGCATGATTCTGACATTCATTACCAAAGATGTCGCTGTTTATGATATCTGTGGAGAGCTGTAATGCACTAATACACCTAAGAGACTGGTTGTAAACTTATATTAGGCAATCAGGGAGATGATGATAAACACTACTTGAAAGAAGCTAGTGACATGAACATATTTTACCAGATGCCTGGAATACAAGAATTCAGATAAGCCTGTGCATATGTTTAGCTCTGGCAGAATTTATACTCGGTGAGTTGATCAAATCACATAAAAATCAAGACTCCTTGAAGAAGTCAGTTGTCTACTTTTACTGATCACTTGAGCTATATATGGTGCAGTTAGAGCTGCCTTTGAAATGAAAAGTATTTATTTAAGCCACAGGTAAAAAGGTTGTTTTCAGGAACCTTTCAACGACAATTTCAATTATTTCCTGGCATGATAAATTTTCTTCCGCAGATACTTTGCCGACACACTCCTGTGTATCAGTTCTTGAAAAATGGCTTAATTTTTTAACTTTGAAATAAGCATTCAGCTATTTGCATTTAAAGGATTGTGCACAAGTTGCTAAAACATAATGTAAATGAATACCTTTCTTCTTACTGCTTTGGAGATGGAATTTTAAATGTGATAGTTCTTGGAACACCCTTAATTATAAGTCAAAAACAGGGAGACCTAAATCTTTTCAAAGCTAACAACTGTAACATACCTTGGTACATGTTTTCTCTGATAAATATGCACAAAGTAGATTTGGAAAATGCCAAGAGATAAGAACTTAAAAAGAATTACACACATACACATGCACACACAAATAAGCCTGCATAAAAAGGTAAAAATATTAAAATTTGATATGTTTGATTGCAGGTGTTTTTCTGTGATTAAAATATACCAAATTTTGAAATTATATGTATATATATATACACACACACACACAGGCTTTTTTTTTTTTAATTAACTTTATACCAAGGGACTTTCTTCATTAAATATTCTTCCAAACCAGGATATTAGGGATTACACCATATTATATTTGTAGATACGCTATAATTTAATAATTTCTCTGCCTTAGAGCACTTATTTCAAATTTTTGTCATTATAAATAATGCTAACATGAAAATCTTTGCTCATAAACTTTTATTCTCTGGTTCTTCCCTCAAGCTGGACACCTAGAATATAATTACAAGATCAAATGGTATGCCCTTTCTCAGTGCTATTGGTATGAATTACTAGATCGCTTTCAGATCCAGTAGGTGTGTGAGAGGTCTCTAAATAGTCTGCAACAAAAAAGTATGCTAATTTGGTTAAAAAATTGTGTTGTTCAAATTTGTTTTCTTTTTATTAGTTGTGGGGTTAACATTGGGTTACTTTTTATTGTTACATAATGTTTAATTCATATATTTTTATATCTGTGTACATATTTGGCATTTATGAAAACTATTAAATTCTCATTGGCGATGTATCTGACATAAAAAGTTGGGTACTATGGTCAAATGATTTAAAAATGCTATATTGTGCTATCTTGCTGAGAATAATAACAAACACTGGTGTATAAAAGATTCAGAGATAATGCACCATAAATCAACTTATTGAACTTTATTTGGTACAAAGATAACCCAGTGCATTTTAATGTTAGTTCCTTTTCCATATAGTAATTATAAATATCTGGTAATAATGCCAAAGAAAATCAGTCAGAGAAAGACAAATACCGTATGTCACTCATATGTGGAATTTCAGAAACAAAATAAAAGAGCAAAGGGAAAGAGAAACCAAAAAACAGACTCAACTATTGAGAACAAACTGATGTTTACCAGAGGGGAGGTAGGTGGGGGGGATGGGTGAAATCAGGTGATGGGGATTAAGAAGTACATTTGTACTGATGAGCACTGGGTGATGTACGCAATTGTTGAATCACTATATTGTACGCTTGAAACTAATGTAACAATGTACATTAACTACACAGGAATTAAAATTTTTTAAAAAGACAAAGATCCTGGTGAGCTAATGTCCATAAAAAACATTCTGGAAATTTCCTATTAAGTATATCAGCTCCTTGTCATATTTCTGCAAATTTTCTTTCCCATGTTTGCCTCTTAATACATACTTTGTTTAAAATCACCATGATTATCGGGCGCCTGGGTGGCTCAGTTGGTTAAGCGACTGCCTTCGGCTCAGGTCATGATCCTGGAGTCCCGGGATCGAGTCCCACATCGGGCTCCCTGCTCAGCAGGGGTCTGCTTGCCCCTCTGCCCTCTTCCCTCTCGTGCTCTCTGTCTCTCATTCTCTCTCTCTCAAATAAATAAATAAAATCTTTAAAAAAAAAATCACCATGATTATCAATATTCCACTCTAGTGAGGTCAGTCTTTCTACTGTCCTCACTCTTGCTATATTAATTCCAAATTCCATACCTTTGCTCACAGGTTATATCTCTAATACACAAGTGCAAGGAAAAGTGGTATTTAAGTGTGAAATTTGGAAAGGACAGTTATTTGTCTTTCATGATCATGTTATCAAAAGAAACTACCATTTATCTTCATGTGTTCACTCCCACTTTTCTTCAAGGCTTTTGTTGTTGTTGCTCTCTGGGATAATAGATGAGTGGGGTGTGTGTGTGTGTGTGTACATATGTATGATTAATAAAGGATATATAGGAAGTATGGTTTGACTAAATTTTCTTCTATTGAGTGCTCACACTTTATAACCCAGCACAGTACATATCACTTGGTAAGTCCATTGTACCTGACAAATTGTTTTCATCTCTCTCTGAATTTCTCCCTCACACATCGGTAAGCAACTTGAAGACAGAGACAGGCTTCCTTTCTCTCTCTTCCTACATTCCTTTCTGCAGAACCTGCCCTTTCTACAGCCGCAATGCATGCCAGAGGATCCTCCCCACCCATGTGTGCCTGGCTGGAGAAGAAGTGAACTCCTCACTCCGATCCAGGCAATCCCTTTGCCAGTGAATAAAAAGTCAATTTCTTGTCCTTCAGATATCATTGAAAAACTTAGAAACCAGAGTCAGTTATGAGTAGGCATTTGAAAAGACATATAAAAATGCAGGCCTGAGACCATATCATGGCAAACCAAAGCAGTGGACAGAGTTAAGTTATTTGCAAAGAGGAGGACACAGATGAAGAGAGTGATTGGTTAGGAAAAACAACAATTCAGACATGAAAAACATGAAGATCCAAAAAGGAATGATGAGGAGAGTAGCCACTAGTTTTCATTATCTTCCCATTCCTCTGCTTGAGACACTATGAGGTCCATCTACGTTCCTGGCCATAGTAGTTCATGTGATTTCCCAGAAGTATTCAATAGCAACCCTTTAAAATTACTCTAATTCGACTTCTAATCTTTGCAATTTAATGAGTTTTGACTAGAATTCTACCAATATTTAACAATTGTTTGTTGTATTGTATATTTTTAGATTTATTTTCTGTTTTGTACCATTTAGGACTTGTTTCACATCTGGAATGTACAACTTGTTTTGAAATGTAATTATATACTGCTTTATATCTAATTCGTATTCTGTTTCCTCTACTATTTGTAACTTCTGGGTGCAGGGAATACATTCTATTCTTATATTTTCCATATATTAAATGATCACTAAAAGCTAATTGAACCACAGTTCTGTGGTGGAGAGGGTCTGAAATTCTCTCACCTTACTCAAAGCTTCCCATTTTCTATCCGTACAATTTGGTAATGATCCCATCTCCCAATGAAGAATGTTAGGAAACATACACAGATGTTACACATGAAAAATGCAGCCTCAGTCAGTAGTTGTTGTTATGAGGCAGAATGCACATCAAAGAAGTGGTCACATGTCACCACTCCTCTTCTCCCAATTTTTTTGTTGCTGTTCTCAGTCTCTGTTATTCCAGGCTTGAGAAGGAAGGAAAGTGACGTAGGACAAAGCTGCATTTCAAGGAAGACAGACTTGTCACTTAGTGTCAGCACTCAAGTAGTGCTGGGGGAAAAGGTTTGTTACAAAGAAAATGAACAACCCTGGTTTTACAATTGCAAATCTAATTCGTGTGTAAAGGTTTTATTAATAAAATAAGCAACTTCAATCTTATATACTCTCCAAACACCATGAAAAATATGTGGGGGGTAAAGGAGGAGAGGAGGAGGGGAAGGAAGAGGGGAAAAGGGAATAAAGAAGAGGAAGGGAAGAGGAAAGGAGAAAGAAAAAGAAGGAAGAAGGAGGAGGAAGGAGGAGGAAGAGGAAGAAAAAAGAACACACTCTTTCCTATCATAATTTTCCATTAATTCTACTTTGCCCTATCTGATCTTTTTATTCTTATAAGGTATTGGCTTCAACACCAGAATGTATTTCTTCTGATGGAAGCCTACCAATGAGATCTTTTGAAATAAGTATCTATCCCCTAGAATTGGTGTTTCTACTGAGCATATGTTAAGACAATTGAGAAGACAGCTGTTTAAAGTTACTACTCAGGGGGCACCTGGGTGGCTCAGTCGTTGAGCGTCTGCCTTAGGCTCAGGTCATGATCCCAGGGTCCTGGGATCGAGCCCCGCATTGGGCTTCCTGCTCAGAGGAGAGCCTACTTCTTCCTCTCCTACTCCCCCTGCTTGTGTTCCCTCTCTCGCTGTGTCTCTCTCTGTCAAATAAATAAAATCTTAAAAAAATAAATAAATAAAGTTACTACTCAGATACTCTTCATATCTAACAAATGTTTATAATAATACTCAAAGCCATTGATGATGACTGGTTCCATCATAACATGCTAGTTTCTTTCTTTCCATGTGGAGATGTAACCGTGTAAGTAAATTTTCTCATAATAAATAACTCAATTAGTGTAAAGAAATATGTTTTGATGGAAATTCTAATGAAGACAGAATGAGAAGATATAGAAAAAAGCAAAGTATTAAAAGGATATTTGATAACATATCAAGATAAAATCATTACCTATTTTATTTTAGACAAATGAACTTATGATATTAACACAATGGTATTACATACCTATAGTATTAGAGCATATAGTGAGGTAAATAAGAGGTATTAGAGCATATAGTAAGGTAAGTAAGAGTGACATTTAAATTTTATATATAATCTCAGCATATGTATTTTATAAGATAGTTATCTTTAAAGCAAAATCATGCGTATTAAAATCCTTTTTTTTCTCTACTGGATTTTGCAGTGAAATTTAAAATAAATTCTTAGGATACATTAAATATTAATAAAGAGTGGATAAAATAATTTCATTTATAGTGAGGAAGATATCTTTTCTGATAAAGTAGTAATAATTATTTTCAATTTTGTCATAAAATGTGAATATCATGTAGAAAGGGTTATGCTAGTACTTCCCAGAATAATTTAATTCTAAAGAGGAAAGTGTCAGGTTAACTAACTTGCACATTAGCATCTACCTAAACCCCACATTGTTCTGATAATTTATAACTTTGTCATATGTTCTTTCATTGTATAAAGGATGTGGTATTTTAGACATAAATTGGTTTATTGGGATGCAAAGGAAATTGAAACAATATTAAATAACCAGTCTTGAAAATGTAATAATCAGTGACTAATGAAGGGGTCTGGGTCTGAACCCCGATGAACGTAACTGTGAGTTTTCATGTAGTTGTGTCATTTCCATAATTTTACAAAACCCTGGATAATCCAGATTCAGAGAACAGAAAATGAAGAAGGGAGAGATTAGATCCCTAGCTTTTTTTTTTTTTTTTGCTCCTCTGATAGATGATGGGAGGAATTGGAGTAAGCCTGTAACAACTCTATTTGGAGTCCACACATGTGGAGTTTTTGTTCCTTTGGGACTCAGTAACCTAGATTTAGGTATTGTATGCTTTGACACTAGTGACTGTGCTCCATTAATCACGAACCATTTATCCTGCATCATATTCCCTCTTGTCAATACCCAGATGTGTTACATTAAGTATTTTTATTAAATGTCATCTCCTACCTCTAGAAAATAAGTTCAATAAAAGCAGAGATTTGTTTTCTTCATTTAGATTATTTTTTTTTTAAGATTTTATTTATTTGACAGAGAGAGAGAGAGACAGCGAGAGAGGGAACACAAGCCGGGGGAGTGGGAGAGGGAGAAGCAGGCTTCCCGCTGAGCAGGAAGCCCGATGCGGGGCTCGATCCCAGGACCCCGGGATCATGACCCGAGCCGAAGGCAGACGCTTAACGACTGAGCCACCCAGGTTCCCCCTTCATTTAGATTATTACCAGTGCCTGGTTCATAACTGGCACATAATACATATTGATTGAATAAATGAATGCTACATGAATGTATGCATTGTGTGTGTGAGTGTCTTAATGAGGCCAAAGGACTAACCCACAGCCTTGTGTATAGGAGTTTCTTCCAAAAGAAATTGCCATTTGCAGTATCACGTTGGGAACTGTGTCATTTCTGAGGCACTGGATGAGGACAAAGGCAACTGGGCAAAAGGAACATTCTCTTCTCTTGGAGAAGTCAGGGATGTGGTTTTATATGAGGCTGGAGTCAATGGGTATAGAGGATGAGCCATCTGCCTTTAATAAAGGCAGTCCCAGAGTGAGAAAGAAGTAGCCACATAAAAATTTCTAAAGTGGATCTAGGAAGGTGGAAAGGTTGACAGGTAATTTAGTGTCACTGTACTATCCAATGTCCCAAATTTCATTACATTTAAATGAAAAATATCAAACTGATCCCATTTGGGCTGTGGGAATGATAAACATGTTTCTACCTATCCTTAGAGCCACATAATACATGAAAAATCACTGTATCCTCCCTGCCATGAAACTGGAGTGGTGGCACCTGACCTGATCACTAGGAGTGGACATCAGTCCTAGAAGGGCAGCCTTTGTTAATGACAGTGACAATCAGATCCTGCAATGGAAAAGGAGCAGAGGAAACTGGGAGATGGTTTTTAATTTAAGCAAGGTAGAGGACACACAGGGGGCATTAATTTTGGGAAAGATCTAATAAGAGTGATCATAGTATCTGATGGGTATACACACACATATAAAAATATTAAAATACATTAACACATTTTTATTTTATGCAATCCAGTATAGAGTATTGTAAAAAGTAGTGATTAATTTAATATCCAAGCACCTATTTTTTATTATTGCTTTTTTCTTTAAATAGGCTCCACACCCACATAGAGCCCAACGTGGGGCTTAAACTCGAGACCCTGAGATCAAGACCTGAGCTGATATCAAGAGCTGGATGCTTAACTGACTGAGCCACCCAGGCTCCCCAAAGCACCTCTTATTTAGCTCCAAATACCTAAAACCTCTGTTTCCACAATATCATTACTAAAGTTAAGTTTTTATCAAATAGGTATGATTCTTTGAAATTAAGACCCAACGTGACTGTGGATTGTTCATATGAATCTATAATTTCTGAGAGTAGAGTAAGAATATAAGCTTTGGCTTCAGAAAAATCTGCCAAGTTCCAACATCTAGGACATGGTACAACCAGAATGAAGAATTTTATGCAATCATAATGGCAGCACTCTATCAGAATGTGCTCAGTATTTAGGTATTTATAATCTCTGCAAAGCAGCTTGTACTTTTACCATAGGAAAAGGTTAACAATTGAAGGATTTCATCAGGAAGTGACAGGATCACATGTGCCTTTCAAAAGATCACTCAGGAATTTATGTGGAGATCCTGGAAGACACTCAGAGGAAGATCATCAGTTATGTGGATGATTTGTCCATCTTGATTGGAAAGAGTAAGGGTCTGAAATAAGATATTAATAGGAAAGACACAAAGAATTGTGTGGATGTGTGAATCTTAAGAAAGAATGAATGGGTAGCATTTACTCACCCATAAAAGAATGTGACCATAGTTCCTGCATAAGCAGGAGAAAAAAACATGACCCACATATTTGGTCCAAGCTATAAATCTTCAACAGCAGAATTATTGCCTTTATTCTATCAAATCCTTTTCCTGCTGGGTACACAGACAGACAACCACATGGAAAAATGTAGACTAAGGCCACAGGAATGAATTCTACCCAATAGAATTGGATGGAAATATGTACTCCATTTTTGTACTGCCTCTAAAATTTTATTCTGTGTTTTATTACACTTAATCTACTTCTCTAAAGTTGCTAAGTGTTCTTCTAGTTCCCTAATGATTAGAGACTAGATACGAATTTTAGAACACTGCTACACATTATTTGTAATATCAATTCTTAATGCTTAATGTGACCATCTAAGTCTTATCACATGGTATGGATTTACTTTTTAATTACTTTTTTTGTTGTCTTTATAAAATTCTAAGTTTTAAAAAATCCTTTTTTATGCACTTATGAGGAATATTTGAATAAGGTGAAATCCAGCTGAGAACTGTGATCAGAATTCTAAGGCTGAAGTGGGCAGAGCGGCTAAACAGTAGGTTACTTGTCTGCTAGTTATATTCTTGCACCATATTAAATCACCTAAAGACAGTTACTATTCTTTTTCAGGTATTTTTGTAACTTGTTTGATTATATTTGTTGCTGATTTTATTAAAATTCTTCCATTATCTGTAATCTTGATGTTTAGAAAATATTTTATTGTAAGACCTTGAACAATATGCCATAGTATCTCTTTTTTCTGTGGATGTTCATGTTTGAGGTCATTGTTTGCTGCAGACAATTTACAATCTTTGATTAATCTTAAGATGAAGGCTATTTTAGGGGCACCTGGGTGGCTCAGTCGTTAAGCGTCTGCCTTTGGCTCAGGTCATGATCCCGGGGTCCTGGGATTGAGCCCCGCATTGGGCTCCTTGCTCTGCAGGGAAGCCTGCTTCTCCCTCTCCCACTCCCCCTGCTTGCGTTCCCTCTCTCTCTGTGTCTCTCTCTGATAAATAAATAAAATCTTTAAAAAAAAAAAAGATGAAGGCTATTTTAATAGATCCAGTTCAGGATTCATCCTAATTGCTATCCTGATTCCATGCAAATTATTTATTAAAGTAAGACTCTTTGGGCTGAGAATTTTAAACTATTACCCACAAAGGTAAAATTTCAACTGTTAAATAGCCCAATCTGCATCACACGTATTTTCAATTAATAATACAGTATTTTGAACTCTTGTTCTTTTATTAGGTATTCTAAAATTCAAGTGTCATTTCATCTTAAATTTCTTATTTTCAAGAATATGCAACTATACTTGGCAGAGAATAATTTGCAGAATTAACAGTAGTACAGTAATAATTCAATACATACCACTTAAACTAAAATTTATTTCATTAGGTTTTCACCTTCTATCATACAAAATGTACAAGTTGTAAGCTTCATAATTACTAACAAGTACATATTTCAAGGAAATAGTCTAGTCCTGTTTCATAAAAATTTTATAAAATATGTGTACTGTATTAAGTAGAATTATTTTAATGACTTATTTGAAATACCACTAAAAAATAGCTCAGTCTTTCAACTGTGTTTGCTTAGAGAACACCTACCACATACATTATCTTATTAAATTAAATTTAAAGGGGCGCCTGGGTGGCTTAGTCGATTAAACATCTGACTTTTGATTTTGGCTCAGGTCATGATCTCAGGGTTGTGGAATCAAGCCCCGCATCAGGCCCCACACCTAGTGTGGAGCCTGCTTAAGATTCTCCCTTTTCTCCTACTCGCCCCCCCCGCATCTCTTAAAAAAAATTAAAATTTATGTTTCAGTTTTAAAAGTTTCTTTCCAAGCGTCTGCCTTCGGCTCGGGTCATGATCCCAGGGTCCTGGGATCGAGCCCCTCATCGGGCTCCCTGCTTCGCGGGAAGCCTGCTTCTCCCTCTCCCACTCCTGCTGCTTGTGTTCCCTCTCTCGCTGTCAAATAGATGGAATCTTTAAAAAATAAATAAATAAATAAATAAATAAATAAATAAATAAATAAAAGTTCCTTTCCTTAGCATACACATTAAGCATTTACTGAAGATGGAAAGTCAGTTTAGTATTTTGTTACATCACTTCATCAAGAAATATGGACTTTAACAAATTCTTTAATTTTGATGGGTCCAAAATTGCTTATTTAATTCCAATAGTTACTTTATCATTTAGAGACAGAGATACTAGTAATTAATGGATTTTATACCACAGTGAAAGAAAGAAAGAAAGAAAGAAAGAAAGAAAGAAAGAAAGAAAGAAAGAAAGAAAGAAAAAGAAATCTGTAATTGAAATTCTGGATTGATTATCACAAAAATGGACTCAGTATAGGGTTCTACAAGGTGTCTTTCATAAAGTAATTATGTAAGCTAAGCCAAAATTTTTATTCCAATTTGCAATGACATATATCAGTCAACAGGAACTGACTGGCCAAAATTCTCTCTTCCAAAGTTTATAAAAATGTGGCCAAATGCTAATAATTCCTTGAAATATTACGAAATCAGAAAGAGTAAGAATAGGTGGCAGATTTAGTATAGCATTCTCAACTAAAATGATTTTTATAGTTTTTGCAAAATCTCAAAATTGAGCATAGAACCCTCCTTCGTTGGTTGTCATTTTGGTGTTTAACTCTCTATTGGTTAACATTCACGGACATTTCAAGTTAACTCTGTTTTTTCCAAGTTTCAAATTAAAGTGGCAATCAATAAGAATGTAATTTTTATACTCAAAATTATCATTGAATTGATTCTGAAACAGCAGTGGTTATCATCTTCTGGCAGTTAACCACTTCCATTAAATTTAGAGAGAAAATGACTTACAGCACAGCTAAATCATATTGAAGTACATTCTTTAGCCAGGTTTCCCCCCAATTTGTGGCTTGAAGTTAGTCATTTTCTTCATATTCAAGAAGCTAAACCAGGCCTTATGAATCAAATTTGAGAAAAATCTAGTAATTTAGCCTCATTGAAGTGATGTATTTGAAGATTTGAAGGTCTTAGCAGGAGCCATTTTAGTGTTCTGATGGAAGTGACTGCCCAAGTTCTGTTGAAGATAATGGAATTGATACAGCGAGTTTATAAACTGATCTGTTTTCTCTCCTTCAAGCAAAATCACAGAAGAGCTGTGAATATTTGCTATCTCCACCTCCTTCCCCACCACCCATTTTCCTTGTATCCACTCCACCTAGGATCTCCTGCCTACCACTCAAATAATTTTGCTTTTCCCAAGCTCTCCAATGACCTCCATATTCCCAGATGCAATCATCATTCCTTAGTCCCCATTTTATTTTTTTTTATTTTTTTTAAATCTTTTTTTTTTTTTAAGATTTTATTTATTTATTTGAGAGAGAGAATGAGATAGAGAGAGCATGAGAGGGGGGAGGGTCAGAGGGAGAAGCAGACTCCCCGCCGAGCAGGGAGCCCGATGCAGGACTCGATCCCAGGACTCCAGGATCATGACCTGAGCCGAAGGCAGTTGCTTAACCAACTGAGCCACCCAGGTGCCCCCTTAGTCCCCATTTTAATTGTCCTCTCTGTAGCATTCAACAGGACTCTTTCCTCCTCCTTGAATCACACTTTGCTACTGACTTCTGTATCATATTCTCCTGACTTTGTCTCATTTTGCTAGCTTTTCCTCTTGCAGTGGACCTGTAAGTGTGGTAGTGCCCTGTCTTAATTTGCTCAAGCTCTGTAACAAAACCATAGACAGAGTGGCTGAAACAACAAACATTCATTTCTCATAATTCTAGATCTGAAAGGTCCCAGATAAGAATGTCAGTGTGGCGGAGTTCTGGTGAGAGCCCTCTTCCTAGCTTTCCTCACACAGTAGAGAGAGGGAAAGAGGAGAGAGGGAGCATTCTTCTTTCTTATAAGGGCACTCATTTCATCACAAGGGTTCTGCCCTCATGATATAATTACCTCCTCAAGGCTCCACTTTCAAATGCCATCATGTTAGGTATTCAAAATGTGAATTTGGGGATGGTGGAGTTTACAAACAGTAAGTCCATAGCATGTCATGCTTTGGGGTCTCTTTATTTTCTCTGCTAGCATTTTCTTTTCACACAGTTTCAGCTATTCCAGGGATCTTTATGTTTAAAAGTTTACTCTAAATTTGTAAGTCTAGCCCTGACCATTTACTTAACTCCAGAATTATATACCTAATTACCTTAAATGTAACAAAGCCAAAGAGATCTCTGGTTACGTTCATCCCACTTATCCCTTACACATACTTTTGCATCTCATTCACAAGTACAGTCATATATCCAGGTACTCAAGCCAAAAGCATAATAATTACACTTACTAAAAATAGAAATGCCATGCAATATGGTAATTCCACTACTAGCTACTTACCCAAAGAAAATAAAAACACTAATTCAAAAAGATATATGCACCCCTAGGTTTACTGCAGCATTATTTACAATTGCTAAGATATGGAAGCAACCCAAATATCCATTAATAGATAAACGGATAAAGGAGATGAAATATTATTTAGCCATAAAAAAAAAGATGAGATCTTGCCTTTCACAACAATATGGATGGATCTAGAGGGTACTGTGCTAAATGAAATGAGTCAGAGAAAGACCCCATATGTTTTCACTCATATGTGGAATCTAAAAAACAAATGGATAAACCAAGAAACAAACAAATAGACCCTTAAATACAAAGAACAAACTGATGGTTTTCAGAGAGGAGATATGTGGGGGGATGAGTGAAAGATGGTGACTACACTTATTGCTGGTGAGCATTAATACATAGAAGTGTTCAATCAATATATTTTGCACCTGAAACTACTATCACATTGTGTGATAATTATACTTCAATTTAAAAAGTTACCTTTAATTCCTAGATTGCCATCATGTTTCATATGCAATGTATCAAGATGTCTTAGCAATTCTAAATCCAAAATACATTCTAAATCTCTCCAGTATTTCTGCAGTTGCTAGTTACTAGTTACTGCCTTCCTAGTTTAATCCAATCTCCAGTCTCCTAACAACTATAGTCTCCTAACTGGTCTTATCGTTTCAGTTCTTTCCTAGTGTCCATCTTCAAATACCCAAGAAGTAATGGCTAAATATCCAAAATATCCAAAGTAATGTCTAAAAGGCCTAATTAGATCATGTGAGTCCCCTCTTTGACAGGCTCCTATGTTTTCCTATTTATACTTTAAATAAAAGCTATACTTCTGGGCGCCTGGGTGGCTCAGTCATTAAGTGTCTGCCTTTGGCTCAGGTCATGATCCTGGGGTCCTGGGATTGAGCCCCACATCAAGCCCCACATCGGGCTCCTTGCTCAGCAGGAAGCCTGCTTCTCCCTCTCCCGCTCCCCCTGCTTATGTTCCCTCTCTCGCTGTGTCTCTGTCAAATAAACAAATAAAATCTTTAAAAAAATTTTAAAAATAAAAGCTATACTTCTTACCCTGGCCAACAAGGCTCATGTGATCTGGCTCCTGCTCAGCTTTCTTATATTCCTCATTGTACACATTTTTGCTCAGATGGTATTTATTTCTGTTCTTCAACTATATCAAATCACATTCTCATTTTGGGGTCTTCACACCAGCTGTGGAGCTAGCCAGTGCCTGGAACACTATGACCCCAGATTAGGACATAGAATAATTTTCATAGCACTCAATTCTCAGAATATCATTCCCTTTGACCATTAAGTCTAAAATTGGCCTTTGGTCAACACCTATATATATTTTTTTATCTTTCTTTTATCTTTCTTATGGCCCTTAATCATCTTTTTTTTTTTTTTTACACATTTGCATGTTTGTTGTGCCAATTTCTGTAATCCCAGACTTGGAACACTGCCTGAACCATAATATATACACACACAAAAATGCTGACTACAGAAACAAATGAATGTATATTATATACCTAGTGGAAAACATGAAGTTTTTTGTGTTTTTTTATAGTAACATTTAAGGCAGGAGATATTTGAGAGGTTTATATAATGAAGGGAAAAGTGGGAAATGAAGTTAAAGATTTAGGTAAGGATAATGATGTGATAGAGCATCCAATTAGTTAAGAGGCACTCAGTAATTAACATTGGAAAGTGTACATTTCTTCGTGGGACTAAGAAAGAGGTAGATAGGGCGCCTGGGTGGCTCAGATGGTTAAGTGTCTGCTTCGGCTCAGGTCATGATCCCGGGGTCCTGGGATCGAGTCCCGCATCGGGCTCCCTGCTCAGTGCAGAGCCTGCTTCTCCTTCTCCCTCTGCCATTCCCTCTGCTTGTGCTCTTCTATCTCTCTGTCAAATAAATAAATAAAATCTTTAAAAAAAAAAAAAAGAAAGAGGTAGATAAGGAAGAGTTTCAGTATAGAGGAGTATATATTTGTCAATATTGTGATCAGAGCAAATTCCCAGCAGGAGAATCTAGTGTCAGAAGTGATCTCCCTAGTCTCTTGCCATGCTCCCTATTAGGGAGCTAAGAGTCCAGACTCAAAGAGGGAACAAGGAGTAGAGAAAACATCAAAGGACTCTCTGCTCTGGAGAAACACCAACTTTATGTTTTACAGCAATCTGCTTGGAGATTTAATTAAATATGCTGGCTGAAGTCTGTTATGATTCCAACCAGGTAGACATTTAGAGACACTTCACTTTCTACCCTTGTACCTATAGTATAGTTTCCTTTTTTCATACAATTACTACTGTCATCCAAAGTATCTTTAATGCTTTTATTTTCAATTCTGATTATTCTTTATCAAATGCATACACACTTTTCAATCTGTCTTCTTCTGGATCATTTTGTTGCTCCCTGTCTCCTCCCTATATTAAATGCAATCTTCAAGAAGCAATCCATATGTTCACTTGATTCACTAAGAATTTGACATTTTTCTTTGAATCCATGGTTTCTAGTTCAGAGTACTATGATAAACCAAAACCCCTCCACTGTGTAGTTTCCTTTGAAAAGATACTAGTGATTAAAAAAGGAGAATTGGGGCACCGGTGGTACAATCAGTTAAGCAATGGACTCGTGGTTTCCACTTAGGGATCAGAGATCAAGCCCCATGTCCTGCTCCACACTGGGCATGGAGCCTGCTTAAGACCCTCTCGCCCTCTACCCCTCCCCCCGACACATGCTTTCCTCTCTTTCTCAAATAAATATCTTTAAAAAAAAGGAGAATTCACCAATAATTAGCAAGGAATAGGTCAAACAGAAGTCATCCACTGAAATGTCTGAAAAAATAGATGGAAGTGCTGTTGAAACTGTGCAGAATTATTCACAGTAAGGCATCATCAAATGAAAACGGTCTCTGAGTCATAACTGCCTTAACAACCACTGCATTTAAAGAAGCATAAAATTAAATGTACAAACTTGTTTATCTTAGTTGACAAGCCTCAAGAAGGCCAAAGCAAATAAAAGTTTGCCACAATAGCTGCTTTTAGCTCCAAATGAGTGAATAATCAAGCTATGATAACCAATCTGTCACTTTCCTTCTCTTTGCTCTTCTGCTAGGCTCTCAGTAGATGGAACTGGTGTCACTCTAGACTAGAAGTGGCAGAGGAAATTTTAATCTGACTTTAGAGAAACAGCTAACAAACTTCTTACTCTTTGGATTATACACAGAGGTATGAGATATGTATAAATACATAAACACCATTAAATTTCATTTCTAAAATAGTCAGTGTCTTAATACTAGATCTGTTCAAAGGAAAGTACTGGAATACCACTTCACCTTGTGAAATTCTGAACAAGAGGTTCCAGAATCATCTAAGGGGACATATTTTTCCCTACAGAAACTGCATTGTCTAAAAGCTGTTGTTTTTTTTTTTAAAGATTTTATTTATTTATTTGAGAGAGACAGAGAGAGCACAAGTGGGGGTAGGGGCAGAGGAAGAGGGACATGCAGACTCCCTGCTGAGCATGGAGCCCAATATGGGGCTTGATCCCAGGACCCCGAGATCATGACCTGAGCTGAAGTCAGACACTTAACCGACTGAGCCACCAAGGCACCTCTAAGTTTTTATAGTTTAATTTATTATAACTACTACTTACCAAGTAATTTAAAAACCTACCATTTATCGAGTAATGTCTTACGTAGATCATCACATTCAATTTCCCATAACACCTCAGAAAGGCAGATACCATTATCAACATTTTATAGATGTGGAAACTAGTCATAAAGATGAGATAAATGGCCCAAATTTTCATGTCATTAGTCTTAAATCCAATCTGATTGATGCTAATATTTATTATTTTAATCACAACACTATACTGATAAGGCTGCTATTGTCAACTATTCTCTATTGTTACTTAATATTTAAATTCTTCACAAGGTTGTGGATAATTTAACAGTTTTAAATGAGACAATTGGCATATGGAAAGCTCATACCCCAAAATGATATAATACTATCATTCTGCTTAGATCCCCAATTTTGTTAAAAACAGACCCTGTAGTTCTAACAAATGTGCACTTATATATTTGTAAATTACATGAAACATGTTACTGTAGTAACAACTTATATGTGTTTCAAAATTTACACAAAAAGTAGAAAATTAAACAAGATAATATAAGCTATATTACTTTAAAAATAAATTTTATTTCCTTTGGTACATTACCATTTTGTTCTATTGAGAGAAAAATATTCCTAAATACTTTTAAGTTTTGGGTTTTTTTTAAAGATTTATTTATTTATTTGAGAGAGAGAGAGAACATGAGCAGGGGGAGGGGCAGAAGGAGAGGGAGAGAGAGAATCCTCAAGCAGACTTTCCGCTGAGCTTGGAGCCTAACGTGGGGTTTGATTCCAAGACCCTGAGATCATGACCTGAACCAAAGTTGGACACTTAACTGAGCCACCCAGGTGCCCTTGGTTTATTTTTTAATAGCCACAGTGATTTAGAAGTCTGGTTCTAAGGTTGGTTTATTTTGCTCTTTAGTTTTAATAACCATCATAACTGAAAGAGGTGCCTTACAAAAATTTTAATTCCAATAAAAAAAATTGACTTTTAGACTATACCAAATAAATATTGACACTATGATACAAAGGATTTTGTTGAGATATGGCTGGTTGATTTCTATCTTCCCTAATATTAGTTTTTCTTAGAAACTAATCATTTAATATTTATTTGGGAGATCAAGAAATTTGTGATTCTCAAACAGTTGAGAAAAGTTTGCTTCCATGTATCTGAACTGTGTAGATCCAATAATTTTTTATTTTGACAAAAACAGTGATTGTAATTTAAAAAATCAAATTACTGATGAAAACTTTTAAAAACATCAATTTTCAAATATTTTCTACTTAGCAAAAGTTACATGCTAAAGAAGACTTTTGTCAAACATCAATAAAACGGGACTTCTGTTATAAAGGAATGGATAAAGTAAGTGTATATGCTAAAATTCTAAGCTAGGTAGCATATCACTGTGATTGTCATCAAAATATCAGCTCATTTGTAACACTGGTCATATTTTCATTTTTTTATTTTATTTTCACTTGTCATTTTTTTTTTTTAAGTTTACTTATATTTAAGGTAACATCTCTATAGAGTTTGTTGCCAGAAGGCAACCAATAAATATTTAGGTACAAAAGATTTTATTGAAAATTGAGATTTATTACAAACTATTATTAAATTTCTTTTACATTTTGAAGAAGGCCTCGTTTTAATAAAATTAACTGCTTCAGTGACATCCTGTAATACTTTATGCACTTGTGGTTTTGAGTCCTCATCACAATCATGTGCCAATGAAAGGTGTAACAGATGAGATTCAGTCTTGTGCTGCCTCTCTAATTTTCATCAGTGATTACATTTGCATTGTTTTCCCACAAAATGCTGTTTTTACGAAAGAAGCCATTTATTTTTTGAGAAATATATCTTATCTATTATGCTTTCTTCATGCCTCAGGAAAAAAAAAAGTGCATATATTACCACACTGAGAAACAGAATTTAGCAAATATTGTAAGTTGAGATGTTTTAGAAACATCTGTTCTTTTACCAGCTTTACAGAATATCTCCCACACTAAATATCTTTGTCCTAATAGTCCTTCTTCAAAATTGCAACAGCATTAAAAAAAGGAAGATGGTGGCATAGTAGGAGGACACTAAGATTGTCTTGTCCCATGAACACAACTAGATAACTATCAAATCTTCTTAAATATCCCATAAATCAACCTGAAGACTGACAGAACAAATTCCACAACTAAAGGGAAAGAAGGGGCCACACTGAAGAAGGTACAAAAAAGGTAGCAAGTGCAGAGAAGTGGTTTAGGGGAGAAAATGAATTGCAGGTGCTGTGGGGTCAGGAGGGCTATTAGTGTGGAGAAGGGCAAGAGAGGAGCGCACAGGGAAATGCACACAGAGAATGCTTCTCCAGAACCAGTGGTTTGGAAAACAAGAGGAGCTGAATTTCATGAGTTCTGGCCATCAGTGGTGCTTAAAGCCTTGAGTTTTAAAGGTCAGCAGGCTTGGCTAGAATAGAGCCAGGAGGGCAACGCTCTGCTCTGGAGAGAAAGCAGGCAAACAACCTGAGGGCAGACATCACAGAAACTGTGATCTGAAGAATGCCTGGAACACACAGTGGGAAGATTATTTGCTCTTTTCCAAGCACATCCCTGGAGAGGCAGTGTTCACAGAGACATCGCTCTGGGAACAAAGATGCTGGCTGGCGTCATTTCTGTTCCCTGCCCCTCAGCATAAACAGAGCCACCTTGAAGAAGCAGCCCAGTGTAGACACTGGCTCCCTAATTAGCTTACACAAAGTCCCACTACCCTCTGCCCTGGCAGGACTTCCATTCTCAGCCAAGCTTGTTTCAATCCTAGCATGACAGTCCCCTCCCTGAGAAGACCAGCACAAACCCCTGCCCACACCACATCTCCCTACCAGGGAGTTCTACTGGGCCTCAGTTCTGGTGGAGTTGGTGTCAGGTCTCATTTCACAAGCAGACCATAGCACACTTAGTGAAAACTCACCACATTCAGGCCAAGGGTGAAACACTGTCCACAGCAGGCAAGAAGAGCTTCTGCAGATGACTAGCCTGAAGGATACAGTGGTCAAAACACAGCAGCAGAGTGCCCACAGCATACATCAGAGACAATCCCTTAAGTGCCAGGACCCGGGCACTACATGCCCTCTTCTTCATAAGGCCATTACTTCAGGAGCAGGAGACATAACTGGCTTTTCTAACACAGAGAAGAAGGCAGAGACTTAGACAAAATGCCAAGGCAGAAGAATTTATCCCAGATGAAAGAATAAGATAAAGCCACAGCCAGAAGTCTAAGCAAAACAGATATAAGTAATATGCCTGCTGGAGAATTTAAAGGAATAATAAGGATACTCACTGGGCTTGAGAAAAGAAGACATCAGTGAGACCCTTACCACAGAGACAAAAGATTTAAAAAAGAATCATAGGGCACCTGGGTGGCTCAGTTGGTTAAGCGACTGCCTTCGGCTCAGGTCATGATCCTGGAGTCCCGGGATCGAGTCCCGCATCGGGATCCCTGCTCAGCAGGGGGTCTGCTTCTCCCTCTGCCCTCTTCCCTCTCATGCTCTCTGTCTCTCATTCTCTCCCTCTCAAATAAATAAATAAATCTTTAAAAAAAAATAAAAATAAATAAATAAAAAAGAATCATAGATGAAGAATGTGATAAACAAGATTGGAAACAGGCTTGATACAATGAATGGCAGGCCGGAAAAAGCAGAGGAATGGATTAGTAATATAGAAGACAAAATAATGGAAAATAATGAAGATAAACCACAGAGAAAAAGAAGAAATATGGAAAATAAGAACAGACTTAGGGAACTCAGTGACTCCATCAAACATATTCACATTTGTGTTACAGGAGTCCCAGCAGACGAAGAGAGGGAAAGGGGGCAGAAAATTTATTTCAAGAAATAATAGCGGGGTGCCTGGGTGGCTCAGTCATTAAGCATCTGCCTTCAGCTCAGGTCATGATCCCAGGGTCCTGGGATCAAGCCCCGCATTGGGCTCCCTGCTCTGTGGGAAGCATGCTTCTCCCTCTCCCACTTCCCCTGCTTGTGTTCCCCCTCTCGCTGTATCTCTCTCTGTCAAATAAATAAAAATAAAATCTTAAAAAAAAAAATAATAGCAAAAACTTCCCTAATCTGTAGAAGGAAACATATCCAGATCCAGGAGGCACAGAAAGCTTCCATCAAAATCAAGTAAAACAGGCCAACATCAAGACATATTTTAATTAAATTTGCAAAATATAGTGATAAAGGAAAAATCTTAAAAGCAGCAAGACAAGAGTCCTTAACTTACAAGGGACAACCCACAAAGCTAGCTGGAGATTTCTCAACAGAAACTTGGCAAGCCAGAAGCCAGTGGCATGATATATTCAAAGTGCTGAGTGGGAAAAAACTGCAGCCAAGAATACTCTATCCGGCAAGGCTATCATTCAGGATAGGAGAGATAAAGAGTCTCTCAGACAAACAAAACTAAAGGAGTTCAGGACAACCATACCAGCTCTGCATGAAATATTAGAAGGGACACTTTGAGTGCAGAGACCAAAAGTGACAAAGAAAGGATCAGAAAAAAATCTCCAGCAACAATGACAAAACAAGTAACAAAATGGCAATAAATACATATCTATTAATAAGTATTTTGAATGTAAGTGGATTAAACACCCCAATCAAAAGACAGAGGGTGACAGAATGGATTAAAAAAAAAAAAAGACCCATCTCTATGCTGCCTACAAGAGACTCATTCTAAACCTAAAGACACCTGCAGATTGGAAGTGAGGGGGTGGAGAAACATTTATCATGCAAATGGATGTCAAAAGAAAGCCGGAGTAGCAATACTTAACATCTGACAAACTAGACTTTATTCTAATATTGTTTTTATCCTGCTTTGGTATCAGGGTAATACTGGCCTCATAGAATTAGTTTAAATGTGTTCCCTCTATTCCATTATTTGTAATTCTTTGATAAAGATTGTCATTTTTTTAATGTTTGGTAGAATTCACCAATGAAACCATGTAGTTTTGGGCTTTTCTGTGCTGAGAGATTTTTGATTCCTGATTCAACTTTCCTTGTTATTGGTCTAAGAAGATTTCCTATTTCTTGTATTCAAGACTCATGATTCAGTCTTGGCAACTTGTACATTTTTAGGAATCATCTTGTTTTTCTAAGTTATCTTATTTGTCAGTATATAATTGCTTATAGTAATGTTATCACACTATATATTTCTGTGGTATCTGTTATATTGTTTTCCATTTCTCATTTTGGTTTTTCAGTCTTCTTTTTTTTTCCTTAGTTAAGGTAGTTAAAGCATTGTCAATTTTATTTATTTATTTTTTGGAAAAACTGGTCATTACTTTCAATGTTATGTTATTTATTCTGGTCTCTATTTCTGATTCTTGTTATTTCCA
>NC_138371.1:160050917-160063557 GCF_054177405.1 Leptonychotes weddellii | reverse complement strand
CTCTCTCTCTCTCAAATAAATAAAATATTAAAAATAAATAAATCAAAATAATAACAAGTGCATTTGAACTGGCTGGTCTTCTGGCAGTTTCTCCCAATTCATCACTGAAGTATTTAAGGTGACTTGGAAATAGAAAAATATACATTTTCACAAAACAGAACAGGAAGAAAAAACAACAGCTAGGATCTAAGGACTAAGTTATTGCTGGGTAGAGTCTAGGAGACATTTCAATTGAATACCAGGTACGTGGGAAAAATTGAGAAATTTTTGAGAGTTGAGAAAAATCAGCAGCAGCTCATAGTACATGTTTTGCCACTGAAAGTAGAACAAACCTGCTTGTCCTGAAGAAGGTCAGGAGCTACTTTATTTCTTCCCACAGTCTTGTTCTAGCCTAGACACCCACGGTGCAAAACAACCAGAAATCAGGGCACCCAGAACTTTACTTCAGGGAGGCTGTACCATGAGACTGTTCACTGCCCACTTCTTTTTCATTATATAAGAAGCAGAACCTGGCAAGAGGTAAAATGAACACCGATGAGGTACTGCAGGAGATGAGGCAGTTAGGAAGGAGGTGGAAACCATACAGGTTGTGGATTAGACTTTCTCCTTACTCCTCTGGGGGACGGACGATGTCAAAGAACTAAGCATCAGAGGTAGGAGAAAATTATCTCAGGCCAACAAAATGACACCAAAGAGAACTTGTATTTCATAGGTTAGAAGGAAAATCAAATACTTATATTCCTTAGTATTTTTTTTCTTCTTCAGAGCCCTTGTCACTACCCAACATACTTTACACATTTATCTGTTTATAGTCTGTCACCCTCTTTAAAATTCTATCTCCAGGGCGCCTGGGTGGCTCAGTTGGTTAAGCGACTGCCTTCGGCTCAGGTCATGATCCTGGAGTCCCGGGATCGAGTCCCGCATCGGGCTCCCCGCTCAGCAGGGAGTCTGCTTCTCCCTCTGACCCTCCCCCCTCTCATGTGCTCTCTCTCAAATAAATAAATAAAATCTTTAAAAAAAATAAATAAATAAATAAATAAAAATAAAAAATAAAATTCTATCTCCATGAGGACAGGGTTTTTCTCTTATTCACCACTCTATCCCCAGCACTTGCAGCAGAGATTTGCATACAATGGATACCCAGTTGCTGATGGAGGAATGAATAATGGAATAAACTGTGTGCTGAAGACTTAAGTTTCCAAGCCTCCCACACTCTAATTTCAATTTTCTTTTCTAGTTTTAGTGCAACCTGTATTACAGCCAAGTCTTCACCACTTTTATTCACATTTTTTCCCTTAAATTGTTGTTTCATTTCTAGGGCTTGACTATTTTATTGCCTTTATATAGAACGTCTTTTGAGATGACCCACTTAACATGCTAGTTATCTGCAGTTATAAAATTTCAAGACAAAATTAATCACTTATTTGGCAGTTTTGCAGAACTTAAACTTCAGATTCATACTTCTGATTCTATCTTCTCTGTTTACTGTGTATCTTTGGGCAAGTTACTGAATCTCTCTGTACATGTGTTTCCTCATATGAGAAAGGATACTACCCACTTCACCAACTTCTTGTGAAGATTTAGTTGTATAAAGATAGGAAAATTAAAATCTTAAACCACTGAAAGTTTAAGGTTTTCTTTCACATGGTTATGAAGTTTTCATTTGCACGTGGTATATATTTCTATGAACACGCAAAGCTATCTCAACTTAATTCTAAATAAAAATAATTTTTCTTCTTTCAAAATACTGTACATTATAACATTTTCAATTCTCAATGGTATAACTTGTAAATAACTATGCTTTTAGACATTCTATGAACATCACAGCAGAGATAATATAGGTAGAGTGGCTGTGAGTTTAGTCATTATTGTCTGAACTGGTTATGAAAACAATCATATGCTCTTATGTGAGAAAAGATTTCCTCTATTCTGCCAGCTTCTCCCAATTCATGTGTTGTCAATAACACATTTTCAAATACTTTATATGCTATAGAATAAAAAAACTGCTTTATAGAGAATATTTTGTAGATATTTTAGAATGAAAGGACTAAAGCCAAGAAACACTGAATCCATTCATTCACACATTCATTTATACATTTATCCAAACATTTGTTGAATTTCTCTAACAATATTGCTGCAAAACAGAACAAAATAAAAAATACATGAATTGATGAAAGGAAATCTCTTCACGGTACCATTTAGTTTGGTAAGTAGACAAAATTAAAATGTACTGTATAAGTAATAACACAAAGGCAAACTCAGTGAACTGTGAAGACAACCATGAATGGAGTGATCAAGGAAGTAGTCAATCCACCATGTGAGGAGTAGAGAATAATTAGTACAAATTGACCTAAGCAAGTAATTCCTGAATAACCATTAGAAGGGCAGAAATTATCAGGATGAACAATGAGGCAAAAATATTCTAGACAGGGTAGGCGGCATGTGTAAAGCACAGAGACATGAAAATGCCTAGTGGGTTTAGGAAACTGTTTTTTTGGGGGGTGGCCAGGGAAGTGAGGAGAAACTGAACTGCAGACCTGGGAAGAGACCACGTCAGAAAATTTTTAACACGATGATCCATATGTGAACAATTCTAGGACCTGAATGAGATTCCCCTCCTTCCAGAAATTTCAATCGATCCTGATATAACTATAGTGATAGAGTGAGGGAACACATTTTTTTGAAACTGTAAGTAAAGTATGAACCAAAGTTAGAAGATTCCAAATGAATCACCCAGAAGCTTTGACACAAAGAAGTGATTTCTAAGTTCCCTACAGGGATATTATATATTTGAAGACACACACACACACACACAGAAAAAGGGGACATTTGGAATTACACTTTCTTAAGTGTACTTAGGACCACCAAAAAGGAGTTGCAGATGGTAGGTTAGTTAATTGAGTCATGTTTAAACTTTATTTTGGCCACTCTCAAGAATTTAGATGGGGACAGAATGTCTGAAAAAGATCTAGAATTTTCTTAGTATTATCTTGTCATCAAAAACTACTTTAAAATATGTATTTTACATAGTCATTTTTTTCATCTAAACTAGCCTTAGTTTATCTTATTTCTAATGAACATTTTATTTTGAAACTTTAATTTCTGAAATAAAAACCATATAATATTGTTTCTTATAGCTTTTTATTTCTTCACATGATTTTTTTGGAAAAGTTGTGTGTGCCTACAATGGTTCTGCTTTTCTTGAAGTCATTACTTTGCATTTCATGCAGCTTTTCTTCCAACCATTTTGCCACTACAAACAAGGTCTGGTATTTAAAATTGTATTTTGAAAGTAACATATGGTAAAACTGACCTTTACTTGTGGTCTACAGTTCTGTGAATTTTCTTCCATGCATATATTAATGTAACCACCAACAGAGAAAAGAACACAGCATAGTTACATCACCACCCACCAAATCTCTCATATTTTATACCACCATTTTCCACCCTTACTCCCCAGCAACCACTGATCTCTGTTCCATAACTGAAGTTTTATCTTTTTAGAGAATATAATATACAAGGAAACGTGGAATTTGCAACTTTTTTATACTGGCTTCATTCACTTCAGCATAAGGCCTCAGAGATCATCGGAGATGTTGTGTATACACAAAATATGTTCCTTTTCATTGCTTGGCAATATTGTAGAGTATGGACATACCATTTGCTTACTCATTGAACCACTGAAGGATATTTGGGTTGTTACAGGTCCGGCAATTATGAAGAGGGAGTTTATAAACATTCTTGTATAGATTTTTATGTGAACATAAATTTTTATTTTTCTGGGGTAAATACCAATGAGTTAGATTTCTGAGTCACATAAGTGGATATTAAACTTAACAAAAAACTACAAAATTATCTTGGAAAATGAATACCATTTTGCATCCTCTCAAGCAATATATGAAGATTTCTGTTGCTCTGTATGCTCACCAGCACTTGGTATTGTTATAATTTTTTAAACTTTTATTTATTCTAATACGTGTGTAGCAATATTTTATGGTTTTAATTTACATTTTCCTAATGGTTTTGATTTTGAACATCTTTTCATATGTTTGATTTTCATATGTTTTCTTTGGTAAAGTATGTGTGCAAGTCTTTTACACTTTATAATTTAATTTTTACTGTTGCATTTTGAGATGTCTTGATATATTCTGGATACAAGTCCTTTATCAGATAGGTGTTTTGAAAATATTTTTGATCTTTATTTGGCCTATCTTATCATTCTTCTAAAATTGTCTTTGAAAGAGCAAGGTTTTTAATTTTGATGATGTTTGATTTATCTTTTTTTTTTGTTCTTTGATGGGCTTGCTTAGGTATAAAACCTAAGAAGTTCAACCCTAGGTCATGAAGATTTCCTTTTATGTTTTATCTAAAAGTGTTACAGTTTTCAGTTTTACATATAGATCTATAATCAATCTTGAGCTCATTTTTAAGTATGGTATGAAATTCACAAGTGTTAACTTTGCTTTGAATGTGGATGCCCACGTATTCCAAAATCATTTGTTGAAAAGCTTATTATTTCTTCATGGAATCGTCTTTATATCTTTGTCAAAACATTGGCCATATTTGTGCAGCTATACTTCTGGACTATCTTTTTTCTTCTATTGATCTAAGAGCCCATCCCTTTGCCAATACTATATTGTCTTGATTACTGTAGCTTTATCATAATTTTTGAAATAATAAAGTAAAAGTCTCTGTTCTCTTTCAAAACTATTTTGGTTAAACTATTCTTTCTCCTTTCTATATACATTTTATTTATTTTTTAAGATTTATTTATTTGAAAGAAAGAGAGCATGAGTGGGAGGACAGAGGGAGAATAAGAGGGAATCTGAAGCAGACTTGGTGCTGAGTGTGGAGCCCAGTGCCAGGGTCAATCTCATGACCCTGAGATCATGACCTGAGCCAAAAGCAAGAGTCAGCCGCTTAACCAACTGTGCTACCCAGGCACCCCCTTCCTATATACATTTTAGAATCAACTTGTCTATATGAGCAAAAATAAAAACAAAAAAAAACTGTTGAGATTTTATTGGATTTGCATTAAATCTATTGATCATTTTGGGTTGAAGTTAACTATGTTGAATATTCAAATACATGAGCATATTTTATCTCTTCATTGATTTAAATCTTCTTTGATTTGACAGTGTTTTCTATTTCTCAGCATTCAGTTTTTATATCTGTTGTATTTATAACTAAATATTTTTTTAAAGATTTATTTATTTGAGAAAGACAGAGAGAAGGGGGAGGGGCAGAGGGAGAGAAAGAATCCTCAAGTGGACTCCCCACTGAATGCAGAGGCCAATACAGGTCTCAATCCCAGGACCCTGAGATCGTGTCCTGATTCAAAATCAAGAGAAGACCACTTAACTGACTGAGCCACCCAGGTGCCCCTAAGTATTTCATTTTTTGAGCTATTGCATGGTTTCCAATTGTTTATTGCTACTTTACAGAAAGGCAATTCATTATGTGTGAATTTGTATCCTATGATCTTGCTAAAATCTCTTAAGTAGTTACAGGAGGTTTTTCGTTTGTTTGTTTTTTGGAGATCCTTCAGGGTTTTCTATATAGAACAAGTCTTGTGAGCACAAGGGCAATTTTATTTCTTCCTTTTCAATTAGTATGCATTTCCGGTGCATTTAAGTAAAAATAACTCTCATTTAAATATTTCCTAAAATTTGTCAAAACCAATATAGGTTCAACAGTTATATGACTATGCTGGTTATCTTTGGTATGTATTGGTGATTTTTGGTTTTGAGGAATTAATATATTTCGTGCAATTTGTCAAAGTTTTGCATGTTTTTGAGGTATTGTCATATTGTCTTTTTAATATATCTGGTGTCTGTAGTGATAGCCTGTCTTTCATTCTTGATACTGGTAATTGGTCTTCTATCTTTGCCAGTTTCATTGGAGGTTTATCATTAACAGATTTTATTTTTATACATTTTTGCCATTTTCATTTTTGGAAGATTTCTGTTTTGTTTTGTTTTTTAAAGATTTTATTTATTTTTCAACAGAGAGAGAGAGACAGTAAGAGAGGGAACACAAGCAGGGGGAGTGGGAGAGGGAGAAGCAGGCCTCCCGCTGAGCAGGGAGCCCGATGCGGGACTCGATCCCAGGACCCTGGGATCATGACCTGAGCTGAAGGCAGATGCTTAACGACTGAGCCACCCAGGCGTCCCAAGATTTCTGCTCTTAAGTTTCGTTATTTTCTTACTTCTACTCACTGTGAAATTATGTTGCTCTTCTTTTTCCTAGTTTCTTAAGATTCTTAATTATGTGAAGCCTTTTTCCCTTTCTAGCATAAGCATTTAATTCTATGGGATTCTATCTAAGAACTGCGTTAGCTGCATCTCACACATTTTGATATGCTTTATCTTTATTTTCACTCTGTTTAAAATATATTCTAACTTCCCCTGAGACCTCTTTCAGTGCTAAATTATTAAGTATATTATTAAATTTCTAAATATTTGGTCATCTTCCTGTTATCTTTGTTACTGAATTTTATTTTAATAATTATGATAAGAGACCATACTGTATGATTTCAATTTGTTTCTATTTGTTGAAGTTTGTTTTATGATACATGATATGAGCTATCTCAGTGAAAGTTCTATGTGTATATGGAAAGAAGGTATGTACTGCTGTGGGTGGGTTATTAGAATCAGTTAGTTAGGGGAGCCTGGGTGGCTCAGTTGTTAAGCGTCTGCCTTTGGCTTAGGTCATGATCCCGTGGTCCTGGGATCAAGCCCTACATTGGGCTCTCTGCTCAGCAGGAAGCCTGCTTCTCCCTCTCCCACTCCCCCTGCTTGTGTTCCCTCTCTCGCTCTCAGACAAATAAATAAAATCTTAAAAAAAAAAAAAGAATTAGTTAATGATGCAGTTTACTTCTTTTATATTCTTGTCCCTATTCAGTATTAGTTCTATCAATTATGGAGAAAGGCATGCTGAAGTCTCTATTTGTGGACTTGTCTATTTATCTTGTCAGTTTTGTCAGTGTTTGATTTATATATTTTGAAGCTCTGTTGTTAGGTACATACACATTTGGGGTTGTTTTATCTTCTTATGTAATGTTCCCTTTTATCTCTGGTAATTCTTCTTACTCTGAAGTCTATGTTGTCTAAATGTCCTAGGTTTCTTTTGATTTATGTGTGCATGTATGTTTCCCATCATTTACATATAATCTACATATTTCATTATACTTGACGTGAACAAATGTATTGTAGACATTCTTTTCATGTTTTTAAATCCATTCTGATAATCTTTGTATTTAATCAGTATATTTAAACCGTTTGTATTCATTGTACTAATTGATATAGTTGGATTTAGGTCTACCATTTAATATTTGCTTTCTGATTGTTCCCTGTTTTTCGTCTTTTTTTTTCCCTCTTCTGCTGCCTTTTGTTTTATTTGAACACTTTTTAAATTTCTACTCGAATTTACCTATTATGCTTTAGACTATATCTCATTGTAAAGTTTTATGGGTTGCTGTAGGGATAACAATACAAATACTTGCATTTCAAATAGAGTGTAGAAACCTTATTACTGTATAGTTTTCTATACCTCCCCCCCTTTATGATATAGTTATCCTAAATAATGCATTGAGAACATCAAACAACGTTATAATTTTGTTCTCAACTATTTTAAAGAATCAAGAGAATAATGATCTATTCTTTTTTTTCCCAAATATTTGCCATTTCTATTGCTCTTCCTTCATTTCTGATGTTTCAAGTTTCCTTCTGGTATCATTTCCTTTTGATCTGACAATTTTCCTTAAACATTCTTTTAGGGCAATTCTGACATCAGAGTTCTGTTAGTTTTCCTTTATTTGAGGACGCCTTTATTTCCTGTTTATTCTTGGGGATTATTACTACTTGATTTAGAATTCTGGGAAAACAGTTATTTCATCATTTTAAAAATACTTTTCTACCTTCCCTGGTCTCCATGATTTCTGTTGACAAATATACAGACATTCAAACAATTGTTTATCTTGAAAGCTTTCAAAAGTTTTTGGTTTTTTGGCTTTGTTTTTAGTTTTCTGCCATTTGATTTTACTGTGTTTAGAAATGATTTTCTTTGAATTTATCTGTTTGGGGTTTGCCAAGCTTCTCAAATCTGTATGTTTATAACCTTCACTGTGTGTGGGAGTTCAAACATTTTTTTCTGTTCTGCACTTTTTCTTTTTAACATTTTATTTATTTGATGGGGGGGAGGAGCAGAGAGAGAGGGACAAGCAGACCCCGTGCTAAGTGTGGAGTCCCATGTGGGGCTTGACCTCAGAATCTTGAGATCATGACCTGAGCAGAAATCAAGAGTCAGATGCTCAACCGACTGAACCAGCCAAGTGCCCCTGCTCTACTTTTTTACCTCACTTTCTGGGACAGTGATGACAAACTGTAGACCTTAGAAATTATTCCAAATTTCCCTTAACATCTTTTATTTTTTTAATCTTTGTTCTATTGTTCATTTTGCACACTTTCTATCAATCTGTGAAGTTTACTGACTCTCTCCTCTGTCATTTTCATTCTGTTTTTGAGCCCTTCTAATGACTTTTCCCAATGCTAAGTTTATTAGTTTCTTCTTTATAACTTCTATTTGCTGAAATTATCTTTCTGTTCCTTTCATGAACGTTCACCTTGGTTAGAATTTTCATATTAGCTTTTTAACTGCCTAGTAATCCTAAACATTGGGTCATCTAAGTGTTGGCATCTTTTGACTGAATGTTCACAAGTGAGTTGATATTTTCCTTGTTACCTACCTGCTGTGTAGATTTCAATTGTATCCAGGACATTTTGATTATTAAGTTTTGAGAATCTGGGTTGCATATACATGTTACAAAGGACGTTTAATTTGTAGCAGGAGGTCAATTCAGTTGGGGAGAGGTCACAAGATTTGACCAGCCTTCTGTGACTTGTGGATTCAAAGCCAATTCCATTTTCAGTCTTTGCAATGCTATTCAAATCTGTCTTGTGTGTGCCCCACTCAGTTATGAGTCTGGAAACTAGGCAGTTGTCTTTAATTAAATTCAATTCTCAATGTCTTCAGTGTGTATGTTAGCAGCGCATCGACTCATCTGTTAGGGACCCCCGGCATTCATTAAAAGAAAGTGTGTGTTAGCTTTCCTGAGCTCCTTCCTCTCTGGGATCCTCCCAGTACTTTCCAATCCCTTGTGGCCCCTTTTTTTCTTTTGGTTTTCTAGCCAGAAAGCTGGGGATTTCTTTATTCAACTCTGGAGCTCTAGGAGTTGCACTCATGTCAGGGCATTTGGTGGGAGGAGAGAGAGAAAGCAAAAGCAATGGGAGTTGGCCTTGCCCTCTTATGGCCACAGACACTTCAGTCCAAGAGAATGTTGACCCATTAGAGTTTAGGTGGCTACAGACAGGCCTGTGATGCTGCTGCTGCTTCTACTAGCAAACCAAATTTTCTTCCTCCTCAAGTCTAAACTAGAGGCTTCCCTGGGTATTCCCTATGTTTGTGCTGATGTTCACTTCCATGTTGTGGTCTGTTCTAAAAGAAAAAGTAAACATCACCAGTCTAGTGGTTCTTTGGATTATGGTCCTCTTTTCTAATCTACCTGCCACCATTTACTGTTTAGAGTCCTCAAAGAACTGCTCCATTTGTATTGTTCAGGTTTCATAGATTATTGCATCTTATGGAAAACCAGAAACCCTAGGTTGGTGATTTTTGATTCATGGTTGCATACAGGTAAAAGTAGAGTCAAACCTTAGGTTCTATTCCCAGCAGAAGAATAGGGCAGCCAGCATAATTATGTAACAAGAAGATTCACATCAACAAACCAGAGTATCTTTTCACTGAGTTAACTAGGATATTAATGTACCCACATGGCATTATATGAAAATGATGTAACTTTTATTTTTTAATTTAATATTGGCTCCAGGATTCTATACTCTTTTGTAGTTAGTTATGACCTGACTCCTATTTCCAATTAATGCACTTCTTGGATTATTTTTTTTTAATACACAGTCCTCTTCATGTCTCTCAATCTCTTCCTGTGCTACCACCTTGACTAGATATTCCATATCATTTATGAAAATATTTCTAATATTCCAATGCTGGAAGAATTATTTGCTTAAAAGCAGGCAAAAAATTGATTCTTCACAGTAATTCTCGTATTTCTTTTTTCTGAGATTATTCATCAGTACAAACTGTTTTGCTCAAAAATATGTGCTATAGCCAATAACATTTGGGTAAATTTCTACCCTGTCAGAAAGATTCCTGTTATGCTATCAACTTAGTTTTCCTGTTTGAACCCTGGAGCTGCCTAACATAACTACTTTTGAGCACTGTTAGTCTTCACTTAAGAAAGGGATGTCTGTTGGTGTGCACCTATGCATGTGTCCTATCCTCACATCTGAGCTTTTCCTGTCTATGTCAGGGATAGTCCAGTAAACCTCTCTGTTTTGTTCTACTGTATCCATACATAAAGCTGCATTTTTTAGGATGGAGTTGAAAGAAGAGTTCTCAGTCATTTTCTGCATTCTCTCTTGCAGGTAATCTTTCATTGCCATATCCACATGCAGAGAAAGGGGTAATTAACATCTAGCCTCAGGGAAGCCTGAATATTTGTCACTTGCTTCTTCATTCCTCTCCTTGCAACAATAACTCAAGCTGTTAGGAAGTTACCTAAACTAGATGCGGAAAGGGTGAATCTGGCCCAGAATCAAGCCAAATTCCCTCACTTCATTGTTAAAATTGGTTATGGAGTAATGAGTAACCTTTACAGATGAGATAGGACAAATGATGGGTCTGACTAGCTAGGTATAAAAGGTGAAAGGATACCAGGTTGGTCATACTCACACAGCTACCTTTGAATGCATGTCCTGAGTCAGAATGGCTGGGACATCATGACTGAGTAGGGAGACTCATGAGACCTCTACTTTGTTGTGCATGCTCTGTGTTTCCTGTCCTGCATCTTTTCTTAGAACTTAGTAAACTTGGTGCAGGCTAGCCTACTAAGTACTGTCAGCTTGATGTCAATATCAAACCAAATCCGAGAGTATTGCTGCTAGGAACACAGAGCTGCTATCAAAGCGTATCAGTTATCTTTTGTTTTCACAGCTAAGTTTCTCCTCATTTTGAATTTTTAAAAAAACTTTCATGGAGGTATCCAGGACAAGTGGATGAGGTATTTAATCTTTAGTTCCTATTTACCTGGAAATTAGGTTTGATTTTGAGAAAATCCTAATGATTTATACACTGTATATTTGTCAATACTACTTTGGTATTTTCTTCCCAATTTGGAAAAACTGAGCAAATTGTTACTGAATAAATTTGCCTAAAACTTTGTAGCCTGAGAAACTGGTAGGTGTTGTGGTCTGATTTCACAACTATTCCCACCCCCCCCTTTTTTTTTTGTATCTGAGTAATATTTTCCAATAATACTTAAAATGCTACCTAAGGAGCATAGAAGAATTCACCATTTTACATTTGTAACATTTGAACTTGTTCTCCTGTAATTCATTGCCATCATAAATTATTAGTTTTGATCCCACGATAGGATGCATGATCAATTTTAATGTTTCAAATATGAATAATCAATAATTAAACTTAAATTATAAAATACTTGTACAATTTTAAAAATAACTAGCAGCACTACTACCTGCAATGTGGAGAATTAGGAAATTCTGATATATTCTCCATTCTGATATATTCTCCACTGACAGAAAACACTCAGATGCAGGAAAAGGACAACAAGATACATAGTAACTCATTTGCAGAGTTCAACAGAATACATGAAGTATTAAAGAACACAGAACATGAAGATAAGCTTCAACTTAAAAATAAAACTTTAAAAAGCAAGCTTTGATGCCAATACAACTCTAAAGGTCAAGCTTGTACAGGGGATCCAGAATATTCCAGATAAATAGACCCTAAGGGAAACAGTAAACAAGGGGTTGTGCTGGAACAAAACATAGTTTCTGAACTACAAATTAATGAACGAGGCTGGGACCCTTTAAATGTTTTAATTTCAGTGAAGGTATAAATAAGGGAGAAAAACTGTCTGTCATAAAAGAAACTGATGAAGACAATTCAGTTTCTGCTCCTCCTCTTTGTGGTAATAGTCTCCTTAAAATTTGTAGCCATAGGCCTGTTGTTTCATGTTTCTGGGTTGTAAATTTACATTCCCACCTAAATCTGGGCTCCCTGCTATGAGAAATCAATAGCATTTTATTGATGAAAATTAAAATATTTCCAGGCTGGTGGCATACTCTGACACCATTCAGAAGAAATTAAATATATTTTTCTGGGGAAAAAAAAAAATAGTCCAATTCATTCAAGATTCCCCAGTGGTATTCTGTTAAATATGAATTCACAAATACAGGAGGAAATTAAAAAATCTATTACAACTAAAGGTCCAAGCAGAAAGAAAAACCAAGAAATTTCTGAGATTTACCTCTTTCACATACATACATATGCTAATCCAGCTTAGTGAAACTCAGTGTAACCAAAGACAAAGGGAATATCTAAAGAAGCCAGAGATAAAAGCAGATAATATCAAGGAAGTATAAATTAAACAACAGATTTTCTAGTGTTCATAATGATGAAGACAGTACAATATTTTTAATGTGCTTAGAGGAAGTAACCATTTTTCTAGACTTATGAACTCAGGACTTATGAACTCAGAATGAGG
>NC_138371.1:159994934-160050817 GCF_054177405.1 Leptonychotes weddellii | reverse complement strand
CTAGTTTGTTGTGTGGCTTGTCTTCTGCCCTGCTGTGTGCTGTGTAAGAAGCCTAATTTAATCACATGGTGAATTGTCACGGAGTTTGGAAGCCTGAACCTGCTCTATAAGTGTGATTTAACTTTGCTTTATGATTGAATAAAGCCGACATTGTGGAAAGACACAGTTCGTGTGTGTGCCTTCATAGCGTGCTCATGATATATTTAATTAAAATTAAAGAAATATCATTTGTATGATACAAGAATAATAATTTGTAGGGTTAACAACAATACTTTAAGAAAGTTCTAGGGCAGTGAATAACAATACTTTATAATCAGGTTTCTGATATTAATTAGAATACTTCAAGCTTATTGTTTGATTCAAGAGAATGGTAAAGAAATGGTTTAAATTCTGATATTGTTTCAATAACTTTGAGAAGTTTGGATGTAAAATTTCAAGACCAGCAATATGCACACAAAGACACACACACACCAAGAATAGGATGTCTAGTTCTCAAACCAGTAGAATAAAACTAGGACAAAGATTGCAAACCAAACTTAGGTCTCAGGAGAGAAACTTCAAAGAGGGAGCACAGAAACTTTTGATTGCTGGGAAGAGAGAGAAAAAGCAAACACACAAACAGAGCAAGATGAAGATTGAACCTGAATCCCAGCATAAAGAATTAGAATCCTAAAAGACTTTGCACATAAGTTAATAAGTACAGTTTGTACACTCATCCTAGGAGTCCTAGTGATGAGGGAGCAGAAGGGAAGCTGAGGACAAGGTACAAGCTGACACCCTGTAAGCAGCCCCTCCCCCCCCAACCTTGCCTCTCACTCCTGGGTGGGATATGTGTGACATTGCTCCAGGAAGCTCCCAACTGTCTTAATGTTAATGCCCTACTCAAGGGAAAAAAAACCTTAACTTGACAATGGCAAAGGCCTCTAGTATCTTATAGGTCCTCTTTAGCATATGAAAGTTCTTTTGAAAATCTCTATTTTTCCCTACGTCCAACTCCCAAGTACATAATCAGCCACTCCTCACAACCCTGGTGCAGCAGCTCTTTCTGCCCACAGGTCCTGTCTCTGTGCTTTCATAAACCACCATTTTGCATCAAAGACGTCTCAAGAATTCTTTCCTGGTCATGGGCTCTGGACCTCACCCACCAAACCTCACCTATATTCCAAAACCACATCAATAAGAAGGTATTATTTTATCATTTCCTGTTATGACTGAGGGAAAAAAAAAAGTTGAGGAACTCAGAAAGTAAAGTGGTAGAGTGAAAATGGATTATTCTGAGGATGAAAGTCCAGTGTTCCGCGAATTCATGTTCCACATTCTTATTTTCATACCCGAACCATGTATGCATTATATTTTTGGGTCCTCTAAAGATAAAAGAGGAAAAAAAACAACATGTACTGAATTCATAGTATATACAAGACAATGTCCTAAACTCGTATCAGTAATGTTATTTCATCTCTACACCAACAGTCTGAATTATTATTTTCAGTTTGCAAATGATTCAGAGTAGAAATAACTTTTCAAATTGGTGGAGCCAGTATTCAGTACTAGAGATCATTCTGAATCCAAAGGCTTAATTAACTACAACTTACTACCTGAGTAAGAGCAGTTGAATGTACAAATAACTGGTCAATGCTAATGTAAATACGGAATAACAAATTCCCTTTTTTCATTACATTCTATTAATGGTGTTTTTAATGAAGAGGATAATGTTTCCCTAAAACCATTTCTCCTTATCTATTAGAATTTTATCCATACAAATGATAATATATCTTCTTATTTCTCCACTTATGATTGTCCCGGTCAACATATAGAAATATAACTACAAATGTCTACCAATCTTTATTGCTAACGAAGTGTTCTGATTTTAAATTAATGTGTGCATTTTTCAATATATGTGTTTCAAACATGCCTCATATGGACGAGAATTTTAAGAACATAACTTCTGCAGAAACTATTAAAAAATAATGCTGTGAACTTGTTGAGCCTGTGTTAAGAAAGGACAGCTACACATTTGGGGACCTGGAAGGGGGCCCATTAAGTGTGAATTCAAAAGGCAACCAACAGGTTTATTGTCATTTATTTGTGAGAGAACAGTCATTTGTTTGACATGCTGAAGTCAGCCTCAGGGGGAGGCAGCTTTGTTCCACAACTATCAGACAGGAAAAATTATTCCCCATCCTCTTGATAGGGAGTCAAGGAGAACTTTGAGATAACAGCTTATGGATATAAATAATGTGCTGGACAACAGTGTGGGGGTTACCAGGTACTGTTAAAAAGAAGCAAATTTCCTTTATTTCTGAAACACTAAAAATTGTGTTTCAAGATTTAACAAATGTATGAATATTCACTTTTCCCAATGAAAGAGAAGAATTTTACCCCAGCACCGAGTCTGATTGTTTGCTTACGTTTTGCTTTGTGGTCTATAATACCATCCCTTTGATCAAATATTTAGCCACTTTCAGAATTTAATTACTTTCTTAAGGAAATAAATGTGCTGCTCTATTAAAAGTTAAAAAAAAAAACAAAAACAAAAACAAAGCAACACTGACTATATTGATAAGCTATAGAAAAAAAATTTAAAACCTTACACACAATATTTTTCCTGGGCAAAACACCGAGTCTATACCTATTTCTTATATATGGTGTTTTTGCACTTCAAGAAAGGTAAAATGAAAGCCTTTTAGACCCTGATCACAGCATGTAAAAACAAACAAACAAAAAACATCAAAAGGACAGGAGTTTGTCTTTTGAGAACAGACTTAAATGATGTGGATTGCAGACTGAAATGATAAAAACTGTGAAGTTGACGATGGAGTGATTTTGCAATTATAAGAAATAAAGATATATTTTAACTGAATTCAGTTAAAAAGAAACTCCTTTGAACCAAAAGAGAAGAAAACTGAGGGCAAATAAAAGGAAAATACTATTTGACATAGTATAATTTTATGAGGTTTAGTTTTCTAGTCAGAATTGATATAGTCTGAATTTATTATGTATTAACAAGATTCAGGGAATGCCTTGAATAGAATTGATAAAGGAATAGTCTCAAAAAGTAGATGGTTTGAGACTACACTGCTTAATTTTTAGAATAATATTTAGGAAAATGACACATTTCTACAATCTATGTCTTGGTGCCTGTTAAAAGAAACATATTGAGTTGAATAACCTACACAGTTGGCCAAGAACACTAATTCTGATATGCCATTATCATGTTTTCATGGAAGCCTGTTTATCCAGAAATGATCATAAAGAACATGCTTTCCTTGTATGTTGAGAAAATCTGTTTTCACACAAGATCGCATAATCAAAAAGACTTCAGCATAAAAAAGTAATCACTTAATACACTTATAAAACACAAAAATATGTATTAATTACAGATTTTAAAAATACATTAGGTTTAGAAGTGTGCTCAGTTGTTGGTTTTTAATTATATAGAATAATGCTTCCTGTTTCTTTATCAGGCCATAGTTTTGTGATTTTGAAGTCTAAAAATCACATCTCTTTTCTGTATAGCTTGTGATTATGTAGAACCTTTCAAAACAAATTAGAATAGCACTTCATCTATCAAAGACATCTCAAATATTTTTCAAGTTAACATTTTAATTAATATGGATCTCGTAATAAACCATTAGCATAGGTTTACTCCTAAAATAATCTGTAGTTGAGTAGACTTCTCCTGATGGAAAACATAGTAATTTCTGATTTATCATGAAGCAGAAATGCAGTTCCACAAATGAACAAGTCCACTGAATCTTTCCCAGTTTCCATAGGTATCCTGCTCTGTTCGACCTCCTTCTATAGCCTTACCATGTAAGGTTACATAGTTTTTCCCTGTATAAGGTTTTTAATGCTCCTTTCATGCTAATAAGAGCAAAGATTTCCAATAAATTTTTATTTCACCCAAAAGAGGGTGGCCGTTACATTTGCAAGGATTTATTGGACTACTACTTTGTGGTCTATAATACCAATACTATTACGGATTCAACCTAAAACTCTCTTTGGTTAATCATTCGTAAGTCATTCTTGTTTATTTTGTCTACAATTTGGTTAATTCTTTATGTCTCTATTTTGACTAAATATATGTAACATTAGATCTAATCATAGAAATGAACAGGTGAAAGATGCTTTATAATTTACAAAGCACTTTTATGTGTTAGCTACTGTGACCCTAAACAGCCCCCACAGGGACAGGCATTATTTACATGTTTATTTGGGAGCTAAGGAAACTAGGGTTACAGAAGTATTTAAAAGGACATAGCAAGTGGCAGAACTAGTCTTCTACATCTGAGCCCTGTGGACATACTTTATGTTCCTCTATAAAGTTTAACAGGGACACAGACGGAAGGCAGTCCTTTCTGTGAGGTCCTATACATTCTGGGGGCTGTTAATCATCTGCTCATTTATTTATTTGAAAAAAATTAATTAATATCCAAAAATGTGCAAGGCAATGATTTGGAGATTAAAGAAGCTAAAAAGATATTTTTCATGGGGAAAAATATAGACATGCATAAAATAATCCAACGGAAAAAGAGTCTAGAGGTTAACTGGAGATTTCTATAGGAATTCAGAAAAAAAATTATGAACAATTCAGCCAGGAGAGTTCAGAAAATAATGCACCAAAAGTTGAACTGGCCATTAAAGATAAATAAGAATGGACCAGAAGAATGTAAAAAACAAAAAGAGAAAGAGAGAGAGAGAAAACAACAGCATTCCAGGAAAAAGGGTCAGCATGCTGAAAAATAAAAACTTACTTATCCTATGATACTGGGAACTAACTCATCATAATGAATTTTCACAAAATAATTTACAAGCCGGCTAAGAAACTTACCCTACATTATCCCCTTTTAGGAGCAGACATTTTTTTTTTTCTGAGTTTGAAATACCATCTTCCTTTCCAGTTTTCATGTATAGCTGAGAGTTTCTGGCTTGTCAATGACTAAATCAGACTTTCATCTCAACCCTACATACCCTTCAGGTATTGTCAATATTTTGTGTTTCTAGACAAACAAACAAAAACCCACATAATATTTACTCATCCATACTGTAGTGAATGTGGAGAAAGCAAATTAATATTCTGAGGTCTTCTGAAAGAAGTTATTGCAAGCTCCGGATGATTTTTCTAGAACACCCATGCCTCAGGTATCCATGTGGGTGGCTCCCTTCCTTTAAGTATCTGCTCCAGTGTCCCCATTTGTTTTGTTTTTTTTAAGATTTTTATTTATTTATTGAGAGAGAGAATGATAGAGAGAGAGCATGAGTAGGGAAGAGGGTCAGAGGGAGAAGCAGACTCCCCGCTGAGCAGGGAGCCCGATGCGGGACTCGATCCCGGGACTCCAGGATCATGACCTGAGCCGAAGGCAGTTGCTTAACCAACTGAGCCACCCAGGCGCCCCAACCCAATGTCCCCATTTGGAAACACTGTCCCTGTCTCTCAGATAAAACAACAAACCCAACACCCCTCACACCACACTTTCTAACAACATTACCTTGCCTAATTCTTTCCTACAGTACATAATTAATATCTGATGCATTATTCTAAACCATTTACTTTGTGTTCTACCATCTCTGCACTAGAATAGAAACCCTGAGGGGAGAGAATCAGTCAGTTGCATCATCTCTGTAATACCCCAAAATATATGTAGAATAACTAGGTAAGTTATGAATGGACATAAGTACATGGAATGCACAGGGAAATGAAAGGTTGTTTATTATTATTATTATTATTATTACTATTCAGTGGTTAAATTATTATCTTTTTTTGTCACTTCAGAGTTCAGGAGACTAGGCACCTTGAATTTCACATGATTACATGAATTGTCAAACAGGAAAAAAAGAAGAACCTGATTGAATTGTAAGTGTGCTGACTTGTTTACAAAGATATCAATATTAATATGAATGTCTGGGAAATTGTCTATACTTCTGACTAAACTTTAAATGCTCCCCCCAAATTTACTTGTTAAAAAAGTCTTTTTTAATCTTCCATTTGCTAATAGCTACATTTTTCTCAAGCCTTTAAATGCTACTTCTCCATTAGTGCATTTATCCACAGCAGCATGGACAGTGTTCTAGAGGGCAGTTTCACAAGCAAAATTAATTTCAGTTGATTTTGCTTTCAAAGCCCCAATCATCATGAATCGGGTGAAATGGAATACCTGCAGGAGCCCACCACCTAGGGCATAGTCTTACTGTGAATTTTGAGTATATGCACTGTAAACACTAGATTTTATATCCTTGTATCTCCTGTCTGGCTTTGAATGTGTTCTGCCCTGCAGGACTATTAGCAAACAACAAAAATGTTTGCACATTACAAGCCAAGGGATAACTCACCTACTTAAATAGATCGTCCCTTTGGACACATAAAAAATGCCAGCCTTAACCGCTGAAGTATCAGCACGCAATGCAAGGAAGCGATTTCTGCAAGAATATGCACTTATAATAAATATTACTTTTCCCATCACTGTCTGGAATTTATGTAATTTAATTAACTTATGCTTTGGTGGCATTTTAGAAAGTGGTTCTGAGGTAAGCATTGGATAGGATCTACTTACGGTTCCATCACGGAAAAGTGATGCATAAATTTAAGTCTTTCAATAAGATTATGCTTTAATGCCAATTAGTTTGAAAACTTGGGGGCTGGACAATAAGTTTGCTATCTTTAAATAACAGTGATAGTCACACAGGGGAAAAGAGTGGGGTTTTCATGTGAGGTTTGATATTGGATTGAACTCACAGCATACATACGCGTACACACATATGTTTGTATATTTCTACATAGACATATATGCAGAGGTTCTCAATGTGCATATGTATATTTTTGGTATATTATTGTAGGTAGAACCTTTTATTTAGGTCTAATATATAGAAAAGTGCAAATATTGCAAGTGTACACTTCGGTGAGTTTTCACAAACTGTATACCATGACCCACATCAAGAAACACAAGTTTAGACATCCTCAAAAGTCCCTTCATATTCCTTTCCAGTCACCAATCCTTACCCTCTCCCCAACAAAGGTATCCATTATCCTGACCTCAGCAGGATAGGTCAGTTTTTTGTTTTTCTTTTTTTGGATAAAGTCCATTTTTGGAATCATGATTTTCTGCACAAGAAAGCAGCATAGTATGACCAAAAGCTGTTCACAACTCTACACAAGCTACTTGGCCTGAGATAGTTATAATAATTAAGTGTGATTACTCTAAGAATTAATTTAATGTATGTCAAACACAACAAAATTGTAAGATCAAATGCAAGCTTTATTATGATTTATGTTCCTTTTAATAGTCTCTCCAGTGAAGCTAAATTACCAGATCTATTTTTCCTAAAATTTTGTTTATGGCTAATAAGCAAATATGTAATAAAAGATAATATTCATGCAAAAACATGCCCTCTCTGAGGTCAGGGACTGTGTCTTATTTATCTCTGTATTTTCCAGTGTTAAGAGGTAAGCATTTATAATAAAATCTAAGGCACTAAAAACAAAACATCTAAGTGGATGAGCAAGTGATACTAGAATAACATTGAAGAGACAATGTCAATTGTACCACATCATGGATGAGAAAGGCAATAGCTTTTCACGTTCAGTGAACACTTTGTGCCCAGAACTTGCTCTAAGTATAATTTATGGTTAGCTATAAAGATAAATTTATTTATTTATTTAATCATAATAAATCCACAAAGTAGGCATTATTATTACCACCTCCATTTTACAGATGCATACATGGGTCGCAGAGTTACTAAGAAAACATAACTAGTAATAGTGGATATAGAATTCTATCCCTACAGCCTGCCTCTCAAGCTTAAACTCAACAACTACTCTCAATAAACATCTTTATTAGATACTCTTGAAAAAGAGGAAGATAAGATTGATGATGTTGGCATGGATAAGTAATAAGAAGACATATTATGCTCTTTTGTTTTTATTTTTTTTAAGATTTTATCTATCTATCTATCTATCTATCTATCTATCTATCTATCTATCTATCTATCTTAGAGAGAGAGAGAGAGCAAGAAGAGGCAGGAGAAGCAAAGGGACAGGGAAAGAAAATCTCAAGCAGACTCCATGCTGAGTGCAGAGCTCCACACAGGGCTTGATCCCTTGACTGTGAGATTATGACCTGAGCCAAAACCAACTCAACCAACTGAGCCACCCAGGTGCCCCATATCATGCTCTTTTAGAGTAAAATTTACTCTTCAGATCACATTCATATCACTTTAACTTTTTCCTCCTAACTACATATTGTTAGGTAGGAATAATGCTGTCTCAAGGGCCATTATAGGGTATTAGAAACAAATCAAAATATAAAAAACAAAAACATTCTAAGTAACTGTAAAGATTAAGCAACTAAAGAGGACAAAGGAACACAGCTTTGGCAGCAAACCCCTTAGAATAAATAACCTGTAGTTCCCTGTGCTGGGCTTAGATACATGTATAGAACCTGGTTTTGAGGTCAGGTTCTGCCCCTGAAAATGCCTCGGAAGTCAGTATTTCCACTATTGGATGATGAAAATCATTGCTCTCTAAAAGTTTTTCACTCATTGAAATATATGGAGGCTCATTTTTAAAAGAAGTAGCCAATCCTATAATCACACCATCTTATCTGTAAGTTATTATCCAATTTTAAAATGGTGCATCATCATATGTCTTGGTGAATTATGACAAAGCGATTTCAGAAACAGCTAAGTATATAAACAGTCTTCTGATTGCAAAATCCCTTCAGACTCTGGTAAGCCCAATTACAAGTGGCCCCACTGCCTTCATTCTCTAGCAATCACTGGATTGTCAGCCATACCAGTGGTCTCTTGAAAAAACTAGTTTCTCACCGTGGCAAATTCTTCATCATCTGCCAAGCATTACGTTAACTACCCAGAGATGATACACAAAAATGCCAATGCACAAAAGCAGTGATGTCCAATGAGACTTTTTAAGATGAAAGAAATGTCCTATAACTGTGCTAACAGAATAGCCACTCACCACATGGTGACTATAGAGCCCTTGATATATGGTTGATGTCACTGAATTTTTATTTTAATTAATTTTAAATAGCCACATGTGACTAGTGGCTATCATACTGATCAGTACAGCACTAACCATAGTACGAATTAAGCATTGATTGGTACCTCCCCATTCTTACTGTTTTTCCATGTAAGTAACCAAACACGTCTAAATTGTCAAAAAGACAAATCTAAAGTTAAGATGGATATTTGGAGGTTGGGAACTAACACTCTATTATTTTCAATTTGATTCCCACTTTCCAGTTCCTCATGTCAACAAAGCAAACAAATATTTTTTTGAGAACGAGCTGGAAATTTATGGGTTTTTTTTCTTTACTTGAAAATTGCCATCTTTATTAAAGCATGTCCTATGCAGTTTATATTTTATGAATTTTAGGTCCTAATTACTCTTTAATGTATACAATTAAAGTATAGTGATACTAACTGAAAAAGCCTTATCTAAAGATAAGACAGAAATATCCTTCCTCAGTGCATTCTCTAATGGGAGGCAGTCCAGAATAAGCTTTTTTCTCATTGAGATCCGTCCATCAATTTTACCTGACAGCCTTTATATTTTAATCAGGGGACCATCATGTTAATCAGCATTAAATGTTTTGATTATACGGATACATTCCAACAGACGAGACATTCAAGTTGTAGTGAGACAATACAAAATGTGATGGAGTATTTGGCAGCTAATTTATCAGCAGAATGAGGTATCTGGATCATTCAGACCACCAAGTGAATTTTTCAGCCTGAATGATCCATAATAGCTGTCTTGCATTAGTCAATCTAACTACATAGGTTTTAAATGTCCCTTTTCACTTTACCATTTGTTGTAAGGTAGGTCTATAACAATTCAAAATGGCATCATGGTATTCCAACAATTTTTACCATCTAGAAATATATTGATTATCCAGTTAATAAATCAACTTGGGGTTATTGCTCAATTAGTTTGCCTAATTCTACTGTAGTTAACCATGACTGAAACAGGAGAAATATAGGAAGTGATTTCTTTTGCTCTTAGTAAACTTGTGATGTGGTCTTGGAGACAACTTTGAAAATAAGAACTTTAAAGAAATAAATAACAAACAACTTTAAAAATGAGAGACAAAGAACTTTTCTATGAGAGCAAGGACCATACATTTATTTTTCTCTCACCTTATCTCCAGGGCTTATTTTGGACTCTGGTAATTAAGCACTCAAAGCATTTGTTGAATAGATGTTGAATGAAGAAGAATTTAATTAAAATGATCCTACCTGAAATTTTAACTTCCTACAATACCATTAAGATTAGGTAACCCATATACTGAGAAACAACACACACACAAACACACAAACCAAAAATTACAATCTATTGCACAGGTTTACAGTGTTGGAAACTTTCTCAGCTTAGCCTTCACCAAAATCCCAGAACTCATTTCGCATTCCACCCCTCTATTCCCTAAACCATTTCAGATTATGAACCTAGGTCTGTAAACCTGACTTTGTCTTCTGTATCAACCTGCTTTAATTCCTATTGTTCAATGTCCCTGAAATGATTCATCCTCCAACATCCCCTTACCTGCATCTCCAAGTCCATATTGAAGGCACATCTGACCTATAATGTCCAAATGCACATATCTCCTGTCCTTCTAAAGAATGTAGCTTTTATCATTTTTATTATAGTCATTTCATTCATTCTTTCTCATTGGATTAGAAAGTTCTTGAGGATGAGCCTATTTTTTTTGTTTTATTAATTTATGATTCACTGAACAGTTATAGTTTAAGTGCAACATAACAGTGGGTAGAATTAGATCTGGTTTCTACCATAGTGGAGCTTGTAACTTAGAATAGAGGCATTAATCGAATAATCACACAAATGAGCATATAATTACAAACCAAAATTAAATTATATGAAAAAGTACTTAAAAAAAAAAAACTGGCCAAAACCAGGAAGGAGGATGTTGTTGAATCTTTCTCTATAATGCTTAAAAAAAGATAAAGTTAAGGATTTTTAACTTAATTCTAATTTTTAAAAATATTTTATTTATTTATTTATTTATTTGAAAGAGAGAGAGCATAAGCAGGGGGAGGGGCAGAGGGAGAAGGAGAAGCAGGCTCCCTGTTGGTCAGGGAGCCTGATGCGGGCTCAATCCCAGAACCCTGGGGTCATGACCCGAGAGGAAGACAGACACTTAACCCACTGAGCCACCCAGGCTCCCCAATTCTAATTTCAATGACAAGTTGTTCCTCAAAAAACAAAACAAAACAAAAAAACAAGGGGTTAATGTAATACATTTTTAAGATGAGTCTGACTGCACAATGATGAAAAAAATAAAGAGGTGAATATGAAGCAAATAGTTGTTAGGAGAAATAGCTGATTATTTTGATAATTGAAAAGCAAGATGGTGTTAGATTGAAACAGAATGGTGGTTGTGGACATGAACCTAAGAAAAAGTTGGAATGCATTTGTCAAAGGAAACAATGAGGCTTGCTAGTAGATGGGATATGGGGGGCACTGTGGCAGACACCATCTTGGGTGTGGCTCCACACTCAACTTCCTAGTGCCTTCTTATACCCAGTATCTGTTGCGTAACCTATGTCTCAACACTCAATACACCTCTAGTGCATCCCAATGTCTGCTATATACTCAGTATTTCAACATCAACTACATAATCGAAATTCATTCCTTTTCAACCTATTTCTTCCTTTCCAATAGAGTTTGCTTTTTCTTGCTAATGACAGATAAAAAGATCTTAGGAAAAAAAGAACCCTTGCCTCAGGCCCAGTGCATAGACGGCATAAAAGTCTGAAATGAGATTAAAATCATCTGGAGGTTCTAGGGGAAATCTGTTTCTTTGTGTTTTCTCACATGGAGAGGCCACCCACATCCCCTGGCTCTTGGCCTTTTTCATCTTAAAAGCCAACAATTGCCAGTTGGATCTCTCTCACTCTGTATCATTCCCACTCTGTTTCCATCATAAGTATCCTTCTCTGAATCTCCTGACTTCTTCTTTAACTTATAAGGACTATGGTGATTATATTGGGCCCAACCAGATAAGCCAGGATAATCTCTCCATCTCACATTCCTTAACTTAATCACATCTGCAGTGTCCTCTTTGCTAAGTTAGGCAACATGTTCACAGGTTCTGGGCATGAGGACATGGGTGTCTTTGGGGATGGGCATTTTATGCCTACCATGGTGTTGTTCATTCTTGGAATGGAAACATGATGCCTGAGAATAAAGTAGTCTGTCAACTTGGGACCATGAGACAATAAGCATAAGAAAAAGACAATTTCCAAATGCAAGTTGTAATACTACGTGGTCACTGAAGTGTTATTAGTAGATGAATACACAGTGAACTCTCAATTGGTTAAGCCTGCTTATTTGCATTTTTTTCTTGGAGCCATTCATACTGAGAAATGCATTTTATGTCATGACCCAGTAATGGGCCAGAGCCTTTATTTTGAAAAACACTGCCCTAAGAATAAAGACTATTATTAAGCTTTTTAATTTTAGTTTTCTGTCTTCTCTACATTATAATGCACATCATTTCAACTGTGTAAACAAAGTAATGTTCTCATTGAAATTGCTTGCTAAAAAGATCATCTCTCTGAGCACTGAACTCCATAAAGCTCTTAGAAGCACCTGATAATGTCATCAGCTTCTACCTCTAGAAGTTCCCCATCCTTTGCATTGAAGACATTGTTTTATCCTACTTTGCCCCTTTGTATTTTTTCTTATGATTATCCTTCATCCATTTGATCTTATTTTAGTTACCACCAAGCATCTCACTTATAAAATCTTTGACTAGGACCTAGAAAAAGAACTGCATTTTACATCACAACCTACTACACACACGGGCATAAGGCCAGTCTTCTCAACTATACTTTCTCAATGGTTTTTCTTTATAAATGTAAATAATTGTCACACGGATGAAGTGACTTAATTCCCATAATATGCCTATGCCATCCTGTGCCACAGTCCATAGCCTTGCATCATCTGCAGATTTACTTATCTTGGAGAGTTATCCAATTTCTTTCCTTCATCATTCATTTTTTTCCTTTCTACTTTATTACCTCCTAAAGTTTTGTTCCTTTACACCTACCAAAAGAAGAAGAAAAAGAAGAAGGGTGAGGAGGAGGCAGCAGAGGAGGAGGGATTCCCTTAATTACACATGGCCCTCCAGCTCTGCTCCAGTTATCTGCTATCCTTAAGAGTTAAATTTCAAGAAAGAGCTATTTATAATCACAGTCTCCACTTCATCACCTCCTTTCTCTTTCCACAACTCTGGTTGGATTCTCATTGTCACTCTTGACTGGTTCACTGTCATGAGCCAACTTTTGTCAAGCTACATGCATCTAAGTCCAATGGTAACTCTTCTCTTTTTGCCGTCCATGAGGATTTAGATGCATTCAATAGTTTATCACTCCCTTCTATGTTAAATTCTTGTCATGGCTTCAGAAACCCCATCCTCTCCTTGTTTTTCTCATAGTCACTGACACTCTGTTATTAACTTCACTTGCTGGCTCCTCAACCCAGTCTTCGCAAGGTTCTAGACTCTTTCCTAGATCCTTTATCCTTTTCTATGTACAAATATAGCCTCTTGAACTCATCTAATCTCCGAGATTTAACCAACATTTATAGGAACAGGGCTTTCAAGTCTAAATCTCCTTTCCTGAATTCTCTCTGGAACGATAACTTGTTTAAACTACAGACCTGACATCTCCACATAATATAGAATTGTAGAGGTGCATGCAGTCTAAAGACAGTCTTTGGAGAGTTCCATTTCCTAATTGGTAAAACTAAAATTGAGAGAGAATGAGGAACTTGCCCAACTTCACACTGCTTGTCAAGAGCAGAGATGCCTCCAGTCTAGTACCATCAGCTATGTGTGATTAGGGAAAAAAAAAAAAAAAAAAAGCAAGCACATGATGCATATATCAAGAACTCAGAACTAAAAATGTAAGATTCCTTTTTGTTTGTTAGAAAGGTCCAATGTTGGACAAGCCCCACTGAGTAGACTTCTGGAAATCCAAGCCCTGTGGTGAAGTTCATTTTGTCTCATGCTGAGTATCACGGCTGTGGCAAACTACAGTTCTTTTAAGCTCTCCCAAATAACTCAGTCTGATTTTTACAGTTCTTTTTTCTCCCTGCTAACAGTTTTCATTGGACTGATGCAGGTTTACATGCTCCCCAACCTGGTTATATTTCACTTTATTGATTAAAAACTATCAATGGGATATTAAGTTATGACACAAGCATAATCACTTAGTAAATAATCACTTTTATAGATAATCATCACTCCAGTGGCAGGCTCTCTTTAAACTATCCCATCAAATAGTTGCTGTGCATTCAGAGCTTGCTGAGATTCAGATCATTTATGTAAATTTCCCAATCCTCAAGACTCAAAGCAGATTTCTAAAAAATATTTGGATTTTCAATATAGCTTCTCAACTGAACTGTCTTCATTGACAAGCCTTTTAAGGATCAAAGAGACACTGCAGCCTTGACACTCAACATTTGGAGGCTTATATTAACTATTAAAGACTGAATTTTCCACATAATAATTTTTCATTACCGAGTCTTCATGCACTAATGTTAATCATCAGGATAAACAATTCAAAATGAGATTACAGCTAAAAATTGCAATGGCTAAACAAATTCTCCATGATCATGGGGATGACTCAATTAAAGCAAATTACAGCTGAATGCAGGACAGCAATAAAGGAAACAGGGAAATAACAAGAGAAATTATCTGTATCAAAACAAAGTTCTAAAGCCAAAATATTTAAGAGTAGTACAAAATGGTTTGGCTCAAGAATATAAACCAAATGCCAACAGTACATAATTATAATGATCACAAATGCCAGGTACTTAGCATTCTGCATGCCAGATAGTTTACCAGGGAACACCAATTACATGAATGCAGGCTGTATATTGAATGACTACTGGTTTTATTTTCCCCATAGCAATACCCAGCTATAACTCTGCATGCTCTTTCATTCCATACACCTCTAGAGAGCCTTTATTATAAGGTTTCAGAGGACTGAAAGAACAGATTTGGTGGACTTAAACTTCATTAAGCTTACAGGACAGATGTATAAGTATTTTTGTGATATTTTTCTTAATGGATATTCTTTTACAAGGCAAGAATTTGGCTATAGAGTTGCTTTTATTATAAAAGGTAGGATTTTCAGGGAAGAAACCTAATGCCCTCATTTTATGTTACCAAATTAGACAGAAATGACCATTAGTCTTCAGTCAGTTTCCTTCCAAAGGGGTAGGGGGAAAAAAGGCATGGCCCTCAGCCTCCTATTCTAATTGATAGCAGACGAGGGAGGGAGGGAAGAGAGAATGGTGCAAGGTAGACAGCTTGCTAAGGTCCTACAGGTACATGCCTGGGTTCTTCTGGCAAATACATTCATTTACTCTCAGATATTGAGCTTAGGACAGGACAGAAGGGAGATAGCATTCTGAACAATTTTGTCTTGAAATGGAACAAGGGAATGTAGAAATGTCAGAGAGAAAACAGAGCCTGAAGCGGCTAAAGGGGTAAAAATTGTTAAAGAACACCAGAGCTGGGCAGTAAAGTGATAAAAATCTTTATTCAGAAATGTTTGCAATAAGAGAAGAGAGACCTCAATATAGAACCGAGCTCAATTCAGAATATAGCATGGACAAGTCGAGATTTGTAGCCCAGAAGCACGATGAAGGGCCAGTGGGAAGAAAAATCACCAAGAGGAAACCTCAGGAGTAAAAGGGGGATTCTGGTTAAATAGTCTTGAAGGAAATGCTGAAGAAGGCCAGCGTGATCACATATCACCTGGGGACAGTGGGCGATCCATGTAATCCACACACTAAGGGGGATCAGATATTGAGGGTGGGCGATTCTAGCCACACTGACTTAGCAAGATTCTTGCTACAAGTGGGTGTAGGCCCAAAAAGGGCAGATGTCAAGGTTGAAGCCTAGAGCTCTTAGAGAAGCCTAACTAGAGTAGTCAAGGAGAGTGGTCATCAAAATTGTTTCAAAAAAGGGAGGCAACCAAGTTACCCTACACCTTCACTTCCAAACATTTTCCTTCCACTTTCTCTAAGATATAAAACAATGATTTCCCAACATGATTAACTATTTTCATCTTTGTGCCAGATAATGTGGCTCACAAAAGGAATTTGTTCATTATTCAACATGTCAGATAAAGTTTACCTTCAACTGTTTATTTTCGGCAATAAATTTTTGTGTTCTTAGTCTCCATAGTCTGTGGATATACTTCATAGTCACGGTTGATGACTTAAAGTTGTAGGAAACATGGTTTCCTACTTCCGATATGACTAGAAAGACATTGCACTGATTTCACCCTTAAAAATAAAATTAGTTTTATGATTTCGTGGCAAGGCTTGAACTAAGGGCATAATATAGCTTTCCCATAATCACTGTATATTAGGCTTCTAAACTCAACAATGGAAAATTTTGCCTGAATAGATTTGAATAAATTCCCACACTCTTCATGTCTTCTTCACTTTGTTAAAACAGATCGAGCCCAAGTGTCTTTGGGATGTCTACCACTACAATAGAAAACCCTGACTCAAGATTAGATTACTCTGAATTATTTTCTAAAGTAACTTAATTTTATGGTATCAGAGTGCACTTATAGTTCATTTTATAGCTATGGAGAATATGTATTTTTAATTTCTACTTGACAGTTTTTTTCCCCCATCATAGCTGAGAATTTTAATTCTGTGCCTGAAAAATCATACTATACAAATTTCCCTCAAAGCCATTTGGTATGAAGTACTGTGCATTAGATGCAAGCTGAACATTTTGAATATATATTATTCATCTCTCAAGGGACAGCCTTTCTCAGTAGATCATAATTTAAACATCTATTACTACTGTGATTAATTTGGCTCCTCCCAACCAGTATCTGAAAAAAATGCAAATAGCCACAGTAACACAATTATTTGAAGTTTGTATTTTAAAACTTTTCCACTGAGAAACCAAATATACAGTAAAGGTTACACAGCTCTGGCTGACAGACCTTCAGATGGATGGACCTATTACAGTCTATCCAAACAGGAAGGCCAGGTCACTCATTAAACCATGGTCAATAAAAATGGTGAAATGGGTTTTGTCCCAAGGACTGATGGCTAGATAATTTGACAAAAGGACAGAGAAGAATTGTGAAAAACCAGAAGATCAATGGCTATTAATTTAAAAGCAACACATATCCTAGAATGAAACAGTTTATGTTGTTATGTAGGATAATTACCATTTTCAATTAGCTGACATTTCACATAGCTCTGGGACTATAGCAAGACAATAACCCTCGGCATCTAATCTCAGCTCTGCCTTTTGTCAACGATCTGGTATTGCTTCAAAGGCAAACCCAATACTTTGTGAGCAATGGCTTTCTTTGTCATAAATAGCAAGAATTGCACAGAGTTCAAAGGAAGTTCAAGTGATATACACACTTAGGCAAAATATCTCACATTAATACTTCCCTGAGTGAGTGAATATTTTCTCCTGGCCACTTCACTAATAAGTATGTGCTTTTAATGCAATAGAGCAGTAATTTTTTTGCATTATGGTAATACTATAAAAAAACCGAAGGGGATTAGAAATTCCAATATGCAGATTTCTATCCCATCAGTGTGTATATAATTTACATAACTGTTTTCCCTTGCTCTATTGTAAAACTTAAATATTCACTTCCATTTACCTAATTTGTTTGAAATTTGAAAGTATAATAAAATCTTATTTGTAGTTTAAAATAAATCAGCCATTTCCTATTTGGAAAAAAAAAAAGGAATCTCTAATTTGTCAAGACAACATGAAATGATATTGAAGGTCATTCGCTTTAAAAAGACCTTTCAGCCAGAGTACCAGGCTACTGGTGCAGAGACACAGGTCTGATTCTGGTCTGTTCTGGAGCCCATGTAGTATGTTCTTAGTTACTTAGGCCCCTAACAAATACAAGACCTAGATTACAAAGTCTGACCTGGGGAGAAACAGAGTAAGAGAATGTAAATAACACATGTCAGCCCATCACTCCTGAAACACAAAACTCAAAGTCCATGTCTCACGCATGGTCATTGATCAGTGGCATCATCTCTGTATTTGAGAGGTATTGAGACATTAGCAATAACTGAAAATAGAAACTTTCAAATATATCTTAAACATCTGAGATGTCCTAAAGATCTAGACAATGGAAGAAACCATGTGCTATGTGCTTTCCAGACCACAATCCTCAGAATCTAGATGTACTGCTCTACTCTATGTTGTATTTTTTAGGAACATCATGGATATCTATTTTGGTAGTTTTTTTCTTAATTAGGCAAATGGTCATTAATGTTTTATATCAGTTTTTCCACTCGGTACTATGGTCTAAATGTTTGTGTTCCCGTAAAATTCCTATGTTGAAATTCTAACTCCAAGATGATGGTGTCAGGAGGTGGGGTTTCGGGGAAAAGACTAGGTCATGAGGGTGGAGTTGTCAGGAATGGAATTAATACTTTTATAAAGGGATCCCACAGAGCAACCTAACTTGTTCTACCAGGTGGTGTCACAGTGAAAAGACAATTGCCTAGAAAACGGCCCACCCAAGATACCAAGTATACCACTGCCTTGGATCTTGGACTTTCCAGCCTTCAGAACGGTGAGAAATACATTTCTATTGTGTAAAAAACACCAAGTTTATGTTATATTTTATAGCAGCCTGAATGGACTAAGACAGATACTGAGTGGAATTGTCTAGGAATGAAAAGCCGGTCATAAATAAGATGCTTTCCAATTGCATTGCTTTATTCACACAAAACTTTTGAATTGCCCTGTTATTTTATATGCTTCTTAAGATTTTAATTTCACACCCTTCCGAGTCATGATTGTATTGTCAATTAAGTATGCCATTAAGAAAATTGGAGACTCCTCACACATAACACTGTGGTACAAGTTAAATTAATACCATCTTGATGATGTCTGAAATGCTTCCACTTACAAGAGCTGTCATACCACAGCCCAGGGAGTTGACGCTTATTTGTCCCCTTTGTATTCATCTACAAAATGGCAACAGAGTAAAATCATGTGAAGTCAAAGAATTAAATGTCTGTTAAACCTTTTGTGTGTTGAAAAGTAGTAATGCATTACTCTACTCTCCTGAGCCTCTGAACAAGTTGCATGATTGGGCAACTGGCAAGAAGGAAGGACCCCAGTAATGACTGAGATACTTCAAATCCATCAACTGACATACACTATCTCAGTTATTCTTCACAACAACCCCACGAGCCTGAAATCTCCAAGCCAAGACACCAGCAGAATTGCTCAACATTCTATCTTTAAGCAGCCAGCAAAGTGCTTGGAAAGAGAACAGACTTCAATAAATATTCTTGCAAAGGGAGGAGGAGAGGAGTGAAAGGAGAGTGAAATCGATAATGATTATACTCAAAGATGAAAAAGCCGAAATAAAGAAAGAATAGATAATTTTCCCAAGATCACACAGTGAGGAAGTGATGGGCCTAGAATTCAAACCCTGATCTGTCCAGATTTCTACACTAAAATATTCTTCCATTTATATATGGATTATGTTCCTTTTCATTTGCAACAATTGCCATGATTTTGTTCATGCTAGCCATGAGCTAAGAGTATCATAATAACCTGGACTCTAAGTCAGAAGAGAAAAATTCTTGAACAGATATGCTTCAAAATATTTCTGCCTCTTTCACTTTCTGTAGTAACAGAACCCTCCTATTGTGGAGAGACTGGAATAGGTGAGCACTTGGTTCATTCTCCAGCTCCACATTCAGAGTCTCATGATGGATCAAGCCTATAAATACCTGAACTGCTTTACTATGATCTAACACATAGACATTCTCACAAATCTTCACTGAAGTCATTTTTTAGATTATCAAATACTTGTAAAATTGTCTTAACATCCTAGCAAAAGAACTCATTAGCACCTGCAAGTCCTTGAAATTCCCCCAATTACTCAGTGTGTGTGTGTGTGCGTGTGTATATATTATGCATGTGCGTGCATACACACACACACACACACACACACCCCTGCCAATCAGTTAACTAGGTTTTCCTGTTCTGACTGAATACAGTATTCATCACTTATTGTTAATGCAATCAAAGGTCTCCAAGGCTCCAATTCTGGGTGGTGTATGTATAAATAGGGAGAGACGAGACGAGTAGCCAAATGACTTCAAAGTGTTTCCCTGGAGCATCTCTTTCTATTCTGATGCTCAGCAAGTGATGACCACTTCCACCTAAATGCTCTTCCTCACGGGTGCATGTTCCACCTTAAATTTCATCTCTAGATTGGAACAAAAAGGCCTTCACTAGTTCTTATGAGTAGAGCTCAGTCTGGTATTTTCAAAAATATGTTCAAAAATACCATCGAAAATCATAAAATAAAAATAGGGGAATGTAGACAAACTAATAAATAAGTTTAGTTTACAAAGCACATGTTTCTGACCCGCCCTTTATAACTTACCTCGGGATCTCATTTCCATATCCCTTCCTACACTCTGGCTCAGAGCAATATCTACCCATTAGCCCCAACAGGGCTTGGCCACCACCACGAGCAGCATGTCAGCCCAGCTGCAGAGAGGGGAGTTCCTTGAGCTTTTCCTCATGCAATAGTCTCACTTCCTTACCCTTTGGAGGTAACATCAGGAAAGAAGGCTCTTGTTTGCCAACCTGTCTCCCTTCTTTTTAATCTCTCATCAAAGGAACTTGCCTTTTCTCCCACATGACTGGTAGATCTATATAGTTGATAAAAATAGATGTTCTCCATTGAACTTATGACATCCAGAGGGCCAAAGTAAGTCCTCTTAAGCCCCTTAAATACGTAAGAACTCAGATATTTACACACACAGGCCATAGGATGTCCTATGTCTCTGTGAAGGCTGAAGCTGCATAATCAGATTGGCTTTTAGACCTGTAATAACCAAAATGATTTTTTTTCTTTTATTAATGTGGTGTAAGAATGATTGGAATGAGAAAGCTAGTGCTCAGCAGTGGCGAGGGATGAAGGTGCTGAGCAGAGGTCAGGGGGAGGCCAAATGCATTATCCTCCCATCTCATGCTCCTTGTATTATTATTTGCTTCTCTTTTCTCAGAATTTTCTCTCCCTCTTCCCAGATGTTTTAGGGCTATAGTCAATCACGTTCAGGCAAAAGAAGAAAATGGATAGAAAATACACTTGAAAGTCAGCTATTTCATAGAATATGAGTTTGAATCCCACACAATCTGCTATGAAATACAAATTGATTTACTACAGCCAGATAAGACAGTAAGTATACACGTTAATATTTTCTCTGTTGTACAATAGCCTCCTTTTATAGAACCATATCATATATATTTAGCTCTATTCCCTATAATTAAAATTAATCCTTAAACATGCCCCATGGTTGAGGAAAAAAAAAAAAAAAAGAGTGGGCTGAATGATTTAATTGCTGGTCAGGGAAAATGACCATTTAAAAACCATTATGAGCTCAAATCTCTTCCAGTTCCAGAATGTCAGCCTTTGTTCTATTTAGTTCTCAAAAATGGACTATACTACAGATTCAGTTTGAATATTCTTAAGACACTTTGTTATGATACACAAGAAATAGAATTTTGATAAGTATGAGTTGTGAGTTGAAACATCTACCTTACTGTTCTTGTGTGATAGGATTATAAGGAAACAATGATACAATTTGAATTTCAGAATTATTACTTTTAGTATTATACACATAACCCCTATAAGAAATTCCCTTCCCCTTTACTATTGATTATAAATCCAAAGCTTTCCAAGAGATGCAGGAAATACGGTCTTAAACATGGAAGTTAGGAGCAATTTAATTCAACATTTACTCGGTGTCTACCATTTATTACAGTGCTACACAAAAATCACGATTATACAGACATGATTTAAGCTCTAAAATGACTTAAAATTCTGTCCTCTAAGTCAGAAATTATATAATGTGGAACAGGTAAAAAGAGCCCCATAAAAGCAATTAGGAGATAAAGATTCCCGTCTTAGTCCTAATGTTCACTATCTGAGAGGACTTGGATAAATGATTTCACCTTCCTTACTCTTTGCTTTCTCATCTGTAAAATAAATGTTTGAACTAGTCCATCTCCAACGCTCCTTTCAACTTGCATGTTCTGTGATCAGTTGACACTGTAGGTAGTAATGGCATTAAAGATTGTATGAAAGTTTAAAGAAGGAAAATTATGGTAACTGATTTGAATGTCTAAAGATAATGTAGGAATTCCTGTAACAAAATTAGCAACAGCTACTTATTCGTGTAGGCTATGGACTTCATAGATATATACAGAACATTCTCCCCTGAAACAACAGAATACTCATTCTTCTCGAGCACTCATTTAGGTTATAAATATCTGTTGCCAAGTCCTGTACACCTTGTCCTGTGTCAGGTACTGGGAAATCAAAACTGAGTAAGACTTCAAGCAACAGTTAACTAGACAGTTTCAAGGAAGAGTGTTAATTTGTGTAATAGAGACAGGATGCTATGAGCACATTTCTAAACCACACAGTGAGGTTATGAGGGAGACTCTCTGGGGGAAGTGATGCCTGAAACAAATACCGAAGGAACAGCAAGGCGAAAGTGGGAGGCAGCTTTTCTACATGGGGAGGGCATGGAACCAGAATGACTCAGTGCTTTGCATGGAACTGTGAGGAGTTCTGAGTAGCTGGAGTAGGACTCCAAAGATGCAAAACAGTGAAGGTGCTCAGCCAATTCTGCCATGTCCTTCCATCAAATGACAAACAGGCAGGGTGCGAGTATGTACATGCACGTCATTAATCCTACGCATGCAAAAACATGACGTAAGAAATTTAGCTAAGCACTCTTGTTAAAGTATGCAGGATTTTACTGCATAATAAACATAATTTCTATGCATACTTTCCAAATAATGCTATGCCACAAGTTCCAATTTATTTATATCCCTGTCTCCTCTCAGAATCTAAGAAATCCCCAGCTCATGTCTATTTGCTTTGTTTCAGGTCAGACATTTTTGCTTACACAATACAGATCAGCAGAAATTGACCTAACAGTCTTTCTAGACCTGCATTCCAAACAACCAAGAATGCCCTCCTAGACTGAGACAGACCTTTTCTATATCCCCAGCTCACTTTCCATAGATCTTTACCTAAACATTCCTCTTGTGAAGTTGTAATTTGTTGTTTGTATGTTTGTTTCCCTTGAAGGCAAGCGATAGCTTTGTGTTCTCCAGTTTGCAGGACCTGGAATCTTCTGGGGATGCATCCTTGAATCCATAACCGAATCAGTCAATGTATTAGCTGCCCCTCACCTGGCTAGTGTGCTATTTTTTGCCTTTAAGAGTTGGATTTCATGATATTGCTATCATGTAAACAGACCCTTTTAATTTTAAGGATATATGGTGAAAAAAGTGGGAGTGTTAACCTAGAAACATTAATTTTAACTTGTGACAGAGGAGTAAACACTGAGCTCTCTGGCCCAGCAGCTTATTTCTTTTTATTTGTATTGAACTCGGCTTTGAGTTGAATGCCTCCTTATCCTAACATATGTGTGCATCTCTCCAAGGCACATCAAGGCTATTTAAAGCTCTTGCCCCTGACAGCTATTTAAACTGTACAATCTTTCATCATTGAAGAAATGGCATTGCTTTGGGAAGGGAGATTTAATGTCCAGAATTTTCTTTGGTGTTCTCAAAACTAAGTCCACTTACAGGCAAAACTGAGTAGCAGTGTAACCCAGCAGCTGAAAATAGGGCAATGGAGTCAAGATCCTGCCTCTTCTACCTACTTTTCCAGCTTTGGGATGCTGAATGAGTTATGTTACATCTCTGGGGTTGTTTCTTCACCTGTGAAATGAGGACAAAATAAGAGAACTGATAACCATATTTTTTGTGTGTTTATGTCTAAGAACAAAAGAATGCACAAAATGTGCACAGAACAGTGACTGATGCCTAATAAATGCTCACCATATGCATCTATTGGGAGAAATACTCTTTTCTCTACAATTTTGTACTTAGGAATAAGCATATGCAACTAAAGGGAAAATCTAGCCAGACTCATCTGCAAGCACAAAATTATTTCTGTAGGCCAGCGTACAGAGATTTCCAATTTGATTATTCAGTAGTCATTCTGTGTTTACTGTCATTCTTAAGATGAATATGAATTTCTGTCCATGAGTCCTTCCCTTGCTTTGTCTTCTAACAACACCAGTAATGTCTGAAAAGATCAGCAGATAAAGGTGAAATGATTCAAGGTCTTTATTAGCTCTCTATGCAGTCTCACAATGTTCAAACAACTTCTAAGAGTTTCTTCAAAAGCCACTTAAGAAAGGCTTGCTCACATATCCCATCACAAAGCATTATTGACAGATGAAAACTGGAAATGCTGTCCTGCCATTGGGAAATGGAGGCCTCTTTCCTCCCGCTTTTACTAGAAAAGACAGCCAAAACAGTTTGAAGCCTGTTTAGCATGGTGGGCACCAAACCTTCAATTAACACCTCACATTCAGTACCATCTCAATTGAATCAAAGTGTAACCTGACTCATTTTCAGAAGGGACAATATTCTACTCGCTGAAAATTTGGAATTTAGTCAATGGTGTTTATGCCACCTTAATTATTATTATTTTTTTAACCTTAACCCAATATCTTACACCAGGGACTGCAGAATTTCCAGGTACCATCATTTTACTGTTGGCCACCTTTTAAACCTTCACGGACAGATTGACCAAGTTGCAGCAAAATAAAACTTTATCCTTTTTTTATTACTCCATCATTGGCTTTTGATTAGAGAGAAATCAACTATGATCAAAAGCCCTGGCTATTACTGCTTCCATAAATTACACATTTTAAAGGCACTGTAAGAATTATATTTATCATAAATAGAACACTGAAAGATAAGATCAAAATCTCAAGTGATATATTGTTAACCAGGGTTTTACTCCTATATTCTTTAATTTACACCATAATGGTCTGAGACTATTTAGAGATCAACTGAATGCACAATTTTCTTTGCAAGTAAACAGGGAGAGGAGTCCTTACTGCTTGCTGGGGTGATTTTATATGCAAAAACTAGGAGTGACTCATAGTCCTGTTATCAATCTAATGCTCATTTTTGGTATCATTAAAATGAGTTTTCTAAAGCATATTCTGAGTCAATTTGTCTAGATATGCAAGGCTATTTCACCACTGAAATTATCCTAGTGGCCACACAGGGAGATCTATTTAAGATGAAATGTTTTTTTAAGGATCATCATTGGGCTAAACTCTATGTAATAAAATCCTCTTTGATATAGGTTTAGAACTCTGGGATTTTATTTGTCTCTTGTGCAAATGCTGAAATAAAATCAAAATGACTCTTGGAGGAAATAAAACAACCACAATAGGGTTTTGCCTGAAGGAGACTCAGTGATTCAATTCATGTGGAAATGATGTGGCCATCCACCCATCCACCTCAGAAAACAAAAACAGAACAAAAAGCAAACAGAAACATGGTTGGGTTTTCAAGTTTTAAAGCAGAGTGTTGACTCTATATGAACTTATCTAATTTTTAAAGTATAGAGAATGTCTCTCTCTGAGTATAACAGACTAGAAACTCTCTAGGTCAAGTCAAAGCATACCATCAAATTGCTATCCAACTTCATCTCTTTTCCTAAATAGTCTATATTCCACCCACATGTGAGATTATTTTTATCAGAAGCAATATTAATAGAATTGCTTGAATGTTAAAACAAATAACTGCATAAGATTTGTAATTATTCAATAACCTATGCATTTGTACATGTGTTCCATGTCTCAAATAAAGGTTCATGTGAGAAATTTATTTTAGGATTGATTGCATAGTGAATTGTGTTCGCCCTTTGAAAATCTGAGAGTATTTTCCTCCAAAAAGTAGAAAGACTGCAAATGCTGGCTTCCCTCATGTTGGTTGTTGGGAAATCCAAGAGTGTATATGGTATCTGTCAGTCACTTTACTAGTCACGGTTACTAGTATAATGCTTTTACCCACTATGTTTATTTTAACACAGAATATCTAAATATATATGATGTTTACATATAAAGACTATGTTTGGATACATAAATATATACATAAGTGTTTATGTATCCACATAATTATAATCTTCCTCAAATAATTTTGGGTAAGAGATAGGGCATCGACAAATATATATTGGGTATAACTAATTCTGTCATGATATCCTATGTATAAGTGTTTTAATGTGATTTTCAACAGTTTCAGTTACTATTATGAATGACATGTTCAATATATTATGCAATATGTAACTTCAAACTTCTCCATGGTTTTAAATGGAACAAATTTTATACCATGCTAGTCATGGTATAGAGTTGTGGATGTTGTGTACTGCATAACTCCAGAAGTGCCACTAATTCCATAGTCTAAGTAAATAGCTTACTTGGGGTTGTCCCATGCATGAAAAATGTGACTGACAGTTGGCCCTATTATATGTAAGTGCATATTTCTCCAAAGAAACTCAATGAGATTGTAATGTATTAAGGTGTTCTTGACTACAAATCCATCACTAAACTATGTTAATCATGGTGAAATTGATGGGAAATAAATGTAGTCAATTTCCATGTATTAAAACTTCCCTTTCTTTTGGATTGATGGGTAAAGTAGCACCTAAGAAGGCAGATTCTTACTAAAAATTTATAGATTTTGTGATTTATTTATCCATAAATTTATTCCTGACTCTATAAACGTGTTTCTGCAAAATCTATCTACAATAGTTTAGTGTAAAAATATGGAAATTTTCATGGCAGGCATAAAAGATGGACTCATTAATAAAAATTTAGGAAGGTATTATTTGATATGACTGGTTCACATGGATGGAGTGGGCCATAAGCAATGTATAAAAATCAGGATTTGAAGTAAGATATGTAAGGATCTGAAATAAGATATGGTGGCTGTATGAGGGGTAATGCAAATATCTTGGTCTCTCTAGTCAGATCCAAGTGATAAATTATACAACTTTAAGCGAGTTCAACCTTCTTGAGTCTCATTTGCCTCCTTAGAACACTGGTAACACCAAGACTTCTTTCACTCTGCAACTGTTAATTAGAATGATACCTGGGCAGGAGTCGGCTCTCTTTAGCATATACTAGCTATTCCCAATCCTCCTTTGAATTTGAAATGTAATGAAAAAAATAATAGACAAGAAACAGAATGACAACTGAACGTGCAAAAAGCAGACATCTCTTCTTCCTGAGAAACTTCTAAATCTAATACATTGAATTGCAAAATAATTTGGAAATTTTATTTTGAAACTACGTCTTAAAGTACTGGAAACTTAGGAATAAAAATGTGACATTACATAGATAAAAAAAAAACTTTATGGAAAATTATCTATAAGGATATTAAATATAAATTAGGAGAAATGTAAATAAAATTTACTAAATACTATTTTGTATATTTATGTTAAAAGGATGAACATCACAGTATCTGGTAATTGAGCTCTTTTAAAATTAAAAAAAAAATTTCCTCCAAACCAAGATTATTTAACATGCAAATGTAGTGTAAAGATCACAAAAGCTTTGTCCTAAAGCAATAGAATTCTACCCAAGGTGCAGTTAAAGCCGATGCTAATGAGTGATGAAGTAAGAGTAAGAGACTTAGAAATGAGAGACATGCCAAGCCTTCCTTTGCTCTGAGGGAAATGAGGCTGAGGAGGTTAAGCACATTCTCTGCAAGAAGAGAGGTAGGTCCCGAGAGATCAGGCAGCTCATCTACTTTCTGTGTGTCAGGAGCAACCGAGGCAGCTCGTCATGTGTGCTGCAGGGAACTGCATCAGACTCGGTTCAAAGAAAAATAAAAGAACAACTTCTATTAAAAATCCAATGTTCTCCTTATAATCATATTTGTCTTATAAACTTTAATAAAGGGGGATCCAAATATTGGGATAATTATGATGTTTTCCTCATGCAAATCTGGCTCATTTGAAATTACAGTAAAGCTGTAACACTGAGCCTTTATTCTCTGAACCATAACTGGTCCTGGATGGCCCTGACGAAGGGCTCTGTTACCATAAAGTAGCAAAACAGATGTACTGCACAGTATGACCTTCATCTTCACCATGTTTCTGAAAGATGCCTTGTACTACTTTATTTTAAAAAAAAACAAAAACCACACACACAAAAAAACCCCAAACATACACACACATTCTTTTGGGGACCTCACCCAGTCTTGTGCCTTAAAATACCATCTACATTGGGACAACACTCAGAATTATTTATCCAGTCCAGATCTCTTCCTGGAACTCCAGGCTCCTAGATCCAATGGTCTACTATACACCTCTACAGGAATGTTCAGTAGGCATCTCAAACTTATCATTTCCAAAATCAAATTACTGCTCTTTTCTCCAAAAACTTTATCTGCAGTCTGTCCGGACTAAGTTAATTTCAACTCCATCCTTCCAATTAATTACTCAGGCCAAAGACCTGCGACTCACCCAGACACTCCTTCCATACTCCACATCTCATCTATCGCCCAATCTCTTAGCTTCATCATGAATCTGATTCTTACCACGTTTCACCACCCCTACTGACATCATCCTGTCTCACTTCCCCATCATTTCCCACCTGGTGTGCCACAAAGCCTCATCACCGGTGCCTCTGCCTCCACCATGCACACTGTGTCTCTTCTCAACGAGGAAGACCAACAAAATGATCCTGTGAAACTGTAAATCTTATCACATCCATCTTTGGGCTCAAAACCCTCCAATGGCTTCCTACGTCACTCTGATGAATTGGCCAGGTTCACTCTCACTTTCGAGGCTCCATAGAACTTGGCATCCCAGTATTGCTCTCACTGCATTCTCCGATAGTTGCCTGGTCCTTCTCTCAGGTCCGGCCACACATCCAGCTGCCCCTCAGACATCCCCAGCCTCCACATCATTCCACTTGCTTTTCCTCTATCTCCCCCATCACTCTCAGGTCTGTGCTCAAATATCACCCACCCAGCGCGGCCTTCTGTCTTAGGCTGTTTGCGCTGCTCTGAGAAATTGGCATTGACTGTGTGACTTAAACAGCAAACATTTCTCACAGTTCTGGAGGCTAAGAAGTCCAAGATCAAGGCGCCAGCAGATCTGGGTCTGAGAACCCTTTTCCTAGTGTACAGATGGTTGTCTTCTTATGGTTTGCTCACATGGTGGTGAAGAGAGAGATGGCACAAGCTCTCTTGTCCCTCTTCTTATAAGGGCATTAACTCCATCAAGAGGGTCCCCACCCTCAAGCTCTAATTACCTCCCAAAGCCTCAATCCCCAAGTACCATCACAGTGAAGATGAAGTTTTCGATACATGAATTTTGGGAAGTCACAAACATTCAGTCCATGGCACCTTCACTGACAAGTCTGTTTACAATTAAACTCTCCCATTGCCCACACTATCCCCTTGTCCTGCTTCATCTTTTTTATACACCCATCATCACACTGTACATTTTAATTATTTTGTTATTGTCAGTCTCTCTCAACTATACCATAAGCTCTATGAGAGCAGGAACTTGTGTTCATTTTTTAAGAATTTATTTATTTATTTATTTGAGAGAGAGTGTGAGAGAGAGAGATCATTAGCAAGGGGGAGGGGTAGAGGAAGAAGCAGACTCCCTACTGAGCAGGGAGCCTGATGTGGGACATGACGCTTAACCGACTGAGCCACCCAGGTGCCCACTTTTGTTCATTTTAATAACTATCCCCACCCCGCAAGCCTAAAGCAGGGGCTGACCCACCAGGAGAAGCTCAATACATATTTGTTAAATTGATTAGTAAATTTCTCTCCTCCCAACAAATCCCGTCATTAATTTTCCAATTTTCTGTACTTTTGTCTTAGTATCTTTCCTGTATATTTGAGTCTACAGAAAACACATTTTACTTGCTTTCACCAAATATAAAGTTTACAGGACTCATTTTTTATTCCCCTTGATGTTTTTGATTGATTTTTAGAAAAAGAAGAAAATGCTGACTTCTACAGCCAAGTGCATGGAGAAAATCCTTCTAGTCTGTGTCTGAGACCAATTGTTTCTTCTTTGCTGCCACATCTCTAAATTTCACTCATAATTCAGAGCCTCTCACACAGTTCCCCGAGCTCTAGTACCTTCCTGCAATACATCTTATACCTCCTGCAGGAAAACAGAACATTTGCTTTTGCCACCCTCGGATCTAGAATTCCCTATGGCATCTTTTGAAGTTTCTATCTAGAATCCGGGGTCCCTGAGGTTTATGTTCCTAGCTCTGATGCCTTTTTTATTTTACTTACACATATCCTCCAATATCCCTTTCCTACCTCAATTCAGGCTTTCCACCTTCCTGCCCTATTTCCCCAAACACTCGTCAGTCTTCAAGACCTAGTTCAACTGGTCCCTCTCCTTATAGCAATTTCCAATCATTCCAGGTAACATTGATCATTTCCTTACTGGAGTAACTACATAGTTTTAGTATGAGACATAATTGAGCATTTAGTTGTTCTTTAGTTTATAAGCTCCTTGAGCACTATATAAAAACTCAAATTCCTTTGATATCGTCTGGGACATATAATCCTAAAACCTCAATCATTTTTTATTCATCTGACATATAACAAGGTGCCTAGCACCTATTGGCCACTTCTGTTTTCTTTGCAGAAAATGAAAAAGGAAGGAAGGAGGAAAGAAGAGAGGGTAAGAGGGAGGGAAGAAGAAAGGAGCTAAATTTTTGAGTTCTAGGTTTTGGGGAATAAATATATTACCTTATGTATTCCACAATTTGTTTGCTTTTTGAAACTCATTGACTTTAGTGAAGGTACATAAAATTAACAAATAGCATATTAACTTTTAAGGATGTTGCGATAAAAATATGATACAAATCACACCGTTTAAATATGCAAAGAAAAAAAAGTTATTGGTAATTGGTATTGTATAAATGTAACTGAAAAACAAGAATTTTACTGTGCTACGGTGTTATTATGGAGTGTTCAGATGGAGATTATATGATAAGCCAAATTCAGATTGTTTATACTCAAATGCTTTATTCATAATAAATGCTTAGATTCTTCTACTTCTCTTAAAACTACTTCAAATGTTCTTCAGGAATTTGTTATGGCTGTTTGGTGGACATGTAAAGATAATTTAAAGGTGGCCTTCAACTTAAAGGAAATCACAATCAATTGGGGCAGATCTATTTCCTTCCTATTTCTACAATAGGTTTTCTCTTTTTTTAAAAAAAAGCTAGAGTTCACTAGACATTTTAGACTAGAGAGCAAAAGGTAGAAAAGAAGTGGAGTTTCAGTTTTTAAATAGTAAAAGAAGCTTGTGACACAGATTATGTATCAAAAGTAGTCAGAGATAAGATGTATGTATTTCATAGGACTAACAGAGCATAAGGGTAGAAAATTATTAAATAAAGGCAAATTTATTTTGAGAGGAATAATATATGCATTCAAAAGCACATTTTAAAATGGTAAAATATTTGGTGCATCCAGCCTGTCTATTCCCTGCAACAGATTTCTCATTTGGCCACAGTGAACAATCGTCCAGCTGTCAGGGGAAAATCTGTCATATTTGGGCCAACTTCCTCTGTGTCAAGAACAAGGTCAGACGTAAAGAAAAGGAATATCCTGTCACTTAATGGATTTGACAGTAAATTACTCTTTGATGAACAGATGGACTTCGAGTGATTTAAATTCATAATCAAAGTGTAATCTTGAGGAACAGTGATTTGGAATCTTCTGTCAACCCATCAGTGAAGGACATATCTTGAACACAAGTCACTGAATCCTGTCTTGCTCCCTATCTAGATCTTGTCCACCATCATGTGAAGTGTATCTATGTGCTACTAAAAATTATGCAGTTCTGCAAGTGTGTGAATTACATTTGTAGCATCTTTCCTATATAAACTGAAAATCATGTTCAATACGATATGGGGACTAAAAAGCAAAGCTAGAGCATTTTTTGAAAAATTTACTATTTTTAAGGACAAAATACACATTAGTAAATGTGCATATATCTGAATGAGCTAAACTACAAGCCTTTACTTGATAACATTAGGGTGGGGGGGATTAATGATAGCAGCAGCTTTCAAATCTCCTAAAGTAAGCTCCCACGAAGTTCGTGGGTCTTTCAAAGGCAATGTGTATAAAGTGCCTAGAAAGTGCTCAGTATATGTCCTCACCATTGCGTTTATTAGTGTGGTGGTGACGAAGACACTAATGATGATGATGAAAAGTTTGGTATAAATATGCCGACATGCAAGGAAAGATAGTCTAAAGGTAGATCTGCCATGAATTTATCGAGAAACTCAGAACTCTTCGTCACAACACTGTTTTCCTTTCTCCCTGTTTGTGTCTCTTCTTCCTGGCATCCTCCCATTTTCCCTCCTCTCCTCCCTCACTTTCCCTTTTCCCTAATAAGTAAATGCCTACTATGTGTTAAATAATATGCTATATGGTAGAGAGAGAAATATGCACAAAAAATGTTCCCTAGCTTACAAGAATATATAGACCATTATATTGTATTAGGCATGTAGAAATTCAAACATAATAACAATTTATGAGTGGCACACAGACATAACAGAAGTTTTTCTATTTAGAAACTTTCCCTATATGAACATATGCTCCAAAGTAAATTGGATTGCCTCAATGCAATGTTTCTGAAGATGGACTCATTCTTTTAATTTGTGCAAGTGCTTTGAAGGACTGAAAACAGAAACGTCTCTTAATCATGCTAGATTTAGAAACAGCAAGTTGGTACAACATAAAGGCACAATACAGGGCAGAAGAAAATAATAGTTTTGTGTGGGACAGCATAAAGATAGGCAAACTTCATTAAGAGAAGAGGCTATTCTTGCTGAATCTTAAAGGTAATAAAAGCAAAAATTTGGGGTGAGACTAGAGATGAATGGCAGGAACACGTAATTAGAAATTTAGAGTAAGCACAATTACAAAAATAATAAAAAAGCATGTGAATAAAACCAATCCATTTGGCAAGGATGGAGTCTAGAGCTCATGGGAGATAAATGGGCTGAGCTTGATTTAGAGGTGCAGAGATACACAAGGCCAAGTTATGATAGACCTCAAATAGGTTTGGACTTTATCCTATAGTTTTGGGAGAATTCTTCAAAAGTTTTAAGCACAGGGGTAGCATCCCCGTGTTTTGTAAAGAACATTCTGATGGTGTCGAACAGTGGTTCTCAACAGGGGACAATGTTACCCTTTAGAGGATGTATGGAACTATATGGAGATATTTGTGATGATCACAACTTATGATAGGGAAGGGTGCTGCTGGTTTCTAATGGGTAGAGAACATGGATGATGTTCAATATTTTTAAATGCACAGGACAGCTCCCCCAGAAGGAATTGTATAATCCAATATGCCATGGTACTGAGGTTGAAAACCCTGATGTTGGGCTGCCTGGGTGGCTTAGTCGTTAAGCGTCTGCCTTCGGCTCAGGTCATGATCCCAGGGTCCTGGGATCGAGTCCCGCATCGGGCTCCCTGCTCGGCGGGAAGCCTGCTTCTCCCTCTCTCACTCCCCCTGCTTGTGTTCCCTCTCATGCTGTCTCTCTCTGTCAAATAAATAAAATCTTTAAAAACAAAACAAAACAAAAAACCCTGATGTAGACGATTAACTGTGGGCATGGAATGGGAACACAGAAAATGAATACAGAGAGAACAGTTTCAAGATCAGAGGAAAATAGTCCCAAGGCATCAAAGAATTTACCTAAGAGGGGATGGAAGTGCTGGTGGGTAGGCAGTCCCACAAAGCCCAGGGCTCAGTTACTCCTGCACTTGGTTTAACATTCTGCTTTTGTGATACAAAAATTCATAGTATTTTTGAAAAAGAAGTCCGTATTTTCATATTGTTGCCAATTAAGAACTAGTCCTAAAGGTCAGATTTTGGAGTTGTTAAGGAAGACAAATGATGGGTACAGCGAGGAGCGACTGAAGAAAAGGAAGGAAACGGAGTTAATGGTAAGGCTTGAGATGCATTGTTACTAGTTAGGAGAAACAGAGTTCAGGTCTTAGGGAAAAGATAATGAGCGTAGTTGATATGTATTGATTTAGAGCCACCTCTTGTATATTCAAGTAAAATTAGGCAAAAGACAGCATCCTGAAAGTATGAGAATTTTAGGAGCAAGGGCACCTCTGGGCCACAGTCATTAATGTTAAGAATCTAAATTCTACAGTAGAGAGAAAATGATATGACAGTATCTGGGAAAAATCAACTTTTGGCTAACATAAGCACGTTCATGTCATGGAAGTAGTTATATACTTAGTTTAAAATGCACAATGATTATTTCATCCTTTTTAAAGAGATTAAAATATGGTGAAATTTTTGCAAATCAAAACGCATTTGTATTTGAATGCCTGTGTTTTCTCTATTTGAGGACAAGTTCGTTGAAGTAACTTTTTTAAAGTATTTTTAAGCACTTAGAAATCTGTGTTACAATAAAAGGACCCAAAAGAAATGTACTCATTTTCCTAAAAGAAGCATAGATTTGGTAACCAATGAATATGAGCCAAAGAAGTGATATTATGTTATTTTTTTCTTGGTAGGCCTTGAGACATGGCAACTACAGCTGCTAAAGTTTATAGCTAAGATTTTAATAGCTGCTAGTCCTGAAACTGACTTTAAAATACATTTTAACAAAAATATACACAATTTCCAAAGTAAAAATGTTTTAAAACTTAGATTTTTTTCCTATCTTAGGGCCTTTAATTTTTTTTCATATCTTTGATCAGTCATGTGCTATCTTTTCTATGTCATGCTCCATCAAAATCCATTTGTAGTATACAGTATTTATCATAAAGTCAGTATGTTACTGTGTTCAATGGATGCTGCCTATATGAGTTGTTTGAAAAATGTATTCCTTTAGATATTATAGTCTCATGACACTTGAACATTATCTATTTTGCTGGTATTAGTTGAATTTTTCCAAATAAATCCTAAAACACTTCAGAAATCATATACAAAATATGTATAGTGCATTTCTTTAGGGAAAGTTGAATTTTTTTACCTTTACAGATTTCTATTCTGTTCCCTCAGAATAGAATGTGGAGATAAGCTGATGTATCATGATTACATTTATGAATGGTCATAATTACATTTATGAAGGAAGTAGAATTCTTTCTAGTCATGCAATGCCCAAGTCATACTTATAAAAGAATGCTCGAACTTTGTAAAAGGAAAGAAGAGGTCTTTAAGGATAAATAACTTGTTAGAGGCATGGAGCTAAAATTACCAAAATTATCTTTGTTTTTTGAGACTGAGGAGGTGGTTTAAACTAAGGACAGATATGTTTAACCATGGAGATGTGCTTAACCTTGGTCTGAGCTGGGTATCCTGAGATGTGGTTAGAGTCATTCCAACCCTGACCCTGAAAATGATGTTGCTGAATACTGTGGAGCCAGATGGATCAAATCAGACAGATTGCAGGCTATTTATATGACAATGGAGATTTCTATCATTAACAAGGACTATGTAGCCTAAATAAGGATGTTCCCTGCCCTTGCTGAAGAAATAGGTAAACTTAAATGAAAGAAATGTAGTGTCACATTTTCTAACTTTTCTAACTTATTCATCTTAATGAAGGGGGGGGAGGCCATTTAGAGGATGATATGCAAATGACAGCCCAGACTAACAAAGAAAAAATATAGTGTTACAGTTTCACTTTGCCATCCTTTATGAGGCCATGCTCCCATTTCCCTCAAAGACAGACATGCATTATCTTTTAAGAAAGGTTAGGGAGAAAAGACAGTCTGATTCCTTTGTACTGCATTTCTGCCATTTTCGTCAAAGTAGTTTAGGATCTCCAAAACTCTGCCATGCCTTTAGTCAGAAATTCTGTTTTTGTAAAATTATAAAAATGGAAACTTAGTTTTTATGATTTCACTTTCTCTCTTCCATTTATTTGTTCATCTTCCAGTCAAGTAGAGGGCTCATGCCCTTCTGTGAATCAGTGCAGTTTGGTCTAGCTAGCTATTCCACTGCTCACTTCCAAATTCAATGTATTTTCCATGTTTACATTCACACCACAACCTACAAATCCCCTACATGCTGATTTGGATCAAAAACTCCAAAAAAATCAAGATTATGTTAGTAGAAAACAAGGTTTGTGGGTGATTTTCTATTAGAAGCTACATTATGTAGGTACTCATTAAATTGGAACTTGCTTTTAAATGTTATAACAACTTAAACTGTAAGATTATCACAAGGAATGTTTGTATTTACAAGACACTTCCCATTTTAGAAGGTGTGCTTTCCTTCACATACTGTTCTAGAAAGTAAGGGATGAATGATGAAAAATAATCATATTCATCTTAATGAAGGGGGGAGGCCATTTAGAGGATGATGTTGCCATTGTAGTCATGGCTCCAAGTTGTTGAAATGATGCATAAACAGTGTGGCCTAGAGTTTGAGGAAGGACAAAGGCTCTGGATCTAATTTTGCCTCCTCTGAAATAGATCCCTGGGGCTTCCTCTGTGTGTGTCTTTGGTGAGTTACAGAGCTGGGATTTATTCTGCGGTGTCACCATTCCCTAACCTATCACATGGGATTAATAACCGTGTCTTCCTCATAGGCTTACCCTAAGTATTAAATATTAATGTAAAGAACAAAGCTGGGCACATATCATGATGTCAAATGTTAGTTATTTCTTAAATTCCTTTCCAAATTTCTAAATTTATTTCTAGTAAGTCTTACTTATTAAGGAGTTTTTATTCTACTCCTTCTAAGAACTTTAGCTAGTTTTGGTGCTGTCGTTAATTTAATGCACACTTCTCTGTATGTAGGTTTTTGTTAAAACGTGACTTGGTGAACAAGTTTTCTTTGATAACTAGGACCTGTTAAAAATAATCACGGTTATTCTGTATTTGTGCCCATAGAGGAAAGCTCCCTACCTCTTTTATACACACATTTGCCTTTGTTTCCCTTACACCTGCCTCCTTCAAGCTGCTTCTACCATATTTCTTAAAGATGAATTCCTATAGTAACTGAAATATTTACCTACTAATTAGAGATTGATACTTTTAACTGGACTATTATTTTTATGAGGATTGTGCAAATGTGTTTGCCTATGGCGACAAAGCAGAAGTTAGAACATTAGCCCTGTTCTTGTAGGAGCACGACGTTACAGAGCAGGATGCAGTGCTGTTTGTTTTGCATGCACTTATCACCACACTTGAACTAAACATATGATTTATAAAAACCAACGACTGGGACGGCCTTTGAATGCCTAGAAGTTGAATCCATTTAGGGTTCATGGATATAGGTCTCTAGTCTTTCTTTTCTGGTACCTGAGCTTTTGCCAATTTCACAGCCACTCCAAATTGTTGGTAATTCCATGGTGAGCATAAAATTTCTGAAACTCAAATCAGTCTTTATTGACACTTATTAAGTCATCTATAAACAACATTGGAGTGGAGGCTTTATTATTGACTATACTTGCATATTTTTAAATGTGCTGACTGTGGCAAATGCAGAACATATTATGCTACATATTCTTTATTATGATAGAAATCTTGACTGCCATATAAATACTCATCCATCTGATTCTCATCCTGCATGGCACTAAAATTATTTTGGTGATTATTTCTCTGTTGAAGTGTTGAGTTGATGTCCTACTTTTTACACACATTATCCTAATGAAAATTTTAGGAGGGGTGACATGGAGGATATAGACCAAGCTTCCATACAGAGCTAGATACCTACACAGATGTGCTGAGTGGACCTGGACCAGATTGTTCATCTCATTTCACCAAGGGAAGGAGTAGGCTAACTGATTTGTAATACACTGCTGGACCCAGAGAAATCTATCAGGCTCGTGGTGCTTTGGCACTCGAAAGTAGAGTGGCAGAAAGTTATTTTTAATCCTGCCTGCCACTGAAGCAACCGTTCCAGTTTGCTTCAGGTGGGACCAGGAAAAGGATGGATACGGACTCGAGTCAGCCAGATGAATGTTAATACGGGACGTATCAGCACATATACATGTTTCTATTAGAAATCATAATTCATTAATGCTGTTATTTGTAAACTTGGAGTAAAAAGAATAGATACCCAAGACTCAGTATTTCCCACAATAAAGGTAAGCGATAACCCTTATGGAGGATTTCTCTGTGCCAGGAACCAGTTAAAAGTTTTACCTTCCTCATCTCATTTTATTTTCCCACAATAACTTACTATTCCACATTAAGTAGGAAAGCAAAGACTTAGAGAAGAAGCCCACTGACTGCTACAATAGGTCCTAAAGATACAGAGCCTCTTCTGGAACCTCAGCCCAGGGATTAACGGCTTCAATGTAATACGCTTCAGTGTAATACTCGGTGGTCACACAGCTCTGATACATTGTATAATCTGCACTTTGGCCTGGTTTCTGTACTCAAGATGTCGGTTTTACATGTTCTATCACCTCCTGGATTAGAAAATCGACCGGCTTTTGCTGCTTCCAAACAGAAGTTTATCTTTACTTCATGAGTATGCCTAAATAAAACTGAAAACTGAAATATTCCAACTCTGCTTGTGTTACTGGGATGGGGTGGGAGACAGGAGCCCAGTGAATGTACAAGCCCCTCCTGATAGCTCTTCTTCAAAGTGCCCCATCTTTCAAGACCCACCATCAATGTAAATTAAGGGAAGATGTGTTTGACTTCCAATATTCTCTGAACAACGCCCAAGTTCTGCTTGGTCATACTTTCCTTTTATTTAAGGTTTGACATACAGATCTTTCTGCTCTCAGCTTTAATGTAGTAGACTATGAAATGTATAATGACATTGAAGTATACATATGATTTTGTAGTATTGTTTTAATGGTTTGGTTATAAAAACATTTGCTAAATAGTTGCTTTTGTTTTACTCAGTGGACCTGTATGAAGTTTTATCTTCAAGATGTCATACTCCAGTCAGAATTCCAATGCTTGGATGATTACTGTGCTTGATTTTTCAGTATTCATGGAATATTATAAGCTGATTTCATTATGCCCTACTCAACTCAACTCTGGTTTTAAAACTCTTTTATAATTTTTCTATTTCACTTTTATCTTTAGCTAATCTATTCACTGCATTATACGATGCTTATTGTCTAAGCAGAAAAACCAGAACTGTAGATTTCAAGTTTCATTCTAATAAAAATACTACACATAATGCCATGTATTCCTATTTAACATACAGTAATATTTATATTCACATTTAAACATAAGGCATAAATAACATGGATTTTCTATACTCAGTATTTGACTATAAGACCAGCTAGTTAGTTGAAAGGTAGTTCAATGAACCACATGGCTCAATGACACAGAAGGACTGCATCTGAGAACTAGAAACAAGAAATAAAACCAGAGCGTAGTGTATGCGGGTTCAAGCAGCAAGGAACACTATGGTGCTACTGGGACTGCACCTGATAACCACTACTGTTGTTATTTAATTCGTCTTTTGAGATATGCCTGCCCTTTTCACTTTAACTAAGAAGTCTTGAACATGACATTTTTTGAATATCTTTGGACTGATAAGAATCTTGGGAAGATTTATCAGTGGAAAAACTGAGCTCCCATAAAATTGGTTGGGAAGAGTCCAGAGCCTGCACTTTACCTGAGAATTACCAGAACTGTCTCAGAACATCTGGATGAAGTAAGTCACCCAACACATCATCTGACTTTGCAACTCTTGAATCTTAAAGGTTACAGCCATCCCAGTAGGCACTCTTGCAGTATCCAATAGCATTAGCCTTCTTGGGGGTATAATTGTATTGGCTCCATCACTAAAGGATGCTTCTCTTTCATACCATTAAGTAGCAATCTGCCAAAGTTCTATCACCAGGATAAATGGAGTTTTAATATAGATTAATTTTATATGCTGACTTATCCATTTAAAAAATAATGTCTAAAGGCATTTTGAAAGAGCGTTTCTCATACCAAAGTAAAATAATAAAATCAACAAAATCTAAAGGTAAAGTAATTTTCTTTAGGCTCATCTTACCAATTATGCTAAGTCCAACTCTATGCCTGTCAGAATCACATTAATGTTTTCTTTTTCTGAAAAATCATCTAATAAGTTTTAAAATACAGATAATATTGATATATATCACTGCAGTATTTACTAAGCATTTCCAAAACATATTTAGAGTTTGAAATTATTTGGACACCATTTAGTTATTTCATGTATTACTTCAGATGGCTTTTGTTTAGTATTTCGTGTATCTGATACCTAATCAACTTTTAGAATCACATATTCTAATGGCTGGCTGATTTTTAAACCAAGTTGGATTTACTGCACACTTTAGAAGCACATTCTCTTTTGGGGAATAATCCTCAAGTGAGTCATATATTTATTATCCTCTAATTTCCAAATATCCTTCAACAAAAACCTCAAAGAAAATACAGGTATATATTCTCCTTTCTTTAAATAGCAAAATAAAACCAAGGCCAATAAAAAATGAAGCTGTTGTAGAAGATGTATTTACTTTTTAAAACCCTAAAGTATTTTTAAAAGTTTCATTCATTTTTAATTTCTTTAAAATTGAACTGAAAGAAATTATATGCCTAACTGCTCAAATGCTTCCTTTTGGAAAACAAAAATTAAGTAAAGCTGCATGATCTGCAACCACCTCTCCTAATTGCTGTTCGATATATGCTGCATCAGGGAAATAGAGTTTAATTTACTCAAAATGAAATTTATCCATAAATAATTATCAAATTGATAGAAAAGAATGATTATGAGAAAATTGATAGAAAATAATTCAAACTGCAATACTCTTAGATAAATCATAGTTAATTGTACATGGAAATCCATTAGCTTCATTTGGAAACACAGTTAGATGACTAATTATGTTGAAAATGCAGTGGCCCTCTAAAGCATATGTTCCCTTCCCCAAGCCCTGGAGGGTGGCCTTTCTTCTGGGAATAGAAGTCATTTGTTAAATTTAAAAGATCTTTACATTCCATAACATCTTTAAAATTTGAAGGCAATGATATGTGGAATTACTTGTCCACGTCAGAAAAATCTATTACTTTATTTTCAAAAGCAAACCATTTCACTCCTGAAGGACATATATATCCATTTAAGGTTTGTCAAGAATTGGATTTAGCTTTAAATATTAAGGGTTTTTCATTACCATATGATGAAACTAATGTTATTTTAGTTTTCCTTATTCCCATGGGTAATACATCCCTACCAAAAAAAAAAAATAATAAAACGAAAAATAAAAAAAGCTTCTGTTCTCATTGCATTCCAGCTTCTGTTTAGTTTTAATTTTTTTTACATCTGATGTATACCCTACAGTTACTATAACTTTCTCTAGTAAATGTACATGATCTTTTCACCTATAAAAGCAATGAGACATCCCCGAGAGTTGCTAGTTGTCATTGACGGTACAGATAGCGTTAAGTCTTCTGCGTATTCCTCTACCCATAGGAATGTATGCCATCCCAGCCTCCTGAGATTGTACCTGCTAAGATCATTTATGCTTGTCCATTTGCCAAATCTATTCAAGCAATTTGGTCTCTCTTGTCTGAATCTCTGACTTATTGGACGATATTGACCATTTTTCTTCTGGAATCCTCTTCTTCATTTTTCTCCTGGAATCCTCTTCTTCATTTTTCTCAGAAGGAAATAGCCTGGTCTTGTCTCTACTGTCTTTAATGCTCGTTTCTTATTCCACCTACCCTTCAATCCTGGAGTTTCTTAGAGTACAGAATCCACTCTCCTCTCTCTCTCCATGCTCTCTAGGGGCCATCCTATTATTTTCCCCTCTGTTGTTTTTTATTCAACACTGACTTCTCTTCACAATTAGAGGTTCATCTATTTAGTTGTCTGGTTAATATTGCCACTTAGTTCGTTATATCAGCTACTCATATTAAATGGGTACTAACTGTAATTTTTGGTACAGCCTTTTAAAATCACTACTCTCCCAACCACATTGTTTCTCAACCTGAGAACAACAATCATCCTAGTAAATTGTTCTGAGAGCAAACACTGAGTCTTACTCATTTCTATATTTCCAGCAGCTAGTATAATACCTGAAACATAGAAGTTGCACAGTATTTTGAATAACTTTTTACTTTCCCCTGCTTCTCAAATCCAACTCTATTGATTTCTAGTTCATTCTTGAATATAAAAACTGTGTCATCTCAAAAATCTACTTACCTGAATGATATTTCTCTTCCAGACAATACCTAGTATGTATTCATTCCTGCTATAGCTGTGTAGAGATTTCAAAATTCATAATTCCATCTCAGTATTCCTCCAATTTTCCCAATATGTCAAACCTTTGTACCTCATTTTCTTGCTTACAGAGTTGGAAACAGTCAGTCAAGTGGACTCCAGTAGTACCTTCAAGTCTAATCCCCGCCACCCCTTTTTTTACTCACTTGGGCCCTCCACACCAGATCAGCAGTGTTTTCCCTTGCAATTGGTCAGCTCTCCATTTTCCTCAGAGATTGTTCAGATCTGCTACTTTTCTCCACACTCCTCTCTCCTTCTCTTACCCAGAGATGATCGCCTTTATTCATTATTTCAGAAGTTTGAAGCCACTAGGCATGAAAGCCACCAACAACTCCTAACTGCAGCACCCACGAGTTGCTACTTGTGGATATTTCAGTGCTGCTTCCCCTCCAGTCTTTGAAGATAAGGTCTGTTCAATGCCACCCTGCCTGTGATAGTCTCAGTCCTGTTCACTCCTGTATCTTCCTGCACTTAGCTTTTCAGTCATTTGTCTCTCCTGAGTCTTTATGTATCCCTTGCTACTGATTCTTTCCCCTTAGAGCGAATTATACTCTGTATCCTTGGTCTCTGCCTCCCTCACTAAATCTGCTTTTGCACTTGGCCCTTGAATGCTGATGTTTCCACATTTCCATTCTTTTCTAACCTTCGTGCTTTAATAAGATGATGTCATCTCCCACCTATAAATTAACAACTTTCAAATCTCTATTTCCAGCTCTGACAAAACCCATGAATTCTAGGTATGCATACCCACCTGCTTACTGGCTAAAGCCATGTAAAGTATGTAAAATACATACAAATGAAATTATTTCTGCCTTTATTTCATCCCACCAAAAACTTATTCATTCTCCTTGTTCATTCTCTTAGGGACCATCTCCATTCTCCAGCCAATGGCTGAAGCCAGAAATTCTAGGACAATGACTGACTGCTATCTTTTCCTTTAAAGACTTCAGGAAGACTTGAATATTACTTATTATCTTAGTTTCATCTTTATCATTTTTGAAGAATCCTATATTCAGGTATTACTTACTAAAACATTTTTCACATAGGCATAGAAAATATCGATACCTAGAGACAATTGATTTGTATTTTTTTTTTTAACATCCTAGGGATCTTCTGAACACTATAGGCTTTGGGACAGATAGACTGTGTCTTAGAGCCAACTGTGTTCCTTGGTATGACATAATGAAGTTTGTCTTCAAGGGCCTTGTGTAAGGAGTCTACATTCTAGTCTTATATTACTCTCAAGGTTGCCATTCCCTGAATCCCAGGGTATCTACCATGAATCTGCTATATAAAAGAAAGAGTGAGATAACCCAAGGGGGGGAGTTGGACATTATCTTATAAATTTGAGGTTTTAAGAAGGGTCATCATTAATCTTTCAGTACATAGCTAGTGCTTTGCATACATCAGGACTACACAAATATATTCATTTGATTCTAGCAACCACTTGAGGGTGATATTTATTCCTAAGCCTCCTTCAGTTTGGATTGCACCCACACTACACCCTGAATCATACTTTGTCAAAATCACCAGTGAGTCCATTCCACTTATCAATCTTCTTTTGCATGACTTCCCCCATAGGATTTGAAAAGTTTGGCTACTCCCTCCAAATTTGGAAACTTTTGAAATTCTCATTTGTCTTGCATAATAGCAAGTGTCCTAGTTCTTCTTTGTCTAGTACACTTTATGTATTCTCTTTCTTGAGCCACTTCTGAAAAGGAAGTGTTAGTGGACCTGGGGAGGATGTCTTAGATCTTCTCTTCTCATGCAACATACCCTCCCTAGGAGACAGCTTTCAATTCTAGTGACTCTAATTAACCTTAGGTACTGAGCGTTGTCCATTGTTTATATCCAGCCTAGATCTTTCATCTGAACTCTAATACACCCAACTGCATGATAAATACCTGCATTTGCTGCCTTAAAAGGATTTCAAATTTTTCATGTTCAATATAAAGCCATCCTATTATATTCCCCTGTCTTTTTTTTTTGTGGATTCATTTCTTCCCTATGCTTGCAATTCCTCCCCATCCTTATTATAGAAACAGCTTTTCATCTCCCAGTGGCTCAAGCCAGAAACCTAGGCATCATTCCTGACTTCCTTTCCCCTTCATACCTTTATCTATTTAACTCCCAACCCTGGATCCACCTGACAAATTCCAATATATCCATTTATAGACATACCTTCATGTCACAACCATGGTCCCAGTAAACAATCATCTCCCACCCAGATTTATATCTCCTGGTTTTGTAACTGGTTCCCATTTCCTCAAATGTTATGCCTTTCAGCTGTTTTGGATACTGCAGCCAGGGTGACTTTTAAACACACATTTGATCAGGTAATCCCTTTGATTAAAAAACTTAAATGTTTTCCCATTCTCTCCCCTTTCTCCCAGTGCTAGCCATCTGTGACCACCTTCTCCTCTGCAAACATTGAAAACTATGTTACCCATGTTTAAATTGAACTTCTTTCAAGGCATTCATTATCATATTACTCATTTTGCTTTGACCACCACCCCACCCTTTTACCCTACAATGGTCTTCATTTACTGAATAAATCCTGGTATTTCCTCCAGGACACAGCTTACAAGACTGATTTGGGAGTTCCATTGACATGCTCATATGTACATTATGGCTCCTTATACAGCTCATCCTTTATTGTAATCCCCTCCATTGAAGTTTAAGATTTGTATTAATGGGAACTGACTCAGTTTTGCTTATTTCATTCCCAGCACTTGGCACCTGTGGGAGGTGAAATTCTAAGAATGACCCTAATGACACTTAACCCTTGTATGATCTCTACCCCTTGAGGGTGGGTATAAATAGGATCCAACATCATTCCCTGATTATATTACATTATATGGTAAAAGAATTAAGGTTAATAATCAGTTGACTTCAGGTTAATCAAAAGGAAGATTATCTGTATGGGTCCACTCTAACCATATGAACCTTTTAAAAGCATAGAGTTTTCTCTCATTTGTAGTAGAAGAGAGAGTCAGAAATATTCAAAGAATGAAAAGGATCCCAGCCAATACTGCTGACAACCTGAAGGAACTTGGATGTGGATTTTTTTTTTTTTTTTGTATGACCTACAAGTAAGAGCTCAGCCTAGCTGATACCTTGATTTTAGTCCGTTAGACCTTAGCAGAGAACCCAATTAAGACTACTTGGACTTCTGACCTAAAGAACTATGAGATAATACATGGGTATTGTTTTATGTCACGAAGTTTGTGCTAATTTGTTATAGCAGCAATAGGAAACTAACATAGCATGCTTCCTGAAACAGTTGGGGCTCAATAAATTATGGAATAATTGAATGCAACTTTAATGCAACTTTAAGAATATAAAAAAGAGTTCTACACTATTCTGCTCTTTGAAGTACAACTGTATTTTTTGAAGGTATACTATGTATATTGTTTTTAAGTTAGTAATGGACTCATTTTTAAGGTGATTCGTTTGATGTTGTCTGTGTAATTTAAGCAGTGTCTCTAGGCCAAGAGCTTCTCAATGTTAAACTACATTTAATGGGTCTATTATAAGAGATATATAATACATCCAACAAAAATATAAAGACTCCAATATCAGCACTATTATTAGTAATTCAGGGAAAGATCTAGCATTCAAAGCTTGCCATTGGTTTCAAAAGGGTTGGTTCTATTGATGTCTTTGTCTCCCACATACATCCCTGGGTGACTGCCTTAGTGTTCCGGTTTTAGCTTGCCATTTTCCCCAGAGGCAACTCTTAAATCTATGTCAGTGCAATGTAGAATGTCTGCTTATTCAAACCAGGTATTCAAACCACCTGCTGTTCCAGGATTGTTGTTGGATTGCTGGCATTTATTTCTCTTTGAGTTATAGTCTATTAAGAAAATATTTCCGGGCACCTGGGTGGCTCAGATGGTTAAGCGTCTGCCTTCGGCTCAGGTCATGATCTCAGGGTCCTGGGATCAAGTCCCGCATCGGGTTCCCTGCTCAGTGCAGAGCCTGCTTCTCCCTCTCCCTCTGCCACTCCCTCTGCTTGTGCTCTTCTATCTCTCTGTCAAATAAATAAAATCTTTAAAAAAAAAAAAAATAAAATAAATAAAAAAAAGAAAATATTTCCTATGATAAGGGAAATAAAGCTATAAATCCTTCCCTGTTTTTACCATATTTTCCCTTTAAATAATTAAGGTTATTTAGAGAATCTTTTAAAAGAACACCTAGATGAACCTTTGAAATACAACTGTGTGGATTCATTTAGATTTTTGTTGAAAACTTTGGGTCAGGCACAGTGTTGGGCACTGGAATAAAAGGATAAATTAGTCACAGTGAACATATTTCAAATAATCTCATACAAAATTGATCTCAATGCAAAATCAAGTAGCAGATACTGCCTTAGTCTAGCCACATAAATACTAAAAGGTCAAAGTTCTGCCTTATGAGTGGTTTGAGCAGAAAAGTAGTTCAAAAAGAATGTGGATAGAATATTCCTGAGTGGAAACTTAAAGAAGAGGTGTCTATAAATTAGGATATAGATTTGTGAGTTATATTTGGGAAGAGCGAGTAATGCACCTTAGGTGTCACGTAGACTGGAATATAGGGAGGATCAAGAGATGAAATTGGAAAAGTCATGTCAAGAACTGTGAAGAAATGGAGCCCATCTATAGAGAGCTACAAAGTTAGCCTGCCAGAGTTTCACGGATGCTATAGGACATACAAGACTGCTACTGGGTTAGATGCAATGAGAAAAGGGATTTTTGTCTTTTCACAAATGCCATATGAATGACCAAATCCTGTTATAGCTCTCAGGGTATACATATTTATCTCTACACAAAAAACACACATTCATATACTGGATTGTGTAATACCTAAGATAGATTTTTCCAAATGCCCCAGAAGTTTTAGCCATGTAGGGAATACATAGGTCAATGGTACCACAAACAAAGTAAGTCTTTAACACAAAGTAAAACCCAGGGGCCACCTGGGTGGCTCCATCAGTTAAGCAAATGCCTTTAGCTCAGGTCATGATCCCAGGGTCCTGGGATCGAGTCCCATGTCAGGCTCCCTGTTCAGCAGGGAGTCTGCTTCTCCCTCTACCCACTTGTGCCATTTCTCACTCTCCCTCTCTCTCAAATAAATAAAATCTTAAAAAAATAAAAATAAAACCCAGGCCACTTTTCCAACAATGTTGAGAGATGATATAGTGATTAGAATCTTATTTGACCCAGGGCCAGAAAGAATGACTGTAGTACCAAAATAAAGACAAAATATTCACTAGAATCAATTTAAACAAATGGTTGCTACTACTTTTAGAAGATAAAAGATTCATTTAAACATGTGAATATTTAGTTAAATAGGTCACTTAAATTTAGGATACTGATAGTTCCTACATTTCATTTAGAAAATGAAGTGCTATATTTATTTTTAAAATATTTTTATTGAACACACAGAGAGCATGAGCAGAGGGAGAGGCAGAGAGAGGGGAAGAGGGGAAGAGAGAGGGAGAGAAAGACTCTGAGCTGAGCTCAGAGCCCAACATGGGTCTCGATTCCAGGACCCTGAGATCATGACCTGAGCCAAAATCAAGACTTGGATGCTTAACCGACTGAGCCACCCTGGTGCCCCATGAAGTGCTATATTTTAAAGGTATCAAATGTGAATCCCAAGTTACTTTTTGTTAAGTGCCTTAAATGCCCTGGATATGTTCTGCCAAGTTTAGCCTATTTCTAAACTTCCTATTCAGACAGTATTTTGATCAAATATGCATAATCTTCTCTGATGTATCTGTGTTCATGGGCACAAACTCTCATACATATAGTCATAAAGACGACTGATTGACCAAACTAATGACATTTGGGTCTTTTGTTCTTTGTCCATTCTTTTATAATTAATGCCCAGGGGTGACTTTTTTCTTTTCACACATATATATCCCTCCCCACAGTTTGCCCATGACTCAGTTCTCTTTTCAGGCATTTCTAACACTGTCTTTGTAAAGTCTTTCTTCTCATCATATTTCTGAAAGGATGTCAGTCCCTTTTAAAATTCTCCAATGAGGGCATTTTCTCCTTCTTCAGAACAGAATCTTTTTTCTTTGACAAAAAGTTTCTCTTTCTCTCTGCTACTTTCAATCTCTTTTTAATATTTTTCATTGTTTTTGAGAAACTTTCCAAAGTAGTTATATCTTTTTAATCCTCCACCCTCCCAGATTGCTAAAATACAATTATTTATATATTTAGAATAATTATATCCTTTTTGTGTTGATCATAGTCTATATTCACAATCAAATCACAATAAAAATATGGGAGATTATAATGTATATTCTTTCAGTTCCAGATACAGGACAGAAGCAACAGTTTTAAAAGCACCTGGGTTATACATAAAGGACATTTACTGATTAATTTTAGGGCATGTGCTGGAGGAGCAGGAATCTGTAGGAGCTTACTCCAGGAACAAAAATTCTGGTGGGTGCCATTTTTCTTATCTTCCTTTAGCCTAGATGGTTGGATCATTGTGGGAGCCAGCTCTGACACTTTCCACGTTGCTAGTACAGCTTGCCTTCCTCTGCTGACCCACGGCACTCAACGCACCCACCCAGCAGGCAACCTCCAAAGCAGCTCCTGCCCTGGGGAGGGGGTGGTCAGCCCCATCAACCAGTATGCCTGCAGCAGCTATAATACTCTGAAAACTGTAAGACACTGATGAAAGAAATTGAAGATCACACAAAGAAACGGAAAGACATCCCACGCTCATGGATTGGAAGAACAGATATTGTTAAAATATCTACACTATCCAAAGCAATCTACAGATTCAATGCAAGATACCTATGAAAATATCATCAGTGTTTTTCACAGAACTGGAACAAATTATCCTAAAATTTATATGAAACCACAAAAGATCTGAAATAGCCAAAGAAATCTTGAGAAAGAACAACAAAGCTAAAGGTATCACAATCCCAGATTTCAAACTATATTACAAAGCTATGGTAATCAAACAGTATGTTACTGGCACAAAAATAGACACAGAGATCAATGGAACAGGATAGAGAGCCCAGAAATAAACCTATGCCTATATGGTCAATTAACCTGTGACAAAGGAGGCAGGGACATACAATGGGAAAAAGAATCTCTTCAATATAGTGTTGGGAAAACTGGGCAGCTACATACAAAAAATGAAATGAGACTACTTTCTTATACCATATGCAAAAATAAACTCAAAATGAATTAAAGACCTACATTAAGATCTGAAACCAAAAAAACTCCTAAAAGAAAACATAGGCAATAAATTCTTGGACATTTGTCTTAGCAATATTTTTCTGGAGCAGTCTCCTCAGGTGAGAGAAACAAAAGCAAAAATAACCAATTAGGACTACATCAAACTAAAAAGCTTTTGCACAGCAAAAATAACCATCGACAAAATTAAAAGGCAACCACTGAATGAGAGAAGATATTTGCAAATGATATATTCACTAAGGGGTTAATATCCAAAATATATGAAGAACTCCTAGAACTCAATACAAAAAAAAAGGGGGGGAAATCCAAAAGCAAATAGTCCAATTAAAAAATCAGCAGAGGACCTGAATAGACTTTTTTTTTTTTTTAAATTAGACATAGAGGTGGCCAACAGACACATGAAAAAATGTTCAACATCACTAATCAGGGAAATATAGATCAAAACCACAATGAGATACCACCTCACAGCCGTCAGAATGGGTAGTATCAAAAAGACAAAAATAACAAGTGTTGATGAGGATATGGAGGAAAGGGAACGGTCTTGCACTGTTGGTGGGAATGCAAACTGGTGCAGCCACTGTGAAAATCAGTACTGAGGTTCCTCAAAAAAATTAAAAATAGAACTCCCATATGAGAGGCACCTGGGTGGCTCAGTTGGTTAAGCATCTGACTCTTGATTTTGGCTCAGGTCATGATCTCAGGGTCATGAGATCAAGCTCCACATCTGGTTCCACACTCAGTATGGAGTCTACTTGAGATTCTCTCTCTCCTTCTTCCCGTGCCCCTCCCCTGCTTGTGCATGCTCTCTCTCTCTCTCTCAAAATAAATAAATAAATAAAATCTTAAAAAAAAAAAAGAACTCCCATATGATCCAGGAATTCTACTTCTGGGTATTTACCTGGGGGAAAAAAAAAACAAAACACATAACCAAAAAAACAAAAACACTGTTTTGAATAGATATATGCACCCCTGTCTTTATGGCAGCATTATTTACAATAGCCAAACTATGGAAGCCACTCAAGTGTCCATCAGTAAATAAATAGATAAAGATTTGGTACACACACACACACACACACACACACACACACACAGAGGAATATTACTCAGCCATAAAAAAATAAGATCTTGCTATTTGTGACAACATAGATAGACCTAAAGGGTATTATGCTAAATGCTACAAGTTAAACAGAAAAAGACAAATACCTTATGACTTCATTTATATGTGAAATCTAAAAAACAAAGCAAATGAGCAAACAAGCCCAGAAATGGACTAAAATACAGAGAAAAAACTGGTGGCTGCCAGAGGAGTGGAGGGGGTGGTGGCCAGGGGTCGGGAGGGGTAGGTGAAGGGGATTAAGAGGTACAGACTTCCAGTTATAAAACAAATCACAGAGATAAAAAGTACAGCATAGGGAATACAGTCAATATTTTAATGACTTTGTATGGAAACAGATGGTAACTACACTTATTGGGGTGAGTATTTTGTAATGTATATAACTGCTGAATCACTATGCTGTATACCTGAAACTAATATTGTATGTTAACTATACTGCAATTAAAAAAAAAAAAAATCTTCATGTGATGACATTATTCAACTGATTTTCAAAAGTGAAAGCTAAATGCTACTGGTTTCAATTAACATGGAACTCAATAAAACTTTATAAAGAAATAAAATATAAAGAAATATCTTGAGCGCCTGGGTGGCTCAGATGGTTAAGCGTCTGCCTTCGGTTCCAGTCACAATCCCAGGGTCCTGGGATCGAGCCCCGCATCACGCTCCGTGCTCAGTGGGGAGCCCTATTCTCCCTCTCCCACTCCCTCTGCTTGTGCTCTCTGGCTCTATCTCTCTGTCAAATAAATAAATAAAATCTTTAAAAAAAAAAAAAAGGACATATCTTAAAGGCATGTTAATTACACCATTTAATCTAGGAATTTGGATATGAAAAAGTATTATATATATTATGCAAAGCATATGTCACTTTCTTACTATAATTTTATCAAAACTTGAAAAAACAACTAAGATCAAAAATGCATGAGATAATCAGTAAAGATTTCTGCTAGTTTAGCTTCAAGCATAATCATATGCAACATAAATATGATACAAATCCTAAAGCTCCGGTTGACTGGAAACAGAATTAGAAGACCTGGATCCTCACCTTGCCTTTGCTCTTAATTCACTGTTGTCACCCTTACGTCAATTTGTACCCTTAAGGACAAGTATTTTTTTCTCATCAGTAAGATAGTCAGGATCTCTAAAGCGGTTGCAAAACTTAGACTCAGGTTTTAGTTAAAAGTTTTAGATTAGAAATCCAACACATCCTTAAATTATTATCTGATTTCACTCCTCTGCATTTCCCACAAACTACTGACTAGTCTTGGTCATCTTAGCAGAGTGAGAAAATTATTCTTTCAAAATCTAATTGAAATCCAGTATCTCCTAAAATATTTTTTATAGTTTCCTTTGTGATGCTCTTATACTGGTACAGCTTTATAAAACTTAGGAGCATCCTCAGGAACATCATCTGTTCCCCACCTAGAGACTATCTGGAAAAAAAAACAAAAACCCCAAAACCCTTCTTCTTACCTTTTATGATAAGAGCTAGCCTTAACTAGTATAAATATTAAATCTGTAATACAGAACAAAGCATAAAAAAAAATATCAAGAAGGATACAGAAGTCAGGAATAGATCCCAGAAACAGATGCTCAGCAAAATTGATAGTACGTGTCCCCATATTTAGCAGACTGTATTTTCAAAAAATGGCCACATGTGCTTCTTCAAATTGGGTATCAGTGCTCCTCCCAGGAGAATGAGGTTCATGTTCCCTCCTCTTGAATTTGCCTAGCCTGAGAGTACAGTGTAAATGATAATGTTGTGATTTTCAAGGCAAGGTTATAAAAGGTGATTCAGCTTTAGCCTGGAGCTCTAGGGCTTTGATGTTGGAAGCCAGGCACCGAGCTGTGAAGAAGCAGAGGGGCCACATGGCAAGGGCACATGGCAGTGTTTGAGCTGGCAACCACAACCAAGACTAGTCATCAACCTCCAGATCTGTGAGTCAGCATGCCTTCAAATGTCTGGTCTGCAACCACCAACTCACTTTCAGCCTTCGACTCTTCCCAACTGAGGTTCCAGACATCATGAAACATACTGTTTCCCATATTCTAACCAAACTCTAAGTCACAGAATCTATGCATATAATAAAATATTCATTGTTTTGTGCCAGTACATTTGGGGTGTTTTGTTATGCGGCAAAAGATAACTTGAGCACAATGCAGTAGTCAAATGATTTTTTTTTCCTCTCATATCAACCAAACTGGATATGAATTTGTGGTCATTCTATTATAGAGGATTCATAATACACAGCTTTATTTCTCATGTTATAAAGGAAGTTCAAGTAATACTATTGACTTTACTACATGATCAATGCCTTTATGCCTATTAAAATACAAATTACATTCATTAAAATATCATTTTATATAAATTAGTAATTACTCATCAAAGCTCATTAATGTATTGATAATAGTAAATTGATTTGCTTTCTCAAACTTAATCCTGTCGCCTGCCAAAGGCTGTATCAGTAATAACCAATCAAGATTCCTTCATTCTGGCTTTGCTTTTTCACTTTATCTCCAATCCATATAAAACACCACTGCCCCTTAAAACTAACAGGGAAATACTCTCTTCTAGGTTGCTATGTCAGGCCCTTAGTGCTTTTCTTTCTGTTTCATCTTGAAATTTCATTTTTTTTTTTAAGATTTTATTTATTTGTGAGAGAGACAGACGCAGGCAGAGGGAGAAGCCGGTTCAGCAAGGAGTCTGCCATGGGATTTGATCCCAGGACCCTGGGATCATGACCTGAGCCAAAGGCAGATGCTTAACCAACTGAGCCACCCAGGCGTCCCTCATCTTGAAATTTCAGTCCCTAACCTCTCCCATGTCTATTTGACACAGTGGAACCAATTCCCTCTTCACCCCAGTGTTGGATCAAGGAAATCTCCTGTCTTCCATCTCACTGCTCTATTGTTCATGAATTCTTCTTTTTCTCCTTTGAGCTGAGAACTCACTGTTCATTGAGAAGAAGCTTCTACAGTTCATGAACATCAAAATATTTACAATGGGATCTCTGATATTGAAATGTAGAGATAAATCAGCACTATACAAATATGGGTTTTCTTTCTCAGTTGAAATATTAAAAAATGTGTAAATGAATTTGACTTTTAAGAGTTAACAGAATTTATTTTAGAAGTGGAATCCAACCTGCTAACATCATTAAGATAGGTTAGAAGAGCTAAACAGCAGCCTTTTCACTAATGAATTAAAATAGAGATTTCAGCTTTGGCATTTATATGTTTATGTCACTTCAGCCCGTATCAGAAAAATGGTGGAATGCCATCAGCGACTATTAATTATTTAGGGCTTTCTACTTTGTAGACATTTGATTAGGTATTATGTCTTTAATATTTTTAATGCTTTTAACAATGCTACAATGTAGATCTCAAAATCCTAGTTTTCCAGATAAGAAAACTGAGGCCTAAAAACATTAAGTAGCAATCTAAGATCAAAGACTATTACATTCATTTATATTTAACTCAGAGTTACTGCTTCTGTCACTTCAATAGATTTCTTCCTCCCCAGCTAAATACAGTCACAGAAACAATCCCATTTCTTTTTTTTTAAGATCATAGCATTTTGGGCATTTTTAAAGACACTGTTCTTCCAGTTTGTCAAGATATAATTTCTAAAAGGTTTATTGAGAAATATTATATACTTAACCAAAAATTTGACAATAACATCAGTCTGATGTTATTTTTATTAATAATATAGAATGATATGGTGTGGTATGATTCCTACTTCATTATTTTTTTAAACATTTTTATTTATTATTTATTTGAAAAAGACAGAGACAGAGAACACCAGCAGAGGGAGGGGAAGAATTAGACCCCCTGCTGAGCAGGGAGCTGACGATGTGGGGCTCAGTCCCAGGACCCTGGGATCATGACCAGAGCTGAAGGCAGACACCTAACTAACTGAGCCACCCAGCCACCCCCTAATTCATTATTTATTTAAGCATGCATGTGTGTGAGTTTTTAGTGCCTAGTATACATTTAGTCACTCACCTACAGAGCCTTTTACTTAAGCCTATACTTAGTATGTTGTCAGTAAAAGGTAATTCTAAACTACATTTTCAACTGAGGGTTGCTGGAGTGGGGGGTGGGGTGGGAGGGATGGGGTGACTGGGTGATAGACACTGGGGAGGGTATGTGCTCTGGTAAGTGCTGTGAATTGGGCAAGACTGTTGAATCTCAGATCTGTACCTATGAAACAAATAATGCAATATATGTTAAGAAAAAAAAAAAAGAAGATAGCAGGAGGGGAAGAATGAAGGGGGGGGAATTGGAGGGGTAGACGAACCATGAGAGACAATGGACTCTGGAAAACAAACTGAGGGTTCTAGAGGGGAGGGGGGTGGGAGGATGGGTTAGCCTGGTGATGGGTATTAAAGAGGGCACGTTCTGCATGGAGCACTGGGTGTTATGCACAAACAATGAATCATGGAACACTACATCTAAAACTAATGATGTAATGTATGGGGATTAACATAACAATTAAAAAATTAAAAAAAAACCCTTATTTAATATCTATATCTCAGTTCTTAAAGATCCTCAGAGAAAATCTTATAGCCACAGGACACATTTTTCAATCACGTTTTTCAAAGTTGCTCTCAATATCACTAGACAGAATGTCTACACATCTCTTTTATTTTCACACTTCAGTTTTCCAGGATATACATTTCATAATTTCACCTCTCTCCTCAAATCTATATCTGGCTGATCCTTGAGAACCTTATTCATGTGCAGATTGTTTTTGGAGACACATCACATGTTCATTACCGCCTGGAGGTAGGTGTCATTCTTTGCTGCTTCTAAACCATTTCTTTGCCCCTACTCTTCCCAAACTTCCTGCTCCCTTAAGAATACAAGGCATCAGGCAGGTCTTCCTTTGTGATAAAATCTCTTAACCTCTCATTCACTTATTTATAATTCACTTAAATTGTATCTAGTTTTCTTGTTTTATTCAACTCTATGCCTGTACTAACCATTGAAGACCTCAGCATTCATATAAAGAATCACTTAGCACCTTCATCTCTCAGTTCTTGACACCCTCACCTTCAACCATCTTTTCCTCCACTTCTCATCAGTCATGAACTGTCATCCCCAACGATGACTCTAGCTCTGCCATCATGATCTCAAGCATTCCACCTTGGGGTCAATATTTCCTATTTTCCATCTTATGTACTATACAATATTCCCATTCACTCAGGTCTCCTATCTCATCAGAGTTTCAATCCATTAATCTACCATCTGTTCTACTCTCAGATGTTAACCTTACCTCCCAATTCATAGAGACAATAGATGTGATCATATAGGATAGCCTCTTCTTTTGTCCATCAAATTCATCAATCTGGTTGTCTGTGTGTCCATATAACCTACCTTCTCCTCAGGTTATA
>NC_138371.1:159943768-159994434 GCF_054177405.1 Leptonychotes weddellii | reverse complement strand
ATGGTTTGTAAAAAAAAAAAAAAAAAAAAAAAGGGCTGACAATTTTCCTTCCAGAGGCAATAATCTTTCAGGTCTCCTTTCCCTCTGGGGAAAAGTATTTTAATTTTCCAAAATCTATTATTATAAAATTTAGATTAAAAAATCTAATTTAATATATTAACAAGCATTTTTATTTCTTTAAAAAGTTCTTTTTAATTCATCATTTAAACATTAATATTTAATACTTTATGTATTATTATTGCACCTGGTCAATGGTACCTCATGGAGTTGTGCCACATAGCAGCTCTGATGCACCCATTTTTCATTTGTGGGGAATCTTAATGATTTTCTTAATAACAAGAAAGTATTTCACACTTACTATTTTCTTTAATTTTGAAAGGCTTCATGACAGATCTGTGTATGAATTATTCTCTTAATCTTTCTTTTCATTTTAATCTTATCCCACTGATACTATAGACAGAAAGTGCTTTATTTTATAAACAGTATACTTTTTTTCTCTTTGGTCTTTAATTTTTCAACTCTTAGTTCTTAATTTGCAAAGAATGTATTTGTTTTAATGTATGAAGTTAGGATCTAAATTTGTTTATTCCCCAAAGCTAACCAATATTCCTTAAACCATTAATTGGCAATCCTAATTATTCTTTCCTCATCGATGTAGTATACAGTAATCTTAACATGTACAGGGAAATTGTTTCCAAAGATTTGTCAGACATTTTTTTCTAGCTAAAGATATATATTTTTTTGTTTGTTTAGAATTGTAATTTCACTTTCAAAAGCATGGATCAATAGGATCAATTACTAATGAGTAGCTATATAGGAGCATTCCTAAATTCTCCACTGGGGGTTGGAATGACTGACATCAATGTCAAGCCTTGTGTATGACATTTCCTACAGAAAATGTCAAGCCTTTAGGTAAACTTAGTATAAAATATAATGTGACCAGAGAGAACTCTAAGCTGTCACTATCAACTGATCATTGGAATATTTTGGTGTTCCTTTTTATTCAAACTCATAGTTTCTGTGATATATTTGAGCCAACGATGATCAGACATCTACTCCCTTAACTGAATATTTGCAGGAAGTAAACCAGTGAGAGTATTCACCCTTTTGTAATAGATCTGGGAAATAAAACCAATCAGAAGCCAGGGGGCATCAGGAGAGCCAGGAGTTGTGGGTGGATTCTGTAAAAGGGCCAAGGCACTGGGACGAACCTTGTTCAAATAATGCTCTGAGAGTTGGTTGAATTAAAATTATTTTCCCTGTCAAACAAGACAAACAAATTAAAACGTGGCTCAACTCAGCCAAAATATGGTCCAAAACAGGAGCTCCTTATAATTAGAACAGTAAGAGCCGTATCTGTTCTAATAATATCATTCAGTTGGGCCAGGAATAAGAAAACGAGGAGATGATATTTGGAAGCAAGGCTACATATTATTAATTGTTATTATTATTATTTTACATTGGCAATAAGAAAATCTGTGTTTTTTGTTGACTAATAAAACCTATTGTTGACAATACTCAATAAAACATGGAGGTGAGAAAAATTGATACAGACTATCTGTAAACACCTTGTTCATGCTCTCACTCGCTGTTCACTCAGTGCAGAGCCATTCGCTAATTTATGTCAGAGCTAAGTTCCAAAGAGTTTGCTCACCCTGAGGAATTTGTACATTTTCCTTTATTAAACAATAAGAATCACATAATGAATCGTGTATTGATTCATGTATCAAACCTGGTTCAGTTATCTGGAGTATCTCATATGTTATTTACCAGTCAACTGAAATACAGTAGAGACCTATCTGATACAGGAGTTAGGTTTTTAAGTTAGCACATCAGGCAAAATAATATATAGTCAAATTCATCCTTAAAAATCTCCTTTCTAGGTTCCACCTTAGAAACCAACCCACCGTGTTTCAAAACTCAAACCCAGCCCATCCAGTCTCTTTTCCAATATTGAAAATGATTGCTATTCTACAAATAGGTCAAGTATTTTTCATATACATTCAGACTCCAAATCCACACTGTGCAATAAGATGCTCTCACTGTGGGAAGCAACCAGAAGTGAGTGGGTCCAGGTGATGACCAGGACAGCAGACTCACATCTTTCGTCCAACCTCGTTAGGGGGATTAGTAGTCCAATTTCCCGCATGGTTGAACTAGTTCTGTCTTGCGCTCTTCATTTTCATGGCTCTCCTATATTTTAATTCACTACAATCAGGTAGACAGATGAGTCAATAGCATTGTAACTTGTATATAACTATGGTCTGTATGTATATCCATATTCCAGTTTTCTGGTCTTTGATCTCTATCCAGCATTTACAGTTCCTGAATTTCTGATTTTCATTTATTTTCTGAATTGTATATATCATATGTGATCAATGCCTGGGTGAAAGTAGGTAGAGAAAAATGTACAGAGTATAGTTAAGCATGAAAATACATAAAAGTAACCAAGAAGAAAGGCAAAAAAGGCAAAGTTTCCTATATTTTCCCCAGTGAACACTGTGATAAAAAAAAATTGTTTAAAAGTAAATAAAATTTTCCATTATAAAAATTATAAAAGACTTTTATCTGGTCTTCCATCTACAAGTAAATGGAACCAAAACAGAAATTGAAACAGATTGTCACTGCAAGAGAAATACTAAAAAAAAAAAAAAAGAAATTCAGTATGGAAGCAGATTGAAACATGAGAAAACAAGGCCACTGTGGCAGAAGTGGTAGCTGGTCTTTTTTGCAGGACATGCAAAGAACAAGCTCAGAGTTGGTAGTAGAGAAGGTAGGAATGACAATCGGGTTAACAGTATTCACTGAAGGTCTAATGCTGAGACTTCCAGCATCTGGCCCCACCTTTATTCACAGGACTGAAAGCCTGATGTATACTGTAGAGAGGAAGAGAGGGCAGGGAAGAGGCTCTTCACTAAGTAAACTGAACAAACGGGAGAACTGAAGCTTCCACTCTAAGTCTGGAGTGCCTTAAAGAAAAGCATTCCTAAATCTGGAATCACAGAAGTGTTCTGTATACAGTGTTGGATTGTCTGTAATAGAAAAGTGCCTAAATATCTATCAATGAGGGACTGAGTGAATGAGTGTAGATACAAGGTAGCATAGAATTTTTAGATAGCCAATAAAAATAATTATAAGTGTGCAGACATAATATTAGCAAGTTTTAAGAGAAAACGGCATAGCATAACACTGTATAATATGCTATTGTTAGAACTAAAACAACTTAAAATGAGAACTATAAAATATCTCCAAATATTTACATATTTGGAAGAGAGAAGCAGTGAAAGTGGGTTTAAGGAAAATGAACTGAACCCTTTTCTTTCCTAATGGAGAGCTAAAAGGCATTATCTAAAGTTGATTAAAAAATACAGGCATATCGGGGCACCTCAGTTGGTTAAGTGTCTGTGTCTGCCTTTGGCTCAGGTCATGATCAGGATCCTGGGATAGAGCCTGGCATCTGGTTCCCTGCTCAGTGGGGAGTATGTCTCTCTCTCTCTCTCTCTCAAATAAATAAATATTTCCTAAAAAAATACAGGCATATTGCTTAGAATTATGGGCTGAACTGCAAAAAAAAAAAAAAAAAAGCCAAATTTACAAAGACTACAGGAAATAAGTGAAAAAAAAAAAAGGTTCTGAAATCTGACCTTCTGGGTTTAAATTTGCATAGCCACACCTTAGTTATATGGCTTTAATCAAATCACCCATTTCCTCTCTTCTAAATGGGTGATAAAAATAGAATCTTTGACATGAATCTGATGTGTTAATTTTTTTTATGGAATATAAAGATCTTAGTCCAATACTTGACATACAGAAACCAACCAATAAGCTTTAGAAATACTAGCTAACATTATTATTTCTGAGAGGTAAGTCTATGAGTGGGTAGAAGTAAGAGATGGTAAAATGTCACTATCCAGAGATACTATGTATTTATTTTACATGTTATCCTATCATGATTTACTGAAATAAAATTTTTAAATCTGTCTTTTATGAATAAGGACGTTTGGCAAACTGGGTGATCCTGATATGAAGTAATAGGGAACAGAACAAAGCAGCAATGGAGACTGATTGGAGGAGAATCATGAGGAGGACAGGGTCAGCAAATTAGCCCAAGACATGGAAACATGAAATAACCATGAACAGAACTAGAAAATGTTGGCTGGAGATCCAGTTTGGGATATAACTTAATTTTAGGTATGTTGAGCCTGAAGGGGTATCAGTCTATCCAGATAGAAATATCCAACCCTTCTTTTCAAAGCAGGGATTCTGTCTCATTCATCCTTAATACTCACAACCTAGTTCACTTGGTGAAATATAGTAGCACTCAATAGATGTTGAATGAATGAATGTTTGGATGGATGGATAAATAGATGAATATTGATTTAAGTGTCACACATATGTTTCAGTAAAACCATCAGAGTGTGTAAACAAAGAGAAAATATTGAGTATCTGTATTTAAAGAAAAATAAGCAAGAAAGCTCACTGAGGGACACCAGAAAATTAGAAATAAAACCAGTGATCATGGCATCAAGCCATGGAATAAGGATTTTAACTTATTAATAATAAGTGTTTCTGCTTGTTTTCTACTGTTAGGAAAAATGGATGACCCCTCCCTTTGGTCAGAAAAAATGCCTGTTAATTGAAAAATACATAGCATCTTATTTCTAGAATAAAGATGAGGATACTTAAATTTCTGTTTTATAGTTTAAAAATAACCAAAAAGGCCTATTGAGTGCTGATTTGTATGTATCTATTCAATATATATTTATTGGATTACATTAAATATCTTTGCTTGAAGGTAATATCATATCACTCAAAAAAACTATACATGCTAATTATAAGCAATTGAAAAACATACAGAAAATTGGAAGGAAGAATAAATCATTGGTTTAACTATAACACTTTGATGACTTAGAGTTTCTAAGTTGTTATATTGCATTGATTTTTGAAGAAGTTATTATGCTAAAGGAATTTTCATACCATCAAAGGTGTTTTTGTTTATTAAATGCATAATCAGATCAAGGTTATATTAGGAAATATTTATACATTTCTTTCAGAGCAGAGGCATTCTGTACATTTCAGTTTTCATCTTTTAAATTATCTGGACCTTACACAAAACTTCTTACTGACATGCATATTCATTACCCAAGAATGCATAGATATTAATTTGATATTTTGCAGCATACTGCCTGTGGAAGTGATTCCTTTAAATATTCTGACTTTATGGTGGGTAAATTTTTATGCTTTTAATGTGGCTTTATTATTTCATGTGCAGTAAATGGTCACTGTTTGAACAGGCTCATGGTAGCCAGTGATAGGTCTTCAGGACATATCATTAATTCTTCTCTGGCTATGCAATCAAACATGCAATTTTACTACAAATGGTGCTCCTTAGGCTATAGGGATGTGCAATGGGTATTTTCAAAGTGAAGTTGCTAAGAAACATTAAGAAAATTGCTATGAAAGCAAAGTTAATGATCTCACTTGGTACCATTTAGTGAAGGCATTTAAGCTAATGGCAGCATCAGACTGAATTTACTGTGAATCGGCAGCTCCTTTTCTCTGCTTTGTTGGAGACATCTTCATTCTCCAAACAACAGTTAGTGCTTTTGGTCTTTCAATTGCTCAGCAAAATTAACAAATTAATATACCACACTCTGTGGAGTGGTTATTATTCCCATTTCACTATTAGCAAAATAATAAACAAGTAATGTGTTTTGATGGGAAAATAAACTAGATAAATTAAGAGAAAAACTCAAAACACTAAAATTTGTTGATATTAGCAAGACAACATCCTTAGATCTTCCTTAAATATTGTAAACTTATTTGATGCAAGTACCTAATACATGAGAAATTCTTAAAATATTTTGCTATTTTCCTGGATTTTATGTTTCATTTGGTGTTAACACAAAATACAAAATTCACAAATTACAAGTGGGTGGCTCAGGTTAGCTGACTAGATTAGTTAATGGATCTCTTGTACTGTTGCTACGTGAGAAGTCAGAAAAAAAAAAATCAAATGGCTTGTAGATACATCCTTGAGTGATGGAATTGTGAAAAATGGCCACATTCTTTGTCACAGAGTCTTCAGCAGCTGGGACCATCACCTGTCTGCTCTATTCACTATTGGTTAGTACCAACCTTATGAACAACCCACCCTCTTCTAATGTAAAAAGAAGAGAAGGATCAGAAGTATGGGTGATGGGATATTGGGGTCATATAGGGTGCTTAAATGAATATCTCATGAAGTTTGGGGGTACAAGTTACTATGGAAAATTGACCTCGGATTTGGGCTAGATGCTTACCAAGTCTTAGGACCACGGACTCACCGTGGTGCAAAGTTCTTGGAAGAACATTCTGGGAACATCTGTCCAAACTGTGTTATCCTTGTTTAGGCCTTGTCTGCTATTAAGTGGGGAACAGGGAGACACTTTACATGTACCCCCTGAAGTTTAAGTAGATCTTTTAAACAGAGATTAGAGCTCTCTTCAGTTCTAGAGAATTTTGAGGGCAGGAGTCTTTGGAGTTGTGTGTGGAAGCAGGGCTTGAAAATATGGTGGTAAGTTTTTGTCAGGAAGAATATGGAGCAACCTCTGGCCTATGTCCCATTTCTTCACAGCACTTGAAAAGGGCAAATCAAGCTTTCCTCATGTGGTTTTAAAGTTCTAGGGAATGATATGTTAAGAAGTATTGGTCAGGAGGGGGCAAAAGCTTTGAGTCTTCTAGTATGTCAAACCTGAGAAGGGCCAAATTGAGACAGAGCCCCCTGCACTAGATGAAGGGAGGTATTTGGCAATCATATACTTGGAGCGAAGGGGATAGTCCCATCACCAGTATAAACCACCTCAGGAAAAACAGAACCCCACCAGGTGCAACAAAGAACTCCCACCACTGGCATAAGGAGCCTTATTCTTCCTCTCTTCCTCCTGCCTGATTCAAACACAGGGGGAGCTAGCTGCTGAGGGACATGGGACAGACAGCACCACCACTCAGGAAGAGCAAGACTTACTCTTTTAAATTAAGTTAGCTTAGAAATCTGTAATGCTAACAAGGGTGGTGTCTTCTATGTAGTAAAGAAATTGTGCTCTAAACCCAAAGTCAAAGGGAAAGTTATGGAACTTGGCAAAGATGTCATTAAAGTACCTATTACAAAGAGTCAAGGGAGATATGACAGTGTTCAGATGAAAAGAATGGTTGGGGAGACTATCAAGCCATTTCATGTTCCTACCCTAGTATTTTGAGACTTCTCACAAAACTGGTTCCATTCTATTTGTGGCAAGTTACATACTTTATCAAAGAGGAAATGAAAACTCATGTCCATATATGAAAGGAAAATTTCCAAAAGAACAGCATTATGAGAATTTCCCTTAGAAGAAGAATGGAAATAATACTATGTTTAGGTTAGATAATGAGTATATTGTGGCTTGAAATAATTTTTTCTTTACTAGAAAACAGTATTTTGATTTGTACTATCTTCTCTAGAATCTCTCTCTTAAAAAGGTCAAAGAGTTTAGCCAACAGAGATTCAACCTCTATATCTTTAACTGGACTGGAGGAATTATGTCAATAAAGGTTACAACTTTGAGGATTAAGGATAAGTTGGAAACAGATCTTACACTGATAAGGATCTGTGTAGAGAAGGTGAACTGAAAATAACTATAAAATGGTTTGAGCTTTGAAGTAGGTCAAAGGTAGGATTTGGTCCTTATTCATACGTCCTATTCAGACAATGATGTAAGGCCCAGAATGCCTCAGAAGAGTCATGTACTTCTTGAAGGGGAGAATGTACAGGCCATGCCAAGAGAGAAGAATGGGAGATGAGGGGTAATTGACTAGTGGGATCATTTAGTCTTTTGTGAAGAAACACAATAAATTAAACTTTCCCTTTGAGTTCTTGATGTAAACAATGTATGGTAGGACAGAATCTAACATTATATATCACCTGTGGGTCAAAAACTTAATATGTATGAACTTTCAAGACAAACGTGAGTTTGACAGTATGAAATTTACTCTTCATTGAGGAAACTGAGGTCCAGGGTTGGCATTTAATAATATTTCACACTGGCCATTTTACCTAGGTTATAAGATAGAATCAGGATTCTGAAATTCTTATTCTAATAATTCACCTTTTTGCAGTATACAATGGATTTTAGCAAGGAGGCACCATTTAAGAGAGAGTGATGTGTTATGAAAGGAAGGAAAAGTGACTTGTTACAGCCAAAATAAGCAATAACAATGCTTAACAGTTTCTCAGCTGGAAAAAAAAAAAATACAGCTTGATCTTGGCTGTGGTCTAATGAAGGATGTGACTTCCGTCTCATTGTTAGGAAAGCTCAGATTTGTTTTTCTGCAGTGACGATGGTTCCCCTGATGACCCAGGTGGCAGTCTTATTGATTTTTATGACTAAATGAGTTGCTGCAGCTTATATGCATAACTAGGCTTAAGTGCTTCCCTGAGTGAAATTGACAGTTCATTTTATCTGGTTTGCACAGAATTCTTGTCCTTTGCTTTACACATCTTATAAGCAATGTGAGAAGAAGTTGATTTTCTACTATTTACATTAGGCAGGCAATGTTTACTCTCCAGGGCTGGGAATTGGCCCTGGAGAAGGAGTGGGAGGGTGGGTTGGTATTTTCTTAGCAGAAATCTTATGCCTTCTTTAGTTGAGGGTGCCATAGGTATAATTCTCTCACTCTCCTATAACTCCTCTATGTCTACCTATTTCTTTCAATATAATTTGCATTTCATCCGGTCCAATACACAAAGGCTGAACCTTGAAGCAAAATGGTTGAAAGACACAAAATAGTAACTGAGAAAGTCAGACTAGAGGATATTGGTTGCTCTTACCTACATTCTAGCATCATGCCATCAGACAAGATTTTAAGAATGAAAAGTGGTCATTATACATTTTAAGCCTGGCCTTGCCAAGTGTGTATTTTACACTATTAGGAACTTGAATATGTTAATCATCTCAGAATCCTCAGTCTTTGCCCCCTCACTCACTTTAAGCTCACTATTAACATTATTTCCCTTCCTTCCCCAGGTGGCTTCTTTAAAATCAACCCCTTCTTTTCCCTAAACTATTCATTGCAAATCTTCTCTCTACTCTTCAATCTTCTCATCTCCCATATCTGTGCTATCAGTAAGTCATCTTGTCCCAGTGTGATTATTGTTTTTTAATATAGCAGCTTTACAGAAATTGTAATTCACATATCATTCATCCATTTAAAATATCCAATTCAATAGTTTCTAGTGGACTCACAGAATTGCGCAATATTACCATCATCAATTTTAGAACATTGCCATCACTGCAGAAAGAAACCCCATACCCATTACCAATCATTCCCCTCTTCCACCCATCCCCAGCTCCTGGTAATCCCTTATCTGTAGATTTGCCCATTCTGGATATTTCAAATAAATGGAATCATACATTTGAGTTTTCTGTGCCTGGCTTCCTTCACTTAATGTTTTCAAGGTTCATCCACATTGTAGCATGTATCAGTACCCCATTCATTCTTCTGAGTAATATTCCATGGTATGTATATACTACATTTTGCTTATCCATTCATCATTTGATGGACAGTTGGGTTGTTTCCACTTTTGGGCTATTATGGGTAACGTTGCCATGCATGTTTCTTTCAAGTTTTTGTTTAAATCTATGTTTTCACTTATTTCAGGTATACATCTAGGAGTGGAATTGCTTCTAGATATGTTCTCATGACTCAGTTTCTTCTGAATAGCCCACACTCATGCTTATAGTACCAGGCTTTGTTAGTACTTTTCAATTTCACCTTCACTTGGGACCTTCCATTGAGCATTGGACTTACACCTAATTAAATCCTTAACACCTTGACTTAGGTATCACACAGAAACTTTAAACTCAGTGTCACACAACCCAGCTCATGATGTTTTCCACAAAACCCTGATCTGGGGCCAGGGCTCTTTCTCAGTAAATAGTACATTTGTTCTTCTGCTCATAGAAGCTAGAATCGTTCCTTAACTCCTTCCTTACTTCCTGGGTCCAATTAATAACCAGATACATATAATTCAATTTTCTAAGTTTATTCCACATGTATCTACCTTTTCCTGCCTCCATCACAGCTCCTCTCTTTCAGACTTCACTTGGATCACGTTAATTATCTTCCAAACCATCTTTCACATTTGCTCGAGACTTCATCCAAATTCACTCCACCCTCCTTTAAAATCAGGAACATGTTGTTAAAGTGTATGTATGACACTACCCTGCCCAACTCCTCAGCTTTGTCTTCCTCCTCAACCCCTTCTGGGCAGCACAGATACCTTCCTCTCATTTTTTCCAGTTCTTTCAATAGGCTCATTCTTTTCCCAACTTGAGGACTTGTTCAAATATTCTTTCTTCTGCCACACTCTAGCCTCATTTAGAAACGCTACCCGTCTTTACTTTCTTAACCTAAAATTACATCTTCAAAAATCTAGCTCTGACTACATCAATTCTATCCTATAAGCTTTCAATGTGCCCAGTACTTTCCTTTGTAACATTTAAGACTTTTAACAAGATAATATGTAGTTTACTATCTGTCCCTGCAGTAAAATGTGCCCTTAAACAGGAAAAACACCAGGGTGGGCTGGATTACTACATTCTTAGGACTGGCATAGTATCTGACCTGATGAAGGGAACTCAAGAAATATTTTTGAATTAATGAGTCAGTGAACCTCCAACCCACTTCATTCATAATTTGATTTGGCTTATAAATCCAAATTATATAATAGGAGCAAATTAGAAATAACTAGGACCAGAAAAAGTTAAAAAATGAAAACCTTAGTAGATGATGACTATGTGTTAGAATACACCACAAGAGGAAACATATTTCATGCTTTCTAAGAAACAAGGAGCCCAAAGCCCTCTTCCTCCTATTTAAACTCTCAAATAAAGCTCACATCGGGCTCCCTTGTACTGCTGCCCCTGCGCAAGTAAACGCTGATGGTCCTTGACAAGTTTACGTCATATCTTTCTCCTTGGCACAGCCTGTTTATCTGAATTCTGTGTTTTCATCCAAGCCCACAGAGTGCTCGTGTTGATGATATCAGTCCAGTTCCCTCCACTGCTGATCTTTACTCTTGATTTAATTTTACCTCTTATCTTTCCCATCTTTTCCTCTTCCATGACACCAACTCATGCAAAAATCTTGTTTTCAAAAATAAATACTAAATAATATCCCTTAAAAAAAAACTAAGATGGGATTTGGGCTGTATCAATTGTACATGCTGTTTCTGTGATAAAAGTGGAGTTGAAATCATTAAGTAGGAAGCATGCCTGTTTACAGTGTCTGGCCAATAAACCTGATTTACTCACTTTATTCTAGATTTAGATGGCAATCCGAACTATTTCAACCCAAATTGCTGATAATACTTAAATTGCAGTGTTGCTTGATTGCTAAGTAGTGTTAAGGAGCTGTAAAGCCAGTACTCGGTATAATATAGGACTTTGAGCTAACTCTAGGTCATAGGGAACAACTAAATTTAGAGTCAAGAGATTAGGATTTAATCAAGGCTCAACCACCCACTGGGTCCAATCTGACTCCGGACAACTCACTCAAATTTTCTGGGTCTGAATTGTCTCTGTTTATAAGATGGGAAAAGAATTACCTATTTCATTTGGTAGCTTTGAGAACTTAATTTGATAATATAGCTAAAGCATTTGGCCCGTAATAAGTTCTCCACACTTGTTAGTTTAATGCAAATCATATTTTGAATTCTACATTTATCTGACAATAGTATATCCACTAATGGAGATACTCAGTAGACATAACAGGCTTTCCTTTTTTTTTTTCTTTTTTACCAGCAAATACACCAATGTTTGAATTTTAATTTGGAGAAGGTTTTAGCGGAATAGTGTATTAATAAGTTGAGATCTATATATCGATATGTATTTATCTGTAGACATTTACATTGATGTGTATTTATCTATACACATTAACTGTGAATTTTGGTAGGCAAGTGAAATATTACTAAGTTATTTAATGCAAGTGTTGTTAACAAACTTTTTCTGTAAAGGACCAGATAGTAAATACTTTAGGCTTTGCAGATCATATGATCTCTCTTTCTCAACTACTTAACTCTTGGAGTGCAAAAGCAGCTATAAAAAATACTTAAACCAATAAGCATGTCTATGTTTCAGTAAAAGTTTACTTATAGAGAGGAATTTTAAATTCACATGTCATGAAACCTTCTGAAGTTTTTCAACCATTTAAAAATGTTAAAACAAACAAACAAACAAAAATAACTTAGCTCACAGGCCTTCTAAACACAGGTGGCAGGCCTGACGTACCCCATAGGTGGTGGTTGCCCCCTGGGCACACCATATGACTTGTTGAATTATTATGTTCACTTTTCATTGATCCTCTAGTCTGCAAAATACATAAATTCAATAAGCACAGGGTTGTTTTATTTTCTGATGTATTCCAAATGCCTGGACAGTGACTAGCATTAGTTAAATAATAAAGATTTGTTAAATAAATGATCTTTTTCCTCCCAAACTCTTTATGGTAGAAATCTCTAGCAACACGAGTTTGTACATGCTCTTTGACATGCTCCCACAGACAAAGAGGGTTGAAGATTTTAAAAAGGTGACTTTTGACTTAATGACTATTACTCTAAAGTAATAATTATAATTTAACCATGGTGTCAAAAGAAGTATATGTTAAAGGTTAATAGCTTTTTCATGTATATGTATAGAAAGTGTGTAGTTATATACAGAAATATATACGTGTACACACACAACTATTTTCTAAACATATACAAGTTCTATCGTGACATCAATACTTCACAGAGCTAACTTACATATGGGTTTATATAAATTGTTATTCCAGTGTAAATTATTTCTTTGAGTATGGTACATAAACAGATGTTTAATCAGGGCAGCTAAGTGGTAATGACACTAATTAATCACAAAATGAAAACACATTCACCTTAGAAAAACCAACACTATTAAACTCTAAGAGATTAATTGGCTTAAAAAAAAACACATTGTAACATAATTATCTTAGGACAAGTTCAAATGTTCTGTTGAATCTATGTTTGTATTCAGTAAGCATGAAGACCAAACCATTCACCATAAATCATAATCCACCTTGGTAACAAAAGGGAAAAGAAGCATGTTTTTACACAATATTTACATAGCATAATTTCTCAGAAAAAAAATTCTAAAATAAATCTGTGTAGTTAACCTTTTAACTTCTACATATAAAACTGTCTGTAAACATTTTAGAATGGATATTCTATACTGCAGATCAATTAATCATATATAATTCTATAGAAAATGTAGTAGTTTCCCTATCTCAAGTAATTTTTAGTAGGCCAAAGTGGACTATATTCAGTTATCAGATTTATATCACATCTTCAATAAAATGAGAACTAGAAAAAATAAAAGTAACTCTTAAAATCCTTATACAATGGAGTTACTGCTGTGAGATTTAAATTTAGCCAAAATCATAATTTAGGAGTTGCAAATTTATTGTCATAGTTGAATGCTTGAGGAGAACAATTTAATCCACTTGTAAACTCAAAGTTAATTAAAACAGTTTTTTTAAATGTTTTATTTATTTATTCATGAGAGTCAGAGAGAGAGAGAGAGGGGGGTAGGGGCAGAGGGAGGAGCAGGCTCCCCGCCTAGCAGGGAGCCCGATGCGGGACTCGATCCCAGCACCCTGGGATCACGACCCGAGCCGAAGGCAGACACCTAATCATCTGAGCCGCCCAGGCGCCCCCCAATTAAAACAGTTTTTATGTTAGTTTCAACAAAAGTCTCGCTAGCATCTTGGCACTTCTGCATCAAAACCATTCTCAATCACCGTCTTTGTGCGTTCCTGTTACCGCTGCCAGAAAGCTTAGAAAATTCAGTACCAAGGGCATTAAGCTTAATGTGTTAAATAGCAAGGACCACTTTGCACAACATTTTGAACATACTGCAACGTGCCATCTAGTTTCCACTCCAGTAGTAAATGTCATCACCAAAGGAGTGAACAGTCACAGACAGCAAAGCTGTACCTGGCATAGTAAACAGCACCTGTGTAGCAGGTGAGGGACTAACACAACATGTAGAGATTAATTATTCCAAGGCTCACACTTTGAATCATAGAATCAAAGTATAGCAACTATCATCCATTTTCTCAGATGCTGTACCCCTGGGGTCATTCATAGATTATCATCTAGCCCTCAATGTGACCATGTTAGGCGTCAACGATAGGCTACAAAAACCCTTCCACATGGTTACTCTGTAACTTTGATTCACTGGTGTTTAGTTTGGCCCCAGTGATCTACTAAAAAGTTCTGTAAAAACATCATGAAAAAAAATTGTATTTAATCAAGTAATACATGAACAAATATTTACTGCAACATCCTCAAATAATATGAAATATATTGAGTAAAATGGGAAAAAGCCTCTCTAAAATGCACACTCACATGCACACATACATCTTATTTCTATACGAATACGAGTGTAATTTATAGAGGGTCTCTTGTCTTTTTTTCCTCCTTGGCTTCATCTATCGGAAAGTGATCTACACCACTATTTATATCTCTATTCCGTTCCTTTTAAAGGCTGAACATACATATACAATAATTTATTCAATTATAATCTTATTTATGGAACTTAGTTTTCCCTTTCCATTTCCAGTATGATACAGAATTCTGCAGTGAACATTTTGGGCATATATCCCGGTAGTAATGTATGACTATTACTCTAGGATAAATTTCTAGAGAAAAATCCTAGGTCAATGGGGATGCGGACATCAAATTTGAAAATAGAGCTAAATGTTCCCTCAAATGGGCTTTACCCATAGAGTCTATGATTTGTTCTGCTTTTTGTATCCTCATGTATAACAGATATTATCAGCCTTTCTGATAATGGTCAAGTATACAGATTAAAAGGACCATCATTGCTTAATTATATTTCTTAGATTGTGAGACCAAGCATCTTTTCTAACACTTTTTGGAAATACTTGTAATTCTTGCTATCTGATCTGTATGTTCTTACTCTTTGTTCATTTGTTCCTGGCTATCTTTCGCTCATTGTTATATAAGCAATGACCCTATGCCTACTATATTTGTTAAAAATATTTTATCTAATTGTCATTTGTATCTTTAATGTCAAATTTTAACATTGAGAATATTTAATTTTCATTTGTCAAATATGTAAATTTTTGCATTATGGTGTTTGGGTTTTGATTCTGACTTGGGAAAGTCTTTCTCCAATATTATAAATCTTTTTCATTATTTATTATTTCTAAACATGTTAAATTTTAGCTCTTGGCTTCATCTAAAATGCAGATGTGAGTGTGTATGGTGTAACTGTGTATGGTATATGGAAGGTGTTTATTTACCAATGGATAGAGTGTAATCAAAGCATAATTTATTGAATAAATAGGTTTTAAAATGACAACTCTATCATAAACTATATCTCTGGAGGCTGATTTGGAATCTAATATGTATTCCATAGATATACTTTTTTCTATTCATGTGTATATTATACTGTCTCTTTTATTATAGATTAATAAACTTTTGGGGCATGTAGCAAAGGAAAACCAGGTCCCTGTACTTCTTTTTAAAAATTGTCATGGTTATACCTTCACATTTTCTTTTATTTTTTTTAAAGATTTTATTTATTTATTTCACAGAGAGAGATGCAGCGAGAGAAGGAACACAAGCAAGGGGAATGAGAGAGGGGGAAGCAGGCTTCCCGCTGAGCAGGGAGCCCAATGCGGGGCTCCATCCCAGGACCCCAGGATCATGACCTGAGACGAAGGCAGACGCTTAACGACTGAGCCACCCAGGCGCCCCCCCCTTCACATTTTCTTATCCATACACATTATGAAATCAGGTTGTCATAGTTGATAAAAAGTCATTTGAGATGTTGATTTGCATTACATTTAAAATATATACATATATATTTTTACAGTGAGAAGATCTTACAGAGTGTCCAAGATGTCTCAAGGAAGTTGGAAAAGAGAAGCTGAGATACCTTACAAGACTCCAAAATTCTGCTCTCTAGGCCTGTGATGCTATCCTGTAATTTCAGTATGCACTGGACTAAGAGAGGCTTACGCATAGGCAACTCAAATAAAACATAATGCTAATATTTTAAACTTATAATGAAAAGGATCATTGGGTGAGTTAAGTCCTCATGTCTTCTATATATCATATTTTCTCAATGTAACAAGCTACAGGGTAACACAAATTATAATCAAAAAGTTGATTGAGCATGAAATAAGAACAAAGGAAGTCCATTATTTAATTCAAACATTTAATGATGCAATTGATCCAACTATTCAACAGAGATTCACAAACCACTTGACTTGGACACATAAATTCCCTGTGCCAGGCTGTACTTTCCCATGGGCATTCTTGAAGTCCTTTTGGCAATATTTACCTTTTTTACACTCACATTTCTATACTTGTGTTTTATAGCAATCCCCCTTCTGATGGAAACAGATTTTCTTATATTTTGCATCTGATAAGAATGTGATAAGATGTGCATAACTGAAATCCTGATAAACAGTGACTTGAATGACTCAATAGTAGTAAATGCAGCCAAGGGGGGGAAATGGTTGGGAATAGGTACAGTGCTGTTCATGTAGGGCCATGGTTCATCTAGGTACTAGCAAATCCCATCAGCTGGGTCACCATTTTGCTAATAATACTCAATTTATCCATTCTATAGTGTTAGATATTATTTTTATAGTTTCAAGTGGGTACCTAATTCATATTGGTCCCACATTCCTGAGAAGCATTTTATTTATTCTCTCATGGTCTAGATGTACTTCTGTTTCTTCTTTTATATTTGATTTCTTTAGAACAAACACTCTTAAAATTTCTATAAAACCACAAAAACAACCCTGAATAGCCAAATCAATCTTGAGAAAGAAGAACAAAGCAGGAAGTATCATACTTCCTGATTTAAAACTGTATTACAAAGCCACAGTAATCAAAACAGTATGGTATTGGCTTCAAAACAGACATATAGATGCATAACAACATATATCCACCATTACAGTATTATATAGAATAATTTAATTGCCTTAAAAATTCTCTGTGCTCCACATATTCAGAATGTGCAACACAGAGAAAACCCTAATGTAAACTTAGACTGTAGTTAATAATAATAGATCAACATCAGCTCATAATTTTCTAAGAAATGCACCACACTAATATGAGATGTTATTAATAGGAGAAACTGGGGAGGGGAAGGTGTTGAGTGGGGACATTGGAACTCTGTGTACTTTCTGCTCAATTTTTCTGTAAACATTTAACTGCTCCCCAAACTAAAGTCTATTAATTTTTAAAATGAGACATATTTAATTATGGTCCTCTTAGAATATTTGCATTTTTTAGTGAGAGCAAAAATGTAGTATTAATAAATGGAACATCAAAAAAAAAAAAACAGACACATAGATCAATGTAACAGAATAGAATGGCAAAAAATAAACCCATCTGTATTCAGTCAATTAATTTACAATGAAGGTGCCAAGAATATACAATGGGGAAAGGACAGTCTCTTCAACAAATGTTGAGAAAACTGGACAGCCACATGTAAAAGAGTGAAACTAGACATCTTACAGCATACACAACTATTAATCCAAAATGGATTAAAGCCTTAAAGGTAAGACTAAAAACAGTAAACTCCTAGAAGAAAACAGAGGCAGCAAGCTCCTTGACATCACTCTTGGTGATGTTTTTTAACACCACCAAAAATTTTGATTAACACCAAAAGCAAAGGCAAGAAAAGCAAAAATAAACAAGTGGGAGACTAAAAAGCTTCTGCACAACAAAGGACACCTTCAGTAAAATGAAAAGGAAACCTACAGAATGGGAGAAGGTATTTGTAAACCATATATATAATAAGGGTTTAATATCAAAAATATACATGGAGTTCATACAACTCAACACCAAAAAAACAATTTCATTAAAAAACAGAGTATCCAAAGAGACATTTTTCCAAGGGGAAGATACAAGGGGCCAAAAGACACACACACAAAAGTTCAACATCACCAATTACCAGGGAAATGAAAATCAAAACTACAATGAGATATCACCTCACATTTTTCAGAATGGTTATTAACAAAAAGACAAGAAATAGCAAATGTTGATGAAGATGCACTGTTCATTTCTATGTGAATAGGTGCAGCCACAATGGAAAAGAATACAGAGTTCCCTCAAAAAATTTAGAAATAGGACTACCATATGACCCAGTAATTCCATTTCTGGCTATTTAGAGGAAGGAAAAGAAAACATATTAACTCGAAGATATATATGCACTCCCATATTTGTTGCAACATTATTGACAGTAGCCAAGACATGGAAAAACCTAAATGATCATCAACAGGTGAATAAAGAATATATATAGATGTAGGTATATAAACACACACATACACACAATAGATTATTATTCAGTCATAAAAAAGAAGGGAATCCCACCATTTGTGACAACACAGATGGACCCCTTCAGGGCATTTATGATAAGTGCAACGAGTCAGACAGAGAAAGACAAATACCATATGATCTCACTCACATGTGGACTCTAAGGAAAAGAAGAAAACTAATTCATGGATACAGAGAACAAACTGGTGCTTTCCAGAGGCAGAGAGTGGGGGATGGGTAAAATGGGTAAGGGTGGTCGTGGGTACAAACTTTCAGTTATAAAGTAAATGTGTCAAAAGGATGTTTTGTACAGCATGAGGACTGTAGTTAGTGTTGCTATGTTTCGTATTTGGGAGCTGCCAGAAGAGTGGACCTTGAAAGTTCCCATCATAAGAAAAAGAATTTCTGTGTGTGTTGATGGATGTTAACTAGACACCATGGAGATCATTTCCCAATGTGCGCCATGTGTGAAATCATTATGGTGTTCGCCTAACTTTAATATTATATGTCAATGGCATCTCAAAAGAATTACAGTTCTTCAACTAATTTAAAGTAGCTACCCTATCTCCCATGGTATGATTTTAATTTTTGTGTATTTCTACATTTTTCAAATATTTTGCTACATGATGATGTCCAGATACCTCGCCATCCTACTCACTGTTCTGTTTGAATTTTAAGTACTTAGTATGTATCAAAAACATGGAGGCTGTAACTAGACACAAGAGTACTGGTGTTGCTTAACCAGCATGTGTTCTCAACCCCTTTTTTGTACTGTCAAGTGTATTTTATTAAACAATACCTGATCTCCACATTTCTATTATGGACCCATTTTTTACCAATACAAATACATTTTACGTGGAAACATCTTCCCAGTTCTCCTGCCTTAATATTTAAAATTTTTACTATTAGAGTCACAAGGATGAAAAAGTCACAATCCTTGTAGAGATACATGACAGCACAGTGGTGCACTGCACCTCAGAAATACACCAAATGTCCAAAATTGTCCACATTGCCCACTGTATGTCTGGCCCATTCTCCTTTGTTGGAAATGTTTTCTCAACCAGAAGCTCTCCTGAAGGGGTGGGCCAAGATGGTCTCCTTGCTGCTAAATAACCCCATTTGCTGGTCACAGCTGTGTGCACACATGCATATCTGGCTCAGGGCACTTATTTTAGGGGAATTCAATTCATTAGTCTAAGCTTATCCAAATATACGCTTCCTTTAATAAATTTTGGATTGTAAAACTGAGAGATAATTCAGATTCGTATCAGTAGAAATGAAAGAGGTTATAAAACTAGTTCTAGACAATGTCACATACAATTCAAAGCTGTGAAATACAAGGAAGCCAAAGGAGGAGAGAAAGGTGCTCTGCAGAGAAAAGTTGGAGATGTGAGGTAAACAGAGCTATACACCGCTGAGGGCCCATGAACTAAAGAGAGAGTAGCCTTGACTCATGACTTTCCATTTGGCTGTGAATTAAAAAAATCTTCGTGGTTTGGGTGAAAAATGTCTTTTTGTCCATGGAAAGCTACCAGATTCCCCTGTGTCTCATCAATAATACCCTTTCATATTTGAGCTGCTTTGATTGGACTTTTCTTCCTTGTAACAACATTGTGAGTTTGTAAGTCAGGCATCATGGAACTAGAGAAATGCAGTCACCAGTTTTGCTCTGGAATGTCAGGGAATGCTCCATTGAGTAGGTGGCCTATGTGCTGGGTCTTGAGGAATGAACATAAATTGGTAAAGAAATGAACAGATGAATTCCATGCAGGGGTCAATGAGGACACAATCTGAACTATCTGGGTTTTTTAAGGAAATATTTGGTTACATTAATTTCCTTAGATAACTAAAACCAGTTGATTTTTTACTAGTATAGTCAATAGACATGTGACTTTTGTCAAAGACCAGAAGGAAGTAAGGTAGCAAGGCATGTGGGTGTCAGGGGAAGAACACTCCAGCCAGAGAGAATAATAAGAACAAGAGCCCTAAGGTAGGACCTGTCTGGTGTATCTTAGGGACTACCAGGGCAGTGTGACAAAGAGTGGTGTGAATAAGACATAATGTGTTGGGAAATGAGGTCAGGCAGCGATTGGGAGCAGAGCATATGAGGTTCGGCAATGCAACCTAGGAATTGGGGACTTTATGTTGATCAGGATGGGAAACTGTGGAACATTTTTGAGCAGAGAAATGATTTTAAAGAATCATCATTAAATATACTTAAGTGAAACATAAATTCATGACTACTTTTAATTTACCAAAGACAACTTCCAGATTGTAATAATGTAATCATAATTAATAATTAGTTCATATATAAGCTACTGAAAAATTAGATCAATGGACATACTTGATATTCTTTAAGTAATCCATAACCCCCTCTCTGTGTAAAAGTTTTAGTAACAATTTTATAGAAAATATGACACCATATTCTGTAATGAAAGCCTGGAACTGAGGAAATTTGTTTTCTCAAATTAAGTGCTATTAAAAAAAAGTGAAACAAATATTCAAAGAACACAACAGACTATACAGTACACAAAATGTACTAAATAATTGCTAATTCTCACTATTATTAAAAATTGACATTTTTATAATCAACTTAGAGATAGAGGATAATACTGATATTCCACTTTGAAAGAGTGGGCAGCCTAATCACTACCTATAGAACATTCAATTCGAAGCAATGTAAATTTGTGATGAACACTCTCTTTATTAACTACACAGAGTAATCTGTGGAATGGGTATGTTAGTAAAAGCTAATTAAACATCAGATGATATCTACCAAACTGTTTATTTCTAACTAGTGGATCTTAAGCCATACTTTAAAAATGACAACCTTAAATAGCAATTATATAGACTGAATTAGACAGGCTTCAGGTAAAATGGTCAATAAGATACAGGAAAATTATTTCCATTCATTTTGAATAAAAAGTAAGAATCTCTGAACCTAAGCTATTTCTTCCATTTCACTCTCATATTTTATTACTTGGTAATTCTAAAAAATTAAAAGTTCCCAGAACACACTGTTTAGCTCCTCTATAACTGTAAATGCTGTTCCCTCCACCTGGACAGGTCTTCCAACCTGTCTGCCTAGCGAATTTCATATAGGGTCCCTCCATCTGAAGCTTTCCCTCAACAGAGGCACAGTTCACTCCTCCTCCTCCTGCTTTCCTGAATTAGTTTTCTATTGCAGCTATAACAAAACATCTCTCTCTCTCTGACTATAGTCTGGAAAAGCTCTCCACTTTTCAGGACTCATGTGATTAGGTTGTAGACACTCATATCATCCAGGGTCATCTCCCTGTGTCAAGATCCCTAATTTAAATACATCTACCAACTCCTTTTTCTATATAAAGTAACATATTCACAGATTTCAGGAATTAGAATATGGATATCTTCAGAGGCCATTATTCAACCTACCACAGGACCTAAAAGCCTAAGTCATCCACTATAGTAACTACCATGGGTACTGTAATTATTGGTTTGTAGTCTTTCGATAACACTGCATTCTTGGACAGTAGGGTTTATATTTGTTATACCCATCATGTTTGACACAGTGCCTGATACAATACTAAGTAGCTCAAATAAATGAATAAATTTATAAATCAATAAATATACCATTTAAATCTATATGGTGCTATTAAAATAAAGGACAATGAAAATTCAGAAGTAATGAGTGGATATTTTAGAGAAGTTACTGTCCATAGGACAGTCATACTGTAAAGATTTTATTCTTTAGTACATTTGGGATACTTTTACTCTATAAATCATTTTATATAATTTGGAGATAAATTTTGTATTTGTTATATCAATATTTTGATGACACGCACAATAACTTTTTTTATGGGTTTTCTCATTAAAATTGAAGTAATGATGGGATTTTATTTGTTTTTAGTTCATATTTGTTTATATTTTACTGTTTTGTGGAACAATGGCTATTAAATATTTAAATTAGGTCATTAATTGTCAACATCTAAGATCATTACATACCAGGAACTGATATTCCCTCAGAAATTAGCCAGAATAGACAGGCTACAATTTTTATTTTTCTAAAAAGAAATTAAAACTAAAATTCCTTCACTATTTTGTAATGATTTTCTTTCAGAGTTGGTCATATGGTTTAGTAATAGAAGCTCCATTTATAGTTTAAGATTTTATTTGTTTTTCAGTTATTTAAATGATCATTAGGCAAATATTTAACACAGGTTTCTCTGAAAAGTCATATGCAGAATGGAATCAAAGACTGAGAGATCTTCTAGCCAAATCTAATTTCATTCACATACCAGGAATTGAAGACTTCTAGAATCAAATGAATTGTATAATTTTACACTAGAGAGGCTTCTGTACATTTTCTAAATAGTATAGAAGTCATGATGTAAAGAAAGATTTTTACATCTCAGACTGTCCATAAAGTAAGCATATTCATAATTTATTCTGTGTCAAAATTCTGATGAGAATTTAAATAATAGCATTTATAAAAAGAGCAGCTTTGAGCCTATTCTTCACCTTGGTGTGGTGTTATTTTAATCCTCCATCTGGTTTTCAAATAGGCATAGTGCTAGTATTCAAGACAATAATTACATTAAATTAATTATGAGCATGATCCAGTGCTTTGTTAAAATCAATGCATATTACACCTGGACTTTCTCTTTATAGACCAATGTTTTACTTCCATAAAGTTTATTGACAAATTATTTTTTCCCTAAACTTCTATGACTTTTCGGTATTATCTTTATCTTGTTTGTTCATGGATTTTTCTTTAAATTGACTACATAATAAAATCAAACTAATCACACAATAATTATCTTCTTTTATGTCTTAGTATTTTATCAGACTTCTTTCTATTTCACCTATTTCTCCATAAATTTTCAAAAGAGCTTTGTCAATAATCTACTTTTCCCAAATGCAGGGCAGTGCTTTGCATTAATATGTGTAGCTACATATTAGAGAAAATAACACATTTAATTTTTTGAGCAGTAATACAGGAAAAAGAATCATTGCGACACATAGATCTCAAGTAGTACCAAGAGGTTGTAACAAGAGAATAAACTCAGTAATTCTTATTACAAACTTGATCTTAGTAGTAAAAAAGGAGTTAACTATATTTGGAAAAAATGGCCTCAATTTAATGAAGTAGTGAGCTTAATATTTCAAAATTCCATTTAAAAAAATAGAGACTATTTCATAAAGGTTACCAACACACCATTTTATCAATTAGTGGTTAAAAACAACTTTCTTTTTCTTTTAAAGATGCATAGAACATTTAAATAATTAAACCATTAAAATTTGTTTTTGGATAGATATTCCTGTTTTTACACATAATTCAGATTGCGTATTCCTAGAAGTAATTTCTGTTTTTGTGCATCAGCTTAGAAATAGATGAACGAAATGTTGACAAATTCAATTTATGTCCTCCTGCTTCAAAGCAAATCAGTAAAATGCTAATTTCTTAATATCACACTCATAGAAAAATTTTAATTTAGCTATCATTGGATATTTACCCATAAACTAAAATTCTATCTAGTGGATAATTTCGAGAATATAATTTTGAGCTTCACATTCATATCCAAATCTTGACTAGAAGATCAGCAGTGGAGGTTAATACTAATCAGAAAAAAAATCTGCAAAAAGGTAAATACTATCACACCCAGCAAATGGCCATCAGTGTCTAGTAATTGAGAGTATATGCCATACTTTACTTCAAGAATATTATCAGAAGACAGGAACACACACTTTCCCTCTCCAACATGTGGTTGAATTTCAGGTTTACTTAAACAGTTCATCATATTGAGTACTTTGTATTTTGTATGACTTAATTTAGCAAGACATTGAGATCTCTAAGCAAATGAGGTAAGAAAACACATTTGAGTGGGGAGATATGATCTTGGTTTAGTGATACACTTCAGAGTAAACATTATCTGGGTTTACTTATACACTTCTATGCTGTGAAGGGATCTCCATATTTTGAATTTCCCATCAGAATGACCTGTGGATGAACACAGAGTGCAGCTGACCACCTGCCTCATGGTAGGTACACAACATCTGTGAACCATAGGATTCTCTGTGCCTTGGTTTTCTTAACTGTAAAACAACCTCCAAATTCCTTCCTGGCTCCCAATCTATTATAGTAGAATAAAATCTTATTGTTTCTACAAATACAGAAAGTGTTAAAATCATGAAGTCAGGGCAATTAAGGGGTTATTAAGACATCGTTTTGAAACAATGAGATCCCAGGTTGGGGTTTCATGGAAAACAACGTATACAATGAAAGTTTAACTACAAGGGTATCTCTCTTGGTTGCCTGGATTATAATGACCCTCCTCATCTTAATTATAAATAGTAAGAAAAGACATTCATGTTAAATAAATATTAATGGCAGAATAATTCATGATTGAGTTAGCTCCCATTTGGGAAACAGGAGATGCATTTGGATGATGTACCAGAGCAGCACACAAAGAGTGAATGGAAGGTTAAATAGATATAATGAACCAGATGCTCAAAATTTCCTGGGTAAAGAGACCTGGTCTATTCCTTAGTCATACTTTGTATGACTCTATCTGGCATTAATATTTTTTGTGTGGATCCACTTTATACCACCTGTTCTGACACTTGGAAGAATACCCTAGGTAGAGTAGCAAAGGTGGATCAACTCTAAAAACACCAGATAGAATCATTTATCTTCTTTGTAATTGTACCACACTTTCCAATAAATGTAAGATGACAGAGGACATGTAATGCAGACTTTTTTTTTTAAGGTTGAATCCCCTGGGGGCGCCTGGGTGGCTCAGTCCATTAAGCGTCTGCCTTCAGCTCAGGTCATGAGCCCAGGGTCCTGGGATTGAGCCCCACATCAGGATTCCCACTCAGTGGGGAGCCAGCTTCTCCCCCCCTGCTTGTGCTCTCTCTCTCGCTCTCTCTGTCAAATAAATAAATAAATAAAATCTTAAAAAAAAAAAGGTTGAATACACTGAACACTGGAGAGATGAGAGTCTAGAGATTTTAAACACTAGTTTCATATTCCTCATTTTCATTGCCCTAATCATTTGGCATAAACAGGATATCATGTATTATGAACTTCCAATATTTACACAAGGACAAAGTCGTCTTGAAAATAATTTACTCTTTTACTTAAATTTCACTCGTCTGACTTTGCAAACCCAGTGCTCTTGTTGAAAAAAAAATCTTGAAATTTTTAAATATATAAAATATATATACTGAATTGAATTTATAAACTATATATAAAATCTTAAAGAATTTTGAAAAATCTGATTATCAAAAAGGGATCCTAACTACACTGAAACATATATGTAAAGAAAAGTATCAGTGATGTACCCTTAAAGTGACACCTGAATCAACAGTTTAAGATCATTGGGGAGCCTGGGTGGCTCAGTCTTTAAGTGTCTGCCTTCAGCTCAGGTCATGATCCCAGGGTCCTGGGATCCAGCCCCACATCGGGCTCCCTGCTCCATGGGAAGCCTGCTTCTCCCTCTCCCACTCCCCCTGCTTGTGTTCCCTCTCTCGCTGGGTCTCTGTCAAATAAATAAAATCTTAAAAAAAAAAAAAAACATTCTAAGACCATCATACCAGGGGTTATTTATCTCTATTAAGCATCTTCTGTGGAGCCATCTCAGGGAAATGGTGGCTTAGTAGAAAGGACCTGGGAGCCTGTCAGAAGACAGGGCTCATATTCTAATACCACCATAGTGACACTTTGGGAAGAAGACAGTGTAAGTCTAGTTCCTTTCTGTAAATCAGGAATAATAAAGTCACCAATCTTCTAGTCTCTGTGAGTGATTACTCATTCATTGAATACATATTTGTGTGAGGTCTAAACTTTTTACTGGAATTAATGAAATAAGAAAATAATGAATAAATAAAAGGAATATTAATCACCTGCTATTTGCCAGGCATTATGGTGAATGAAAAAAGATACAGGAGCTAAATCATTTTGCTTTAGTTTAATCTTATTTATAAAAATGGGCTTTGAATTATTGGGAAGCTTGTCCTAATTTTTTTTCCCTTTGGTTATTTGTTCAACAAATTTTAATTCAGCATGTCCCAAATGCTTGGCACTATTTCTAGCATCTGATGACACAGGGGTGAACAGGAGTAACAATGCCCTTACTTTCAGAAATCCACTCACCTTCTAGGTTTTAAAATTAACACTGTAACAATCAGAAAACAATACTAATCATAAAGCAACAAAAATAACTAAACTATGTAGAGAAGGGAAAAGTTAGCTATCCTGAAAGCCTTTACTTTTCACCTCCCTTCTTAGTAATTTTATAGAATTAAAATCACTCACATTTCAAACACAAAGGAATTCAGGGAGTATTATGAATATTGAACAATTTAATAACAGTTAAATGAATAAAGTCTTTAGAAAAATCATATGTAAGAGAACACTGCTAATTTGATTCTGAAAAACACTGCAAACTAATTTGTTTTTGTCTTTTTTTTTAAAGAGAATGGTAGATTTTTTTCAATAAATAAGTTTGTAATATACTTGTGTTATTTCTTTTGCAGAAATTATTAGTTCCATGAATGACTTCTTTACCATTTAGCAAAATAATGTAAAAACGCCGACAATGAAAAAGTTTGCAATTTCTCTGTTAGCGTGTGGATTATGACCTTGCAGTTTATTGACATGGATCTACATCCACTTTTCTACTCCCTCATTAAAAAGAAACTAATAAATATTGTATAATTACAGAACAGTATCTCCAAAATTTTACAACATGCTGGGGTCTGTTTCAACTTTTTTTTTTTTTGCTCCTTTTACTTTTATTTTTTATTATAGTTTTTTATTATTATGTTAATCACCATACATTACATCATTAGTTTTTGATGTAGTGTTCCATGATTCATTGTTTGCGTATAACACCAAGTGCTCCATGCAGTACGTTAAATTCTTAAATCTCACCCATTAACATTTCAGCAGGTCAATATAATTTTTTAGGCATCTTGCCTTCAACTTCGCAAAACCTAATGGACTAGAAATGTGTTGGACAAAACTGAGTATGAAAATATAGTATAGGGGCGCCTGGGTGGCTCAGTCGTTAAGCGTCTGCCTTCGGCTCAGGTCATGATCTCAGAGTCCTGGGATCGAGCCCCGCATCGGGCTCCTCGCTCTGCGGGAGGCCTGCTTCTCCCTCTCCCACTCCCCCTGCTTGTGTTCCCTCTCTCGCTGTGTCTCTGTCAAATAAATAAATAAAATCTTTAAAAAAAAAAAAAGAAAATATAGTATAGTTCTATATTAAATTATGAATTTTGAGTTATATCTCCAGGTGTCTATTGTTTTGAATATAATGAATTAAAATTTGACTAAGAAACATTCACAGGTAATCATGAGGGAGGTTTTGGAGGAAGGCGTGACTCCATTCTTCTAGAGAAGAGCAAATAGAGCTATGCTGCTGGACCATGGGGGAAAAATCTCAAAAGCTGAGTTTAAAGTTGGGTGGAAGAGAAGCATGAAGAGAATTTCTGTTCCCTTTACGAATCTTCTGTGACATGAGTAAAACACTCCATAGGAGCACAATTAGCTTAAGGTTTGGGGGGCTTCTAATCAACTTTGAAATTCTTAGAGATTTGTCAAGAGCTTCCAACTGACTTTTAAGAGCTTTTTGGCTTCCACTTTGATTCAATTCACTAAGAACAAGATCAAGAAAAGAAGCTACAAGTTTAACCAAATAATAAAAAATAAACCACACAAACATGTTACATTTCAATATCCTTAGAAATGGCTACCGTCAAACTCAAGGTGCAATGGAAATCAAGACCATAAAGAAAAAAACATGCATTATCATTATGTTGTATAAAACTAATTTGGCCCCAAATATCTCAGAAACCTGCATACTATCAGTCTGAAGAATGCTGAGACTAAAATCTCAATAGCTATGCTGAAAGGAAGTTTACATGGAACTGCCTATTTACAGTTTCCTTATTGTCATTAGTAAAATCAAAATCAAGTGCATACATGGTATTTAGTACTTCTCTTATTTGCCCCAACTTCCTGCCATTAATAAAGTGACGGCTGATCTTAATACTGAAGAGGTTAAATGCTAAAGGAGATAGTATTACTTAATCCTGATTAGTTCAAATTCTAGTTAAAGTCATACCTAGCACAATGATTATGCTCACCAATTTCTTTCCCACTCAACACATTACCAAGGAGAATACAGACTTTTTGAGAAAAGGGGATCAACTAGATCAACTGCTTTCAATAAAGGATTTTCTTATGTACAAACAGTGGGGCATAAGGTTGTTGGGTCAGTAGATCATTAAATGCTATACATATATACACCTATATATTAAATTATTCTTTTTTCTTTCTAAAGACAATTAAATACAGTTAAGAACTTTTTTTCAAGCAAACAGGGAGCTTTCAGACAATTCTTTCTGCCAACCAAGGCAGCCTACCATAGAAAACTTAGCAAGGTACCATTTACTTCATGTTAATGAGAAGAGTATGCAATGAACCCACTGGAGGAAGAGTTCTGTGTTCTTTATAAGTAACAATGTAACGTCCTCTTCATGTACATGCTTTCTTGTTCAATTTCTGCTCCGATAATTAAAGGCAAAATGTTGGTATCTGCAATAGAATTCACCATAGTAACTTTCACTTTCAATTCTTTTGGATTTCTTTAAGAATATTCTAATGAAATAAGTTCCCAAAACCCTGCAAATTCAATATGGGTTATACACAATTTTTTCCTTATGTATTTTTATCTTCTTGACTTTCTCTTTTTAATTTTAATTTTACTATTCAAAAATTGAATACAATCTTTGCAAGTCACCAGAATAATTTCTTATATTCCTCCACATTGGTTGAATTTAATCAGTGAAAGGAAGTTTAAATATAATATGGTGTTTTGACTTCTAATATAATGGTCTAGTCATTTTTATTAACTCCTTATTGTTTAATCTCTCTCTATATATATGTATATGTATATGTATATGTATATACGTGTGTGTGTGTGTGTGTGTGTGTGTGTGTGTGTGTATATTTCCCCCCGCCAACAGGACAGGTCATAATGCTAGATACCCCTTACTAGGTACCTAGAGTATAGAAAGACTTGTATCACATCTGTAAGGAGCTTACATATTGTAGAAGTTATATTATTTATCTTCCTTCAATTTTCTCAAAACAATACTTCTTTAGAAAATTAAGAAGAATTAAAAACCAAAACCAATAGTGGCAAGTATATCAATTATTGGCCAAGTGAAGAGTCTCCTGTGGAAGTCTGTTACAGGAAGTTCCTCCCATTTTGGGAACAGAAATGCTTCATGATTTCCCATTTTATTTTGTAAATCCCATTATAATGGCACTTTGAAATCAAAGTCAACAACGTCTGTCTGCCCCTGAATATGTCCTAGGAAAAAATTTAACCACCTTATGCCCTACCCCAAGAGCTGATATCCCTTTTTTTTTTTTTATAAATCATATAAGAAAGTTCAGACAATATTTTATTTGTCAAGAATTCACAGGCCTGAAATGGAGAAAGGAAATATGATTCAGGCTTAATCTCTATTTTGAAAATTATTTAATTAACCAAATTATATATTCTTACTAGTAGAATAAAAAAATTACTAAAAAACAAAGTGATAACTGCCATAGGAAATACAGACTTGAGTGCTTTGTAAAGTTCAAAAGGCAGGAGAGAGAAGTTCTCACTTCACAGAAAAATGAAGTTTTGTGGCATTTAGGTTAGATCTTTAAAAACACTAAAATTTGGGCATATGCAAAGACAAGGGGGAAATTCCAGGATAATGGAACAGCTTAAGCAAGAGAATAGAGTTCAGAAAGCAAATAGATTTGCATAATATGCCATGATTAGTGTTATGTGCTGTGAATTTGTACACATAGTGGGGCATAATGTTGTTGGGTCAGTAGATCATTAAATGCTGTACATATATATACACCTATATATTAAATTATTCTTTTTACTTTATTATTTAGACACATTGGAACCTATCTTTTTATTTTTAACCAAATATATCTTGGACATATGATACTGACATTTGTGCTGCTTTATGCTTTATCTCATTTAGAGTCCAGAATCCCACCGATAATGCCAGAAAGACTGTTTCACCACTCCATTCCTTTTTCGAAATGGACTTTGTAGTAGGAGGCAATTCATGAAGAAAAATGGCAAGCTACAGCATATCCCAGAGGCCAGGACTGACTGCAAATTTGAATTTTTTTTTTTCTAAACTCAACCAATACCTGACCACAAACTGAATTATAAAAGCCTAGAGTCAGTCAGCCACAAACAATCGTCTAGAAGGGGTGAGTTGCTGCATTAGATGCCCTTGGGGGAAAAAAAAAAGTACATAATATGATTGTTGCCCTGAAATAACTTAGTTTCCTCGTTGAAGGGATGAGACCCAGGCACACAAAGTGAAATAATAATGAACGATAAAGCATGGTTAGGCAAATACATGATAGATATGGATCTGTCTGAAGCAACAGTAGTTTCTATCCCAGGGCACCTTCATGCCCTAGGTCTCTGTGAGTAATAACTTGCTTCTGAGGGAACTACGTTCAGTATTACAAGAGTCCAAAGGAAAATGCATGGTTCTTTCCTTTTGGCCAGATTCACATGAACTCTGTGTGACAACACTGTTTATCACTAGTAGAAAAACAGGTTACTGCTGCAGGTTTCCAATTTGTACGTGTGTTGGAGGTTAAGCAGCTGGGGTGTTTAAGTATATGGTAGGAAAGGAAGCAATGTGCCTTAAGGAATGGTCTGAAATGAGTATGTAGTGTAAAATTATACCCAAGGTCCCTGATTAATGTGGTAGGCCTAACAGAGGATAACCTATTCAAGATTATACAGTTATAACTATATACAGACCACTCTTCAATCACATGATAACAAGAGTTTCTATTAATACACCCATCACAGTTTTTAATTATTTTTAAGGATCTATATTTTATCTCACTAGACTATGTGATTTTTAGAGTAGACATTCTAATTTATTCATCTCTGCAACCCAGTCTCTAGCATAACACTTGACAGATGTATATAACAAAAAGTGTTTGTGAAAGAAATAAATAGAAATGTGGAATCAAATCATGAAGAATATTTAATGTCAATTGGCAGGATCTTATCTGTAGAGGAGTTGTGGGTGGAGGTTTGGCCTGAGCAGAACTCTAGGAAGATAAATCCAGTAGTACTATAAACTACACGGCACTCGGTCTTACAACCCTGAGATCATGACTTGAGCCAAAATCAAGAGTCAGATACTTAACCGACTGAGTCTCAGGCATCCCCTGATAATGAATTTTAGATCACTGCATTTTAGCATGTCAAGTTTTCCTTCAGAGTCCTACAAGTTGGTGTGATACAAAAATTATACCAAGCTATAGCCTAGAAATTATTTTCTTTTTTCTTTTCTTTTTTTTTTTTAAGATTTTATTTATTTATTTGGCAGAGAGAGACACAGCGAGAGAGGAAACACAAGCAGGGGGAGTGGGAGAGGGAGAAGCAGGCTTCCCGCCGAGCAGGGAGCCCGATGCGGGACTCGATCCCAGGACCCCGGGACCATGACCTGAGCTGAAGGCAGACGCTTAACGACTGAGCCACCCAGGCGCCTTGAAATAATTTATTTTCTAAAATAATTCCACTCGATTTGTTTTAAATGGCAGTTATACAGTGACACTTTGAATATTTGCTCTTTGCTTCTTTTTCTCAAACTTTTCTTCTCATTTCCTCAGATGTTTAGAGTAAAACATCATATGGATAAAGAAATTAAATGACAATGTCGTAAGGGTCAAAAGGAGGAATTAGTAATATTCCATTATCTCTGTAGTGCGTGAAAAGTGGTACAGCATTATTTGAAGGCGGTTAAATTAGCTAAAATATATATTAGAAACTCTAAAACCACCACTAAAATAATTTTTAAAAGAAGAATAATTGACATGCTAAGAGAGGAGATAAAATGTTCAGTGAAAACCTGAGAAAACATTAAAGGAGAGGGACATGCAACAAATATAAAATAGGTTTAGGGGCGCCTGGGTGGCTGAGTCATTAAGCGTCTGCCTTCGGCTCAGGTCGTGATCCCAGGGTCCTGGGATCGAGCCCCGCATCGGGCTCCCTGCTCGGCGGGAAGCCTGCTTCTCCCTCTCCCACTCCCCCTGCTTGTGTTCCCTCTCTCGCTGTGTCTCTCTCTGACAAATAAATAAAATCTTTAAAATAAAAATAGGTTTAAACATGTTAGATAGTAATTCAACTGTATCTATAATACCTTTAAATAATGCACTAATTAAAAGACAGATTGTCAAGTGAATAAAAATACAAGACTCAATTATGTATTCTCTACAAGAAACTCACTGTAAATATAAAGACACAGGTAGGTTAAAAGTAAATGGATAGAGACATATATACCATGCTAAGAGTAATCAAAAGAAAGATGGAGTAGCTACATTAATTTCAGACAAAGCAGCTTTCAGAACATGGAATAAATTAAAAGACAAGCAACAAACTGGGAGAAAATATTTGCAAAATCATATCTAATAAAGAACATATATTTTAAAAATACAAAGAACTCTTTAAACAGTAAGTAAATAAATAACCCATTACTTCCTGACTTTGACCATATTCCCAAAGTGAAATTTATACAAGGACTGAACTATCCTAATGTACAGATATTAGGCAGTTGAGTTTCTCATTACTAGAGTGGGAGATGACAGATAAGTGCAGGAGGCTAGAATGTGTCATGCTGTAATGGTATTCTATAGAATACCTTACTAGCGCTTACTCAAAACTATTAAAGTCGTCAAAAACAATGCAAGTTTTGGAAACTGTCAGACTCCAAAAGAGCCTAAGAAGACATGACTGCAAATACTATGTGTCACCTTGGATGGGTTCACTGGGGGGGATAAAAAAAAAAAAGGACATTAAGTAAAAATGAGGTAATACGAATAAACTATTGTGATGCTTAATTTTATATGTCAATAGGCTATAGTGCTCAATTTTTTGATCAAATACTAGTGTTGATGTTGTTGTGAAGGTCTTCTTTAGTTAACGATTAACATTTAAGGGAGTACGATATCTTGAGTAAAACATATTACCTTGCCATAATGTGGGTGCTCTTCATCTAGTCAGTTGAAGGTCTTAAAAGCATAAGACTAAGGTCCTCCGAGGAGAAGGAATTCTCAAGACTGTTTTCTGGAGAACCCTAATGCAACTATGGACACTGGTTAATAATAATGTTGGTTTATTAATTGGAACAAATGGACAATGTTAATATAAGCTGTGGATGATGGTGGAAACTGCATCAGAGGTATATTGTAACTGTCTGTACTATCTTCACAATTTTTTTTGTAAATCCCAAACTATTATAAAATAAAATGTTCATTTTTAAATAATGATAAGGACAGTTCTCAAATCAGGCTATGTTTTACATATAATTTTAGCCAAATACAGAACCCTAAAATATTAAAAATCAGGGAAAGAAAATCACGACAACACGCACACCTGTCCTGCCTAAATATATGTGTGTGCGTACTCTACATATCAAAGAAAAAAAGAATAATTTGCAAACTAGATCAAGGAATTTCAAAATACTTTCTCAGTGGCAAACCAAAATTACAGATATGGTGGTTCAATTTATGCAGAACATAATTCAAAGAGTACTAAGTACTAAGAATAAGATTAGGGCCTAAGGAAGGCTAAGTATCTTTGGGCAGGGGGCGGGAGGGGGGGGAAAGTACTGAAGGACAAACAGGGATACTTCAATTTGAATTTTTTTATGAGTGAAAAGCCCTTGAAGAACACAGAGTATGTTATCCCTCAGTTACGCATCTTTACCTACCCCACTGACTATTAAACTTATCATAAAGATTCCTTAACAGTTTGTCTAGGCATGCAAATTTAAAAATCAACTCAATAGGGCGCCTGGGTGGCTCAGTTGGTTAAGCGACTGCCTTCGGCTCAGGTCATGGTCCTGGAGTCCTGGGATCAAGTCCCACATCAGGCTCCCTGCTCAGCAGGGGGTCTGCTTCTCCCTCTGACCCTCCTCCCTCTCATGCTCTCTGTCTCTCATTGTCTCTCTCGCAAATAAATAAAATCTTAAAAAAAAAAATCAACTCAATAAATGACATAGTTGTTATAAAATAATTCCTGAAGAAAAGTAACACTTGACTTAAAAAAAAAAAAAAAAGGACACTGGGGTGTCTGGGTGGCTCAGTCGGTTAAGCATTTGCCTTCAGCTCAGGTCATGATCCCAGGGTCCTGGGGTTGAGGGAGTCTGCTTCTCCCTGTCCTCCCTGCTCTTACTCTCTCTTGCTGTCTCTCTCAAACAAATAAATAAAATCTTCAAAATAGAAAATAAAAATGAAAAATAAATTTTAAAAAAGTATACAAGAAAAATCTTAGGTTAAAAAAGTTGAAATTCTGTCAACTAACACTTTAAATTTATAAAATGGATTTTATTGTAGAGACATCTAGTTAAATCAGAAAGACAAAATTTTCTTCTAAAGAACTATGTGCAGGCGATCAACAAATCAAATATATTGTTCTTTTGTAGCTAATTAGTTGAAAATATGTGTCTTATTTTGATTAGAAAGTAACTTCCATGACATCAAATACTTTGAGAAAGGTATGTATAGATAGTACATGTACATGTGTATTGTATGTACACATAGAAACACACCAAGTACAGGAAATAGATAAGCACCTTTTTAGTTCATCTGCCTCTGTAAGTAAGAGCAATGGTCTATTTGACCACTGAATCCTTTGAGGTCCAAAATTCCACTTTGCATTCAATGTGGAAAACGTCTTCCCTTTGTCATTCAGCCTGTGCTTGAATACCTCCAGGGATGGAAAACTCACTTTATGAAATAACCCAGTGATGTCTGGAAAATTCTGAACACTACAAAATTATTCCTGGAAGACATCTAGGAATTTGATTTGTACAAGTATAATAACTGCTAATCTAGAACATTCTTGGGTATTTTTTTCCCAATATGGGGGTAGTTCTAGCCTTTGAAATAGAGTAGGCCACATAGCTCTTTCTCACAGGAAAATTTTCCATGGATAAATACATTTGCTTTTTATTAAAATGTACATTTTTTTCCTCCAGAAAGTCACAGTACGAATGGTTTTTCTCTTTAGTTTTATCACATTAACTCTTTTGGGGTTTTGCTTTAGCTAACTAATGCTGATCTTCTACAATTTCATATATCCTTAAATGGGTGGGTATCTCAATTACTCATGTAATTCATTCCTCTTATCAAATCATTAAGGTGGGTGAGATAAGATCACCTACAATCTCCTTGCCTCCAAAATCCATCCCCTCCTGCCATCATTATGCAGTTTAGCTGTGAGGACTCCAATCTGACCTACATCTTGCTAGATGTGAGCTTTCCTAAAGTCATAACCAATATGCCTTTGGTTCAATATGACTGCCTAAAGGATTTAGTAGTGACCTCTCAAATAAGGAAGCCAGAAGAGAATTGGCCAATATTAGTAGGAAAAAGTCTTTACAAAAGATCATGAATAAATACAGTATCAGATATTAAGGTAAAAATTAGAATATATATTATTCATGTAAAGAGTAATAATCCAGAAGATGGATATCATAATTCTAGTAGCAAATGAATGGATCTATTGTATAACATTTCAACTACAAAATAGAGTCTTTGGAACATTCTGTTATACTTGGGGAGGATCATAACAATGTATAATAAGCCTTAAATAATAATATAAAATCTTTAATAATGTATACAAAATCTTATTCTGCATCGAAGATCCCAAGAAAATGAAATACACTGAGCTTCCAAATAAAAGATTGAATCCTCTGACATTTTAAACAAATTACTGTGAGAAATTTACTATTGTAGCTTATTACTCGCAATAGTACATTTTGTGTTCACAGTTGGACTGCATCTTAATGGACAATCACATCTCATTTCTGGTAAAAATTCAAAAGTAACAGAAAGGTGATGCAGCCCTTGTACCTACTAAATTAGTATTTACAGTTGCAAAAGTAGCAACTAAAAATATGGATTGGAGAATTCACGGCATTACTATAAAAAAGTGATTTGTTTTCTGTGTTTAATACATCAAGAATTCTATTAATGAGATTTTTCTAAATAAAAGGTGTTATGCCTCTCAAGCAATACAAAGCCACTCTGAAGAATGTAAGTGGACATTAATTTCTTGTATGATTTCATAATTAGGTCTCCAGACTTTAAAGCAAAACTGTCATAATTCAAATCCAATTTTAACTCTAAGACTTATAAATAAAATTAATCTATACATTGATACCGTGACTAGTTGAATCAAAGCCCTATATATTTGCCAAGATTTTGCTAAGATAGCTATCATTAATATGCTAAATTTAAAATGGAAACTTCCTCATTAAAAATATATATATTTGATAAAACATAACCCGTTTCTGAAAAATTGCTTTCCACCATAAAAGATAAGGTGTGCATAAAGTCAATGAGGACAAGAGAAATACCAATGAAGACAAAGAATCACAGACCCAGAAGGAAACTGCGGCAAACATCCTGAATAGGATCATGTATACACGTCTGCGGGAACCCTGTGTATCAGGTGTGTGACTCTCTTGCCTATACTCCCATAAAAGGTAGCTGCTCTTTAGCGCCCACGTGATTGTGTCATGCAGAAATGCGGGGCACACAGATGTCTCCATCACACTCCCACTGGCTGTTTATCTTGGTAGAGATCGGCTTATATTTTTTCTTCAAAAAAATCCCTGAGTAGATCAATACTCTTCAGACTAAACAAAACATGTCGGCAAACTACATTTTTTCATCAACTGATGGTCTGCCACCTCTCATCTAGACCATTCAGTAGTTCATATAACTCACTCTCCAGATATAAATCTTTTGGACTAATAGTTGCATTATCTTCTTTAGATATTTTAAGATCTAATATAAAATGATCTTTTTCAGTTTATACTAATTTTCTCCTGTCTTAGAGTAAACTATTATATTTGACCTTTTGTTGACACTAGGTTTACATTGTAGATCATTTTTTAACTCTTTCATGAGCATATACATCATTTAAGCAAATCCCCTGAAGATAAAATTCTAATCAAGTTGTAAAAATGGTGATAAGATGATTATATTTCCTATCTTTAATAACATTACCATAAAGCCAGTTTTATCTGACAAAGTGGTAAGAATTATACATAGTAAATTTTCTAGATTATAGCATTTTACCCATTTAGTAACCAATTTGTTGTATTTCATACTTTTTAATATACTTTCTTAAATGTATAGCCTCCATAAACTCAATAAAATGATTATTTTACATTTTTGTAAAATAGGATACATTTAGGGTATCATAATAACCAAAATAATATACAATGTTTTATTATGTACATACATTAATGGAGCCTCAGAGGTTGATTGTACTATTTGTCTTTGTAAGTCCCAAACTGATTTTGTCTTTGAGATCGTGTGTCTAGGGTTTTTTTATTCTCTACTAGTGTTGGCAGATAGTGTACAGAATGCCCCTCATTCTGTTTTGTGGTACACAATTTCTATTATTTGAGCATACAGATAGTAAGTTAGAAAAACAGGTGGTAAGTCAGAAAAACGCCTAGAGTAAGATTCTAAAAGAGAATTAGAATGGTTCTAATAGGAGTCCTTGTTTCCATGATAGATGGTGCAGTTTTAAGCAGAATCACCCAAGTTTTTTATTTATTTATTTATTTTAAAGATTTTATTTATTCCTTTTAGGGGTGCCTAGGTGGCTCAGTCAGTTAAGCGTCTGCCTTTGGCTCAGGTCATGATCCCAGTGTCCTGGGATTGAGCCCCCTCTCCCCCCCACTAAGTGGGGAGCCTGCTTCTCTCTCTGACCCTCCCCCCACTCATGCCCTCTCCCACTCGCTCTCTCAAATAAATATTTAAAATAAAAAAAAATTTTTAAAGATTTTATTTATTTATTTGAGAGAGAGAATGAGATAGAGAGAGCATGAGAGGGTGGAGGGTCAGAGGGAGAAGCAGACTCCCCGCTGAGCAGGGAGCCCGATGCGGGACTCGATCCCGGGACTCCAGGATCATGACCTGAGCCGAAGGCAGTTGCGTAACCAACTGAGCCACCCAGGTGCCCCTAAATAAAATTTTAAGATTTTATTTATTCTTTTTATTTTAGATTGTGAGAGAGAACAGGGGAAGGGGCAAAGGGAGAGGGAGAGAATCCCAAGCAGACTCCACACTGAGCACAGAGCCTGACCCGGGGCTCAATCCCATGGCCCTGAGATCATGACCTGAGCTGAAACTAAGAGTCAGAGGTTTAACCAGCTGAGCCACCCAGCCACCCCTCACCCAAGTTCCTTTGTATGAAAGTTGTGTGCCCCACCCCTCCCTCTAGCATGCTAATTGAAACACTTGGAGGAAGTATGGCCTGGTAGAAAGAGAATGCATTTTGGAGAGAGATGGTTTTGAGATTTAACCCTTACTTTAAATGTGAACTTAGGTAAATCACGTCATCTCTCTGAGTCTTGTTTCCCAGGCTACAAATAATGCTAACATTCTTTTTTTTTTTTTTAAAGATTTCATTCATCCACTTGACAGAGAGAGAGCGACAGCGAGAGAGGGAACACAAGCAGGGGGAGTGGGAGAGGGAGACGCAGTCCTCCCGCCGAGCAGGGAGCCCGACGCGGGGCTCGATCCCAGGACGCCGGGATCACGACCCGAGCCGAAGGCAGACGCCCAAGAACTGAGCCACCCAGGCGCCCCAATGCTAACAGTCTTTATACAACTAAGACTCTTGTGCAGTATAAATACGGTCGTATATTTGAAGTATTGAGCACAGTCCCGGCACTTAGTTGCCTTTAAGTAAATATTGGCTTTATTTGCCAATAATTACCGATTGTTTATACTATGAACACGGTGAGAAAGAGAAAAGCAGTCCCTGGCCACTTTGTCACTTATATAGCTAGACTCTAAAATTTTCCTGTTGAAAGAAACAGCTTCACAGAATATTAACATCAGCCAAGGTCACCTTGTGACCATAATGGATCCAGAGAAAAAGCAAGACTGCTCCATGACTATTTCTGAACACAGATGGAAGCATAGTCTTTTTCCAAATCAACAAAATTGACTTAAACAACTTATCCTGGCTAATACAAAACAAAACAAACAAACAAAACCCTACTTCTAGATTATTAAAATACCTAGTCATAAAATTATTTCTGCTTCCTGACAGTATCCAATTCAGAGCAAAGAGCTGCTTCCATAGCGATTTCCCCAAATGATGTAACATGAACCCAAATCTTAGAAGTCTTTGTAACACCCTTTTACTGAGATGCCCCGTGCCTCCTTATGGTGAGTGTCCTCTCAGCAATGAGCAAAAAAGTCTAGCTTGTTCAATCCCAGGTGTATTCCTGATAGTCATTGGCTGGAGAGAATTCACAAAGGAATATCAAGGAAAGTTCCAAAATGGGGCAGTCTTTTTTGTCAGAGATGACATTTATAGTCATGCTGTTCTAGCCACCATATAGGCCCCAAATTCTTTCATCAGAGACTATGTATTTTGCAAGTTAAATGTCAAACTTAGTTAACAGAAGTTACAGTAAGTTAACAGCAAGCTTACTATTTTTCTTAAGCCAAACTATTGGAAATAGGTTTCCATCTCCATTCTTTATACGTACATAGAGAAGTTAAAGATCAAGATTATTGACTTCCCTTTTTATTTTTCACTAACTCAAGCAAAGTGTTAATAGAAAGAAGCAGTTACTTCAGATTCCTAAAATGGGAATTTTAAAGTAAAAAATAAAGTTCAGAAGGAGTTTCAAAGCCATATTAAAACTACATTTTTTTTTAAAGATTTTATTTATTTATTTGACAGAGAAAGACACAGCGAGAGAGGGAACACAAACGGGGAGTGGGAGAGGGAGAAGCAGACTCCCCACTGAGCAGGGAGCCCGATGCGGGACTCGATCCCGGGACTCCAGGATCATGACCTGAGCCGAAGGCAGTCGCTTAACCAACTGAGCCACCCAGGCGCCCCAAAACTACATTTTAAAGTCTAACTTCAGAAGGAAAAGATACTTTAAGAAGGCAAGTGTTTCACATTGATTTTGATTTTAGAAGTATTTGATGCACTTCAATCTTCAAGCAATATGGAAATCTTGAGCAGTATCCTCACATCAATTATAAAATACAGGCTGTATTAGGCAAACAATTTAATCAGTGAAATGGTAATAATGCCACATCAGTTGCATGCTGATCACCTGCTAGGCACTCTGTTACATGCCTTACATGTGTAATCTGAATTAATCTTCAAAACAACCCTTTGAATTAGAAATTACAATTATCTCCACTTTACTGGTAAAGAAACTAGGGCTTCAATAGGATAAGAAACTTGTCTGAGCTTATATAGCTTGATGCTATAGCTGGAATGCAAACCCATAAAAGCCAGTTCCAGAAGCCACACACTTAACCTCTAAGAATAGCTTTGGCACTGCCCAAGGATTCAGATTTCTTCTAGGAACATCATACATTTCCACATACAGTGAACCCTGTATATGATAGGAGTATAAAAACTTCAGAGAAATGTCTCTGTTGAAGCAACTCTAGAACCTCTCCAGAAATCAGGAAATAACATTTTTGCAGTCTAATGACTCAAAGGCTGGTGGCCCCACTTCTGCTTCATTAACAACAACTTCATTAAAAATATTTGCAGTCAAGTTAACTATAGGCCATGTGTCACATCGTCAATAAAAAATCACTGGAATGAGGTGTCAGGACCTGCAAGTTCTAATCCTGACTCCAGTAAAGGCATTAATAACCCATCTTTTTAGAGGTGAACAAATTAGAGGTTAATTCCAAAATTATTAGCAAAAGCTTTAAGTTTAAATTTGAAGCTAGGAATTAATGTAATGCCCAATACCCTGAGACTTTATTATCGATAATTATGTCACTACAATAGTAAGTACCTTCTTATAATACAGTAAGTTCCAGACCAGAACAACAAATTAGCAGTTAAAAAGGAAATTCACTAGAAAATAAGAAATTTTTTAAACATGTGGAATCCACTGTCTTTTGACATGGGGCCATGTTTACAGGAATGGCTGCTTGTTCCCATAATGTACCACAGGTATAATTCTAACAAATGTACCCTTCAAAAGCAGATGGAAAGTTATATTCCCATTTAGTGGTTAAAACACATTTATTGAAGGCCTTTTAGGAGCTTAACACGGTGCAGACACAATGGGTATATTAAAAACAATTCAGCTGGAAAATAGTTTACTATCTATGAATTGGGAGTCATAGAAAGTGACTTATAGAACCTTCCTTTTTGATACATACCTCATGGTATGGTCATGTCCCAGTGTCATTCAGAGCACACTAATCAGGTCCAAGCATTATTATCTCTGACCTTACAGAACCACTAAAAGTGATATTGTTAAGATCCCACTGGGGGGCGCCTGGGTGGCTCAATTGGTTAAGCGACTGCCTTCGGCTCAGGTCATGATCCCGGAGTCCCGGGATCGAGTCCCGCATCGGGCTCCCTGCTCGGCAGGGAGTCTGCTTCTCCCTCTGACCCTCCCCCTTCTCATGTGCTCTCTCTCATTCTCTCTCTCTCAAATAAATAAATAAAATCTTTAAAAAAAAAAAAAAAGATCCCATTGGTTTTCTACCTATAGCTAACAAGTTTAGTTTTGCGGAAGGTTTGAGCCAAAATGGCAGAATATAATACTGTGCTTAGGAACAGCAAATTGCCTGGAGCTCACATTAGCAAATTCTTCATCATGAGTTTAAAAATGTTTCTAGAACTCTACACCTTTACAGCTTTCCTAGATTTTTCACGGACCATGGCTTTTCTCATATGTTGAACTAAGGATTTAAAAGAAACTACGTCTTACTAGGTTTGTAAAGCTTTAAATAGGCTCAGTTTAATTTGATGAAGTAGGCAAAAGTAGTTACATCGACAGATATTCTATGGTTCATTACATCACCCTAGCCAGAAATAGGCTTGTTTTATGGGGTATAGCCTTGCCATTGGAAGGCCTTTGAATGCCTGCTAAAGAACAAGTGAGTCACTTAGGTATGATTTTCAGTCCCTAAATGAAATATTTTACTTTGTATTTCTTTTCATCTGTAATTTATATATATGTACACACACACACACAAACACACACACCTACATACAGCCCTATAGTACATAGTATAAACAGTCCACGGGGTACAGGACAGCCAAATTCTCAACCTTTGCCATAATAGTTGGAATATAATGAAATGTATGTATATAGCCTTTTTATTCAGAATTAATTGGCTAGGAGTAGGCTACCACTGGGATGTTCCAGCACACTGAAGTGAGAGACAGATGCTTTGCTCCCACAGTGAGAGCTGGAAAATTAAAGGCCATATTTGGGGAGGGTTTTCCTATCTGCTCTACAGATAAGATGTCTGTTCTAGGCATTCCGTAACCCAGGCAGTCACAGCAACATGAAATCACCAGGGCATCAGTCACGCCTTTACGATGCAGTCAGGTTGGCTCTGAACTCCCTCGAAGCTGGCCTCGGACATCCTTTCAGAGTGACGGGGGTGATGGGTGAGGGGATTTCGGCACTGCTGACTGCCCAGCTATCACCTTAGCAGACGTGTGTGATGAATACCTTCGCCTCACAAATGCCATTAGTTCACAATTCTGCTTGTCTCTCTGTCATTGTAGACGAGTGCCCAGGGGTGAAAGAAGACAGGAATTATTTGGGGTGACGTTTCTGCTCCCTTTCCAAACCCTCCACGTTTACCGTGCTATTCTGTTGGCGCCGATTCTGCACAGATTCTCTCCGCCAGATAAAAATACTACTGTTTGTGCAGCTACCTTACTTGCCCCGCCAACCTCAAAGTTCACATGCTGGAATGGTCTGCTTTTAAGATCACTCTGTAGAAATTTTTAAGGAAGAGAAATGACACATTGCCTTGGTACCACGGAGATATTTATGTTTCAGAAATAGATTACAGAACTGTGGGTTGATTACATCAATGATGGGATTGTAATTACATTTCCTTAAGTCATGCTGAGTCTTAATAGAGCTGACTAAAATAATTTGATGTTTTTTTCAAAGCAAGTTTTTGCTCAACATAGCAGGAAAACAACAACAACAACAACAAATACAAGAAAAAATGAGTTCTGCGGTTGTGATATCCCGTCTTGGGTCTCCAACTGGGCTTCAGAGTCCTATAGCAGGAAGACAGGATTGATTACAAATTGGGCACCAAATGATATCTTTGTGTAATCATCCATACCTGCAAAAACCTCTGCCCCATTTCCTCTGAGACTCAGCAAAGCTGCCAGTTCTAGTTACTTACAGATCAGGTGGCAACTGAAAGAACCTGAAGTGAAGAAGTAAAACATAAAAACAGTACATATATCTACCTTAATATGGCATTTTGTGAATTAATTAATTCATTAATTATGGGGGGTGGGGCAAGGGTAAGGCAAAGGCAGAGGGAGAGCGAATTTCAAGCGGACTCCCCACTGAGTGCGGAATCCACCAGGGACTCCATCTCACGACCCCGAGATCACGGCCTGAGCTGAAATCAAGAGTCCGTTGCTTAACTGACTGAGCCGCTCAGGCGTCCCTTGTGAATATATTTAACTGAACAGGTTGCTCTCTGCCATACTGAATCTTATTCTTCACGTTCAAACTTTGGAGAAACCACTGAACAAATGGCCTTCATTAATGAATTTGTCCTGCAGTGTAGCAGCTAAATACTTCTCACTTTTAAATTTCAAATGCTAAGTATCTAGTTTTGTTCTCTAGTGACAGGGTTTACATCCTAATGGCCACTATTGGTTTTTCTGAAGAATTATGCTCGTGATCTAAAATTTCATTTCTTAACCTTTTAACTGAAAAAAGAATTTTTAGAAGTTAAAATAGAACTTATTTATAGTCTGGCCTTGAGTGGTTAATTGACGTATCTTTAATGTGCCTAAAACAGGCTTTACTAAAGTAATTAAATTAAGGGGAGTAGATAATGATGAGTAGAATAGGACCTGAAATACTTCACTAAAAACTGACAAGAATTGGTTTCACTGTTTCCTCCACAGGTATTTTCCCTTTTATGACTCATTCTATTTTCAAAGAATTCAGTAAGAATATACCTGTGCACTAAACCAAAACAAGCATGGTGTAACCTAAGTCTTCTGATTTTTTATTCTTGCAAGAGTACAAAATTAAATAATATCACTGTTTCCTTTGCTTATAATATTGTACATTTATGTGACAATCAGCCCTGGAGGCAAAACTTCCGTACTGGAAACCATCTTTGTTGATTTTCAAGGGCTATTAAATATTATTCAATGACCAAAGGATTTACTACTTAGCTTAAAAACAAGTAGCTATTTTACAAGTATGTGTGAGACATTTCTGCTTTTACAAGTGAATTTTACTTCTCCAATATGCCATGGTAATTGTCTATATATGAAATGGGTTTAAACATGTTTTATATTAAAAAAAAAAAAAGAACTTTAATGTTTCCTTTGGGAAATAAAATGGCAGGTGACGAAGATGTGAGAGCAATGAGCATCATACATATTAAGATGAGATTGTCCTTTTTACGGCCAATGAACTGAATACTCTTGTCTACTATCTTGCAATTATGAAAGTATTCTCTCCATAATATGATTTCTTATAATTTGCTTTATAATGTGCATGTTCCATTAACTGATATGAGCTAACCAGGGACAAGATTTTCTTATATAAGAACTTTGCCAATATATTGACTTAAGGTGAACTAGTGTCCATATAATAGTGTCCAATGTATACAACCTCAGCCAGAGAAATAAGTTTATTTACACCTATCAGAAAATATGCTCTTCTCATTGTGTTCAATAGCACTATAATTAAAGTATAAAATGCAATATTCCTTGTAAGCATTCTTCAGAGTGGTGAGATAACCTAAATCCCCATTCACATCATAGAACAGATGCGAAGCCAGGCCTTCCTCATGTTCATTTATTCATTCAACATCATTGTAAGATAGGTAGGACAGATGTCATCAGTGATAATGCAGGAAACAAAGGACCAGAGCGTACAATTTACTTTGCAAAATTAGAAGCCACTCATTTTTGGCAGACCCCAGATGGTATGTAGCATTCTGTGTATAATGAGTAAGAAAAGACATACAGGCATTTTGAATGTCTCCTTACCAGCCCTACTTTGATTTACTCTGTTAATTCCATGTTTACTTTAAAATAGCCATTTTTTTCAGTAAGAATGGACAAATAGAAGCTAGTATTTTAAAAAGGTCATCATAGTCTGTAACAGAATGTCAAAAGGAAATTTTCCTGTGGTCTTGTAGAAGAGATAAAGTGTCAAAGGTGAATACCTTGATCGTACCCATACTCTAAAGAACCTTAAGGAGCTTCCAGATCTATCTCCACAAAATCTGCTAAGTTGGCAAACCCAGTCCAGTTACCATCAGCAGACTACACTCCTCCAGTCTCTGTAAGCAGCACTATGAAAGGAAATTGGAAGCATTCTCAGGAGTGTAATGTTCTTGGTGAGAGATTATGTGGGGATGGAGAGGGTTACTTCTCTCCCAGAGGCCAAGCTAAGTGAGGAGGGCACATCAAGGGAATCATTCCTTGTGAAAGAGGCTGCCACAGAAACGCATACCAAGATTTCATTTACGCACTGGAAGCCGGCTTATGCGGTAGCCTTATCAAGCTGTGCAAGTTACCAAGTTAAGAAGAAGGAATTAAGTAGGCTGAGACAGCTGGGAGGTTTAACCACCAACCAGCCTGCAGAACAGTTTGACATGGGAAGGGTGAGGCTACCTAAACTACAAAGATCAGCAACACCAGATATATCAAGCCAAAAGGCCCTTTGCTGTCAGAGATAAATGCCTAAAAGATACCCTCCTACATCTCCAAAACTTACATGTGTGAGTCAAGAGAAAGCCAGCAATTGATTACTCACTACACAGAGGACAGACGGGAACAGACAGTGCTAATCAGAATTAATGGCTTTTGTCCCTTTTCTCTAAGAAAAGAGCACGCCTTCTCCACATTTCGGGTTTCTCAGCTGGGGCCTGGGTAGCATTAGGAAGAGGGGAGAACGTGAGCATTGATTTAGAAGAAACACTGAGTAGACTAGAGTGAACTTGAGTAGAAAGACAGAGGATAGACAGGATCTGCCTCAAATCGTATCAACGGATGAGAAAGGGAGTTTCAATAGAATATGTTTGAAGCTAGTGATTGCAGAAATAATTGAGTAATGTCTGAATCCCACCAAAATAATAAACCAGTTTCACAGGTAATCTTTAGATAGTTACTTAATACTGCTAAATATTACTTAATATTTCTGGGCTTCAGTTACTTCATTTTAAAAAATGAGATGCTAGTATCCCACCTTTTTACATTTATGCCACTAACATCTATTAACTGCTTTTTGTATGCCTAATTCTTTTCTTCCAGAAGAAGGCTAACATATATGATCAGAAGACTGGCACCTCTACATGTCAGATGCATTGCAGGAAGTTAGACTTCTCAATCAAGTAACAACCTTTAAGAAGTCAAACAAGCTAAAAAATACCCATCATTTATTCCTCATGTCCTCCATGCCAGACTATATAATGTCCTTGGGGGGAAAAAAAATCCCAGCCCTCAAGATGCTTACAATCTAAAAGTAAAATATACACATAGAATAGCTTTGAATTGTAATAAATGTGATGACTTTGTTTTTCATTTCACATGTGCAAAACTCTGCAATAGGTCTCATTAAACCCAGTTTTACAAATGAGAAAATTAAGTCATCGTGCTAAGAAACAGTATATCATGGTTTTGAATAAAGGTTTCCTCGGCTCCCAAGTCTATATGTTTTGATATCACTGATCATAACCTCAAAGACAAAGCAATGCTTCGCATATACAATTTATAACCTCAAGTTGAGCCAAAGCCTGGAAATATGTTTAAAATTGTTTTGCATCAATAAATAGTTATTAAGGGAAGATAAGGACATTTGAAAGAGGAATTCCAACCTTCTTTTAGTGATGACATTATGAACCGCCATGGTTTTTGTAGCAAACATTTGTCTTTTTTTGTTGGGCTGTCTACAATCATCCCACTGCAATTAGTAATGTATCATGTTTACTTGATTTTAATTTAGCCTCGCCCCTTAATTCCACATATGTGACCAAGAATAATCCTAATCCTCTGGCATTTGTTTCAAGACAGGACAATCAAGCTCTCCCAGGGACTAGGGGGAACATAGCATTCTTTTAGTTGGATCCCTAGATGGATGATTTAAGCCAAGAGTTATTTATGGTGACCTGGTGGCCATATTTTCCACCTTTAAAGAGATATGCTTGAGAATAAAGGCATTAGAGAGAAAAGATACGGTAGGGAGGGAGAGAGGGAAACAGGGCAGGAAAGAGAGGGAAAGGAAGAGGGAGCTTCCCTAGCTCCCTTTAGTCCAACCCAGATGTGAGGCAAAAAAAAAAAAAAAAAGGTTCTGCCGCCCTAGCTTTACAATTCACGAAGCAAGTAATTATGAGTATCTATGATGTGTCAGGCCTGCACAAAGGGCTAAAATGTTTTAGCTTAAGACAAAGAACACACTAGTGTTTTATTCTAAGTTAATGATATGGACTATATCCTGTGATTAATGACTCTAGAAGTTCCAAGAAAAAATTTACTAAATGGCCCACCAGGACCCAGGTTTTGACAATTCCACCCTTTTTTTCCCCTCTATGAATCATTATGCATTTTTAAAAATTTGACTGTTATTCAAAGATAATTTTATTTTTCTGAACTCAATCCAGTGTTGGCAACCACATATGTGTGTATGTATATACACAGGTGTAAACATATATAAAACTTATCTGTGGAAATGAAGATTAAAATTTTTTACTATCTTGAGTCTTCTGTTTTATTTTTAATGATTTGGAGGTTCCGTCTCTGCCACACAACATTTATTATTCATTCTCCAACACATTCTTCCCCCACCCCACCCAACCCATGCTTCCCTCTTTCCTTAGCTTCATGAATTCTTAAACTAAGCTGAATAGTTAAAAAATGAAATTCTTATTAATAAACTTTTCTAGTTGCAATTTCCATGTAATATTACAGAAACAATCTGTTCCTTTGCTCCCCCATCACTTGGTTTTTCAACTATTTTGCCTGATACATACTGTGAATCCAGGCCTGGCAGATCTAGTGAGCAATCCTTACAATACTATACTAATTCAAATGTAATTCAGTAAACACTCATTGGACACTACTAACTTGTCCTTGTCCTCCAGGAGCTCACAGTATAGAAGGGAACACAGACATGCAGAATGTAATCAAACTTCTTAGAACTGCAGCAGTGCAAGCATGTGCCAAATACGGGAGGCAACACGGAGGAGTGATTCATCCCATTTGGAGGCATTTATAAAGGCTTCAGGGAGAGAATTGATTCAAGAAGTAAGATTGGAAGGATTAAAAAAAAAAAAAAAACTGCCCAGTAGGGTATCAGGAATAGAAGTCAAGAACAATTAGAGAATAGTTCTTTCTTGCCTTTATTTCAGAACATATTTCTGAGTTAAAAATTTACTTAATTACTGAAGAAAGTTGTAGTGAATTTTCTGTGAAGAGCCAGGTAGTAAATATTTTTTATTTTGTGAGCTATGTTGTCTCTGTTACAACTACTCAACTCTGGAGTTGTAGCTTGAATGCAATTATAAGGTAATACTTAAATGAAGAGCTGTGACTGTGTTCCCATAAAACTTGACTTAAAAAATAAGTGGTGCATTGGACTTGACCCATGGGCCTTATTTTGCAGTTCCTTGGTTTGCAGTATTTATCAATAGCACAGAGAAAATGATCTTTAATTTTAGCCAGAGTTTTACAGACCAATGATATAATGTTGGGGAGGAGGCATGTGAAATTGAAGACACTTTATTCATGTCTTTATTTTTAAATAAATATCAGAATCCAAGTACATAGTTTATTTTCTTCCTACTTCAATATATCTTTTGAGAGGGGACAGAACACTGAAAAGACTCTTAATTAGCTTTCCAAAAGTGTTTTAATTCCTTTCCAATGACAACAACTTTGGGAACTGAATAAATTTTGTCACAGAATAAGCTAAGAGCATGAGCTAATATTTAAGCACCACTAGGGACAATTCTTTGAACAGAGGACAAAAATTATTACTACAAGTGTATTTCTTCTAAAAAGCAACAATCCCAAGCTTCATTGAAATTATACTATTCCAAATAAATTAGAATTAGCAAATTCCTTCAACTACCACATAGAAGAATGAAACTAAACAAGAGATATAAAGACAAAAATGAAGGAAATAAAAATTTACTGTGTTACCTATTTCAAACAACAAGGGTAAAGAGACAAAGATTGAAACCTAAAACTTGCTGGAAAAGGAGTATACTTTATATGTACACAAGTATACACAAACACATTTTTCCACAAGATAACATAAATTAAATGATTTATGAGACCTTTCATTTTCATTAAGTAAACAATAAATTGTAATAATTCTATTTCAAAAGTAATCCTCCTGACTTATTTTAAGATTTTTTTCCACTAAGCTCTTCTAAATCATGTATATTTTTTAACATTATAGTTATATTGTTACTTATGTCTGTTTTTAGATGTGTAAATATGCTACTAATTACAAAATGAACAAACAAACAAAACTACTTATCCTGTGAAACCTGGAATACGTTTTGGGCCAGTCATCTTATTTAAGCTTGAGGCTTTAAAGGCTTTAAAATTTGGTTCATTAAAAGCTCCTACTTGTGGGCCTTAGAAATGTAGATTTTTGACAGCCTTCCCCCAAGGTTTTTCTGATGCAGAAAACCACACTTTGAAAGAAAATATTAAAACTTTCTTAGGAGGGGTGCCTGGGTGGCTCAGTCGTTAAGCGTCTGCCTTCGGCTCAGGTCATGATCCCAGGGTCCTGGGATCAAGCCCCGCATCGGGCTCCCTGCTCCACAGGAAGCCTGCTTCTCCCTCTCCCACTCCCCCTGCTTGTGTTGCCTCTCTTGCTGTGTCTGTCAAATAAATTAAAAAAAAGAAAAAAAAAAAACTTTCTTAGGATACAAATGACTCTGAAAAAGACAAATCTTACTCTTTCAACTCTGCTCACAGGATGCATTTGGTTTCTACTTGGTTTTGATGCTCTAAGAATGCTCCTTGGACACATTTCCTGTGGGAGCTTTCTCCCAACTTCATACATAGTAGGCAGTGATGAGCTTGGATTAAAATTAGTATTCTGGGGCGCCTGGGTGGCTCAGTTGGTTAAGCGACTGCCTTCGGCTCACGTCATGATCCTGGAGTCC
>NC_138371.1:159868506-159943268 GCF_054177405.1 Leptonychotes weddellii | reverse complement strand
AGGATGGGTTAGCCTGGTGATGGGTATTAAAGAGGGCATGTTCTGCATGGAGCACTGGGTGTTATGCACAAAGAACGAATCATGGAACACTACATCTAAAACTAATGATGGAATGTATGGGGATTAACATAACAATAAAAATTTTTTTTAAAAAAAGCTATTACATACATATACACACAGAGACATACACACGCACACCTAAATGGTATATACCTATACATATGTGTGGTATAGGTTTATATTTGCCATAGAAGAGGCAGCCCCACTCATCTATATTTTAAAATCTTATGTTTTAAATTTCACTTTAATAATTTAGTGCAAGATTGAATATACAATGGGTAATGGCTTGACAATATATGACAAATGAATTCTGATTCACAATCTGTACAGCAACCAGCCTGGGAAGCAAAACCACAACCCCTGCAGCAATCACCTTAGAGTATTCATAACTTTGTTAATGTTTTCCAGCTTTCCTATTTTGGGTCCTTGACTCCAACTAGGACCAATTAGTGGAAGCCAAATACATACCCCAAACATTTTATTAGAATCTGGTACTTTTCTTCCTTGCAACACCTAATTCCTGTTCTTCTGCCCTTACCAGAAGAAGGGAAATAGTTAGTCCATACCTATCAATTATTAATTTAAATCCAAGTGGGACTAAACTCTCCAAAGAGACAAAGAGGCTGACTGGATTAAAAAAACAATACCCAATGATATGCTGCCCACACAAAATTCACTTAAGGTTTAAGGGACATAGAGATTGAAAATGAAGAAATGGAAAGAGATATTCCAGGAAAATGGAAACCAAAAGAAAGCATGGGTAGCTAAACTTATATTAGACAAAAGTCTTTAAGCCAAAGACTATAATAAGAGACATAGAAGGTCATTAAAGAAAGAGGTAAAGTTTTTGAAAAGATAAACAAAATAGTCTTAAGCTAGACTTACCAAGAAAAACAAAGACACAAAATTATAAATGAAAGAGGAGACATTACAACTGATAAAAATACAAAGGATCCTAAGACATAGCTATAAACAATTATATGCCAACAAATTGGGCAACCTAGAAAAAGTGGATAAATTCCTAGACACATACAGTGAATCATAAAAGGAAAATATGAACAGAGGGATTATTAGTAAGGATTTGAATGAGTAATCAAAAACCTTCCAACAAAGAAAAGTTCAGGATCAGATAGATTCACTGATGAATTCTACCAAAGATTTAAAGAAAACATTCCAATCCTTCTCAAACTTTTAAAAAAAAAAAAAAAAACAGAAACAAACAAACAAACAAAAAACCAAACAAACAGAAGAGGAGAGGCCACTTCCAAATTTATTTTGTGAAGCCAAGATTACTCAGATACCAATCCAGACCAGGACACTATAGCAAAAGATTACAGACAATATCTCTACACATGCAAAAATCCTTATATAATTAGCAAACCAAATTCAGTAGTGCATTAGAAGGATTATACACACGATCAAGGGGGATCTATTCCAGGGAAGGAAGAATGGTCCAACATCTGCAAAACATTAAGCATCAAACACCAGATTAACAAAATATAGGAAAAGTCATATGACCATTTCAGTGGATGCAGAGAAAGCATTTAACAAAATTTCGTAATTTTTCATGACACAAACTCCCAACAAACTGAGTATAGAGGAAACATATCTCGACATAATAAAAATCACATACGACAAACCCACAGAGCTAACATCATACACAAGAGCGAAAAGCTAAACACTTTGAGACAAGGATGCCATCTCTCACCACTTTTATTTGACATACTACTGAGAATCTCAACCAGAGAAATTAGGCAAGAAATAGAAATGAGACATCCATATCAGAAAGAAGTAAAATTGTCTCTATTTGCAGATGACATATTAAATATAGTAAACCCTAAAGACTTAAAACTGTTAAAAAAAATGAATGAATTTAGTAAAGTTTCAGGATACAAAGTCAATATACAAAAATTAGTTGTGTTTCTGTATACCAACAAACTCCCAGAAAGGGAAATTAATAAAATCCCATTTTATAAAATCATCAAAAGTGAGGGAATACTTAGGAATAAATTTTACCAAGGAACTGAAAGATGAAGAGGACACAAATAAGTGGAAAGATAGCACACGTTGAAGAACTAGAAGAATATTGCTAAAAGGTCCATAATACCCAAAGCAATCTACAGATCAGTATAATTTCTTCAAAAGTTCCTATGACATTTTTCACAGTTACAGAAAAACTGATCCTAAACTTTTATGAAACCCCAAAAGCCTCTAGATAGCCTCTTGAGGAAGGACAGAACTGGAAGCATCACACTTCTGATTTCAAACTATACTACAAAGCTATCTAAACAGTATGGTATCAGCATAAGAACAGAAACATGGATGAATGGAACAGAATAGAGAGCCCAAAAATAAGCTCATATGTATATGGTGAATTATTTTATAATAAAGTTGAGAATATACAATGGGGAAACACCAGCTAGTCAATAAATGTTGAGAAACCTGGATGGCCATGTGCCAAAGGATAAAACTGAACCCCTTCTTACATCATAAGCAAACATCAACTCAAAAGGGATTAAAGACTTGAATGTAAAACTGAAACTGTAAAACTCCTAGAAGAAAACAGAGGGAAAAGTACACTCCTTGATATCATTCTTAGCAGTTTTTTTTTTCTTTTTTGATACCAAGAGCAAAAAATAAACAAGTAGGACTACATCAAACTAAAAAGCCTCTGCACAGCAAAGGAAACCATCAACAAAATGAAAAGGCAACCTAGGGAATGGAATAAAATATTTGCAAATCTGATAAAGGATTAATATCCCCAACATACAAGGAACTAATACAACTCAGTAGCAAAAAACCAACAACCCAATTTAAAAATGGCAAAGGATCTGAATATTTTTTCAAAGAGCTACAAATGACCCATGGTACATGAAAATATGCTCAACATGACAAATCATTAAGAAAACGCAAATCAAAACCACAGTAAGAAAACATCTCAGACCTATCAGAATGGCCATTACCAAAAAAATTAGAGATAGTAAATGCTCGCAAGGACATGGAAAAAAGGAAATCCTTGTACACTTTTGGTGGAAATGTAAACTAGTAAAAGCCAATGTAGGCACCAGTATGGAGCTTTCTCAATAAATTAAAAATAAAACTACCATATGATCCAGCAGTCCCACTTCTGGGCATCTACCTAAAGGAAATAAAATCATTATCTCAAAGAACTATCACTCCCATGTTTACTGCAACATTATTCACAATAGACATGGTATGAAAACAACCTAAGTGTCTGTCAACAAATGGGTAGATAAAGAAAATGTATATATGCACATTGGGATATTATTCAGCCTTTAAAAAAAAAATACTGACGTGACATACATGATGACATGGACGAAGCTGGGGAGCATTATGCTAAGTGAATTAAGTCAGAGCAAGACAAAACTGCATGCAATCACTTATATGTGGAATCTAAGTTGAACTCATACAGAGTAGAAAAGTGGTTGCCAGGGTCTCAGAGAGTGGAGGAAACACTGGTTGCCAAAAGAATACAACTTGCCTATTCAGGACCAATCAAAAAAAATTAGTATGTTCCCCAAACCAATCACATGCCCTGATTCTAGTTAGCCCACCTGCAGCTTCCAAATGTCAACAATCTCCTACCAGGGCACATCTGAAGCTTTTCCCCACTGCCACCAACAAAACTTTCTCATTGCCCTGTTTGACTTTGAGTCTCTGACAGTGACGGATTCCCCTGCTCTGAATGAATAGCCTGTTTGTTCTCATCTGGGTTATCTTCATTCATTTCCACATTAGTCATGTCCTCCTTTTACTAAGAAGAAAATCTGATACTTATATAATGAACAATTTTGATAGCTCTTAACATTAACTTAGACTAGAATAAGGTCTCACAATGCCTATCTTTTTCTCATCAAACAATATGCCTGCCATGGGTCTTTATGAACTTTAATGCAAAGGCATCTTCTGAAAAGTCTTTGAACTGCTAATAATGACTTCCCAGTTTTAAGCTGCTATCCTCACTGAAAATTTCTCCCACAACTTTTACGTCTTTCCTCTGGGACTTATTTTTATGACCTGTAGTTTCCACATCATGTTATTAGACATGTCTGGCTGATTTGAACCATATCTCTAGGTAACATAAATCAACACCTTTCTTTGTACTTAATCCTCATATCATCACACTGCAGTGTGGATAAAGTTCCTTATGCATCTTTAAATTGCTATCATTTTGTTTCTGGCTAGTATCTTATTATAAATTGCCAATTCCCAAAGGCAAAGACAATTTTTTCTTTTAAATTCCACTGTAGCTCTCCACAGAACATAGAACATAGCTCTAAACCCATGGATAGTCATTCCATGTTGGCAATGGAATGATGAGATAAAAGAACCAACAGATTTGAAACTGTAATTTGAAACTGTTCTCTTTCTATATACTCCTGAAGTGAACACAAAATTCTTCAGTGTTCTGATAGCTCTCTGGACTTGAGATTCTCAAGATTGGGTCCCTGGACCCAAGTCAGCAGTATCACCTTGGAGTTTGCCAGAAATGCAAATTATTACCCAATCTCCCTCCTGCCACACATATACTGAATCAGAAACTCTGGAGCCAAGCATATTTATTTTAACACGATCACATGGTGATTCTCATCCATGCTTCAAGTGTTAGAACTAGTGTCGTATACTCTTACAACTCCATGTACGGCCCATGGAAGCAGAAGTTTGGGCCTCATCTAGGGACTTGTTAAAAAGGCAGAATCTTAGGCCCTATCCCAAGCTGAATAAGATTCTCTTTTTTAAATAAAAATCTACTTGCGTGATTTGTTTGCACATTAAAGTTTGAGAAACATTGGTCTAGAGAATTCCATCGTGCAGAACCTACCAGAATTTTAACCAGAAAATCAACAATCCATTTTATTTTTTGTCCAGGAGGAGGCTGTTATTGGCTCCATTCATAAGAATCAATTGTGCATATCTCCTATTAACTAGAAGAAGTTTAGTGCCATCATGCTGAGAGTTTAAAATATGCCATTATAGAAACATTTGCACCACAGAAATTAGCAAATACTACACTGTCACTCAGCTACTTTACCTGCATACCAAGGGTAAGAGGACTCATTTTATTAAATTTCACCCAATCTAAGGTGTGATATATTCAGTTAATAAGGAATCAAAACTTATTGCGAAAGGTGTTATTCCGTTTTTGACCTCTTCTACTGGGTTAGAACAGTGGGGTTTTTTTTAACTAAGGTTTGAATCTATCCCATGGTTTCCATTTGTTAAATTTTATCAAGTTGATTCTATAGTTATTGAGAGGGTTAATAAAACACCAGAGCTCAGGGTTTTGATTCATTTGTAGGAAAATTGCAACCCAAGGTCAAAGCAGTATGCTATAATATTAATAGAATTATTGAATAATTTCAAGAAAATATGAATGGCACTTTAGTAACTACATTCAGTAACATTACACCAATCATATTACTATGAATTATTTATCAGTTCCATGAAACTAACCATTACACTCGCTTCACTGTTAATCAGATGAAGGAACATTATTGTGACCTTGGCTAGTTGTGACAGGATCCGTCACTTTCAGAAAGAGTAAAACCAAACTACCTTGAGTTGACTACTATTTTTCTATAATGCAAATTCCATTGGAATGGACTTTGCGATGTGTACAATTTCACCTTCATAACCCTCCTGCTATACTTTAAAAGAATCTTTTTCATGAGATATATTCAATAGCAGAATATCATCAGGGATATGAAAGATTGAGTTAGAAAGATTTATAATCACAGATACAAAATACCTACAAGAAAACAGAATATTGGGCGCCTGGGTGGCTCAGTTGGTTAAGCATCTGCCTTCGGCTCAGGTCATGATCCTGGAGTCCCGGGATGGAGTCCCACGTCGGGCTCCCTGCTCAGCAGGGAGTCTGCCTCTCTCTCTGACCCTCCCCCCTCTCATTCTCTCTCTCAAATAAATAAAATCTTTAAAAAAAAAAAAAGAAAGAAAAAAAACAGAATATTATAAACTCAAAGTATACGTTGTGAAAAAATTAAATTATTTGGGGGAAAACAGTGACAGTGCATTGAGTTTAGAACGCATTCTAAAAGAGTAGAACACAACTCCTAAATATTCTAATGGTAAATGGACAATGCTTTTTAAAAATCTTATTTGGAAGGGACTCAGTTAATTTTCCATCATTTTTTCCATTTAGCAAAATGTTAGAGGTAACTAACATGCTGATTTTTCTTTTTATCTTCACATTTTAAAAGCAAACCACTGACTTCTGGGTTTTAAATAAAATTAAGTAGTTGGAGTTTCCATCCCATCTCAAGAAAACATCAATTTTGCTGATATAATAGGCTTCCTTTTCCATCTATTATTTTAAGGTAATGATTCCCTGTGCCTTTTATAATTCAGAAACTACCCATCTATTGACCATTTAGTGGAAAATAAATAAAGGAGTTGCCATCCAAACTCTGTAGGTAAGCAGTGTAGTCCTCCTGCTAAAATTCATGAGCCTTAGAAAGAACCGGATATGGTCATAATTGACTAGAAGAAAGCAATTTTAACAGTCTCCCTCCAACTTACACCCATGATGCATTGGTCTTACAGCAATTCCCACATATTTCACCAAATTATTTCAGACTCATCTTCCATATGAATTTTTAGATTTGTTTGAATCAAACTAATTTTCTAATACTCAGCTAAATTTTCCATATTCAGGTCTGACATTTATCATCATATAGATATATTTTACATTTTAAACAGCAATAGATGACAGCAGGAATTTTACATTCTAAGGAAAAATTATCAGGCTCAAGTTGGAAATAATGCTTTAGTGATTCTGGAGAAGTAGAAAAGTCATCTGGAGACAGTACGTACTAAAGTTGTCTTAAAAAAGAACCTGCTTATAAGCACTGATAGGAGAATACATAGATGAGCACCTTACTACATGGGCTTATTAAATATTTGTTGATTTTCTTTAATAGAATTGTAGAGTTAACATTTGAAAGTATATCATAAATCTCTTTCTGGCCTTTAGCAGAGTACTTATTTTGGTATCTTGTGAAATTATACTATAAAAATCAATTCTAATTACTACCTATAATACAACACAGGCAAAAGATAAGGAAATGAAATGTTAATAGTAAGTGATTATGCATTAAATTGCAAGGATTTTTATGATGGGAAGTTCTGAGATTTGGTGTTACACTGCTCTTAATTCATTTTTATTGAGGTTCATTGAGCGAATAGCTCAAGACTCATAAAGTAGTAGTTTGTAGTACGCATATCCACAGTTTTATTCATTCAGCCTTTGCTTACTGAACGCACATTTGATTCAATATACTATGTTGGATACCAAAGGAAATACAGCAACCGTGAAAGCGTTAGAAACAGTTCTAAAGACACACTGATGAATGACAGTTCCTATATTAGAGTCTAATATGTAGTTGTCTTATCTTTTTACTTATTGCAATCCTTGTGAAGGCAAAGACTGTACCTTGTTTATTATTTAATCACCCAGGACCTAACCCAGTACCTTGCAAATGGTAAGTGTTCAGCAAATACGATCTTAAAGACTTTGTTTTGTCTATGAATTTTTCCCCATTATACCTGACAAATACCAGTGTGCTGGTTGAGAAAAGATAATACAGTAAGTTCATTCTTGACTACAGCACTTAAAGACAGTTTTTCTTCTCATACAAAGAAACCATTAACCCAAAGCCAATAATTACTCTTCTCCTTAGAAAACCAAAGGAAACCCTTAATTCAAACGTGTGTATGCCTAGGTTTGGTTAACTTAATTAGTCAGATTCTAGCCTTTCTAATGAACATAAAATGAATACCAAGGCTTTTAAAAGTAGTTGGGATTGTAACTCTTTTATAAGTTATTTATTACTTTCACAAATTTCGTATTTCAGTCCAAAATTTTAAAATGCACTTCCCAAGTTTAACTTTTAGGATTCTATTTCATTTTTGGAGGTCTCTGAGGTTAAGAGTATAGCTTTCAGCTGCTTATCCATGACAGTAAAAGGTTTTACCTTAGTAACTTGAATAATTCTGTATGCTTTACCACTAACAATTTCTCCAAGTAGAAAGGATTTATCAACTCCTGAAGAAGGCAGAACTCCTTTCTGATACCCTGCTCTCATTTCCAGCAGTGGGGAATACCCAGTATTTGTTGACTCTTCCTATCAAAACCCAAGAGAAATTGCATTTTCATAAAACTACCTTATAAATTAAGGAGGAAATGGAAAAATAGGTTTTAAATCTCCTTCTGACTTCATCATGTCAAATCATTGTATTTACTCAACTACATAAAGATATGTATCTGGAGTTTGGTGATCTTAAGGTGAAGTAAAAAAATGGAAAAATAATTTTCAAAATAGAAAAATGGTATCATCACTAACTTTGTTATATAATGAATATAAAATATCCCTTCTCAGCTTCAGACTTACATCACTGAAATCATGAGAAAGGCAAAAAATGACAAGAGTTAGGACAAACAAAAGGTAAAATAACAAATGTTTTAATTGTTGAAGATATTGTTAAGACTATCCATTGGATGCAAATTCTTTGGACTTTTGTGGCAAAAAGAGTTTCTATGTCAATGATCCAATGACCTTCTAGAATATCACTCTTGATGAATGCCTCCTGATGATTAAAATTAAATCAGGATTGTATGTGGAACCGACAAAATCATTGACAAAGTCAATTAGAATATGGAATGGATTATATCTCCTGGCCATGAAAATCCTTGTTGCTCTAGAAGCAGATAGTCTTATGTCACGAACTCTGAGAGTTTTCTGATTAATGTGGGCTTCCTTTTTTCCATTTTGTATCTGGTTGTTTCTTTGTGTGCATTAGTTTTGTAGACTTTGACATTTGGCAACAAACTGAATGGATTATTATTATAACTGTCCTGTCTGAAATGGGTGTAAGATGATGATTCAATATAGAGAAGTAAGAACTATGCTTTGAAGTAAAATAAATCTAAGCAACAATGCTGCAAGTACACCAAAGTAAACTGCAAATTAAATTTTTTTGCAATATGTCAATTCCCAAATCCTCTATCCTACTCTACAAATAACAAAATTGTATTTATTTCTATGATATGTCCACTAGTCTTGAAGTGCTAATGCCAATGTCTGAATAATAATGCTATCAGAGTTTCAATCAAAAAATGAAATTTGTGTTGATGTCGAGGTGACTTTTTTTCTCTTAGGTGTAGGGCTGAAAGTACTAGGTTTATGAAAAGAAGCAATCCTCTGTCTTTCTGTCTGACAAATATTTAATAGAACAGCAGTAGCTGTAAATGCTGGTGGCCTTAACTTTGAATTGAAATGTCAGATACAGCATTCAAACCTGAATATGTCTTTTCAGACACTACATTAAGAAAATGAAACCTGAATTACCCTCATAAGAAGATGCTTTACCATCTGTTAGTGCACTCAAACTATGAAGAATTTCAGAAAAAATATCTTAATGGTGCAATAATGCTAGTTTTACCGTGGTTTGCTATTACTCATGTTTACCTAGGTCAATGAAAGTTATTCATAAGACATCCATCCCTGCAAAGTAACAAGTCAATCAAATAAAAGACCAATTAATAAAAGCTTTTAAGTGGAGAATTCTCTGATTACAAGGAGAAGATAAAGGAAAGAACCAACAAGGCCAGAACCAGAAAACAGAGAATCTTGCTGCTACATATTATTTTTAAGTAATAATTACAAAGTTTTGCTTGTTGTATATTTATACATTTATTTATATAATGTACTTTGTTTCTATCATTATTACTCTGGGGATACATAACTCGATTGCTTATTCCTTATTCTCACTAACTTAACTGGGGAAAAGCAAAAGGAGGGATTAAACTTATATGAAGACAGCTAGAAAAAAAATACATTTCTAAAATCAATGTTCATTCTCAAGAGTAGAAATGTGTCACAATCTCAAAATGTGGACTTGATGCCTTCTCTAAATTATTAAAATTAGGAAAATATTTGAAAACAAAATTCATACTTTGTTTTCATCAGAAATAACTCAAGGCTAGTTTTAGGTTTCCAGCATTTCTTCAGGAAACATTGAGTACTTAGTTATATGCTTAGTAAGGTAGTCCCTACTGGAGAGCAAAAGATGAATGAGTCTATATCCTCGTAAGCCCCATAGGGTATCGTTTGCAGAATACTACCCATGCGTTCATCTGAATTTCAGTTTTCACAAGCAAGATTTTCCAATTTTCAAATTTATATGCTTAATAAAATACTTTTCAGTCCCTCTTTTTTTAAAATATATTCCATTTCTTTCCTAGTCATGCACATCTTTCCTTTACTCCCTTGAACAGAGGAAGAATAATTATAAGCACCATTTTGCTGTCCTTGCCTACTAGAATCATCTTTCTCAGTTAATTCCTTTTTTATTTATCTCCTCTTTATGGATGACATGTTTGTGCTTCTTTGCTTAGCTGGGTATTTATGACTGTCAGACATTATGTATTTCACATTGTAAGTTGTTGGATTTTTGATGTGTCTCTCAAGACTGTTGTCCTTTGTCCCGGTGTGCAATTAAGTTACTTTGGGACTAGATGAATGCTTTTAAGGCTTGCTTTTAAGTGTCATAAAGCAAGTACAGAACAGCTTTAGTCTAGGGCTAACTTAACCCCATTGATAATAAACATCTGACAATCTTACCAAATAACCCATGTGTTACAAGATTTTCACTCTAGTTTATGGGAACAGGAAATGTTCCATTGTTATTCCCTTTGCTCTGGGTAGTTATCACTCATGCATGTGGGACCAGTACTGAGCTCAAGTACTGTTTGAGGAGATTGAGGAGAAACCCCCTTCAGTTCTGTTTGTCTTTGTCTCTAACTCTCTCCTCTCATATTTTCTCCACAAACTGGCAATCTTGGCCTCTGCGAATTCTGGTCTCTGCTTCCTCGACTCGCCAAGACCACCAGGCCCTGTGTAGGTTCCCTATTCTACGCAATGGCCCGGGAATTGCAAGCAGTAAGCTGAGGCACTTCTAGATCTTGACTTGTCTATTTCTCTTCTCTCAGCCTTTTCCCCAATGCATGAAAATCATTGTGTGATGTAATCTGCCTTTCTAGTTGTTTAAACCAGAAGGCTATTCCCTCAACTTGGGCAGAAGTAAAACCACTCCCCAAAGCTTAATAAAAAAAATTTGCATTAAAGAAATATTGCTCAAAAACTAAGGGAACAGTCTGTTACTTCTAGCAAACACTAAAGCTTTTATTTATTTTAACCAAAAGAAAAATGTAAGAATGGAGCAATGAATTTTCAAGGCTGTTGAAAATGTTTCCTGTGAGTTCTCAATGTCTTATAGGACTTGTACTTGAGTTCCTGGTGATGAGACAAATCAAAGGACCATCAAAACCCATCTCTCAGCTGGGGTAAATACGTACTTGAATTTTCAAAGGCAGGAGAAGAATTGCTAGTGACAGTGTTCAGGAAAGAAGTATATATAAAACCCTCGTTTGTAACTAAAACTGGTGACTAAAATAGTCTTGGTCAGTTTCTCAACAGAACTAAATCTCCTTGCTCTTGTTAGTCAAACACCTGTCTCCCTTGATAGAGGCTGAGGACAGCTAGTAATAGTTCTTTGTGGCCACATTTTAACAGGAATCCTTTCAGGCTAATAAAAAGGAAAGAACAATCACAAATGCTTATGCAAATACACAAATACATCTGTAACAACAATTTGAGTTACAAAAAAGTATAAAACTCTCACTGGGTATGTGGAGAGGATGACATAGTAGGAAATTGTTTAATTCTACATTACTTTCCCTAAGCTAAAGAGTTAGTAGTAGCATAACAATTATTTCTTTTATTATTTCAGTATCATGGTTAAGGAATCTGTCTCCACAAGATTTAAAAAGTGCCTAAGGTCTATAGCAAATAATGAAAAAAAAAACCTGAATTTAAATCTGAGTGTTTTATATTTATATAATGCAAGTTTATCCATGTAGATCATCAGCTTTTTATGCTATCACCCAAGAATGGAAATGTCAAGCATAACTCTGAGAAAACCCACCTTTTTTGCCAGGTAACCCAATAATGAATGGATCATTATAGAGAATTCTATAATCTATGGAGGTTTTCTTGAGCCAGATATTTGTCTTCAGCTTATTTACAAATGATTAGCACCCACTTTCTCCCCAGGCACTCTCTCCACTCCTAAGAGGCAAGAATTTTATTCTACTCTTTGGCTGTCCACATCTCACCACCTAGGTGCTCTGTTGTGGTTGCTTCTCTGAATCCATCCACTAAGCCCCACGTTTCACTCCCCATCAGACATCTGTATATTAATTGGTAGTCTTTAGGGAGCAAAAAACATTCTCACCCTCTCTCAGCTCATGTACTATCATACACATGACAGCTTTTCTCACCCACAGGGTGGTTGTCTGTCAAAATCTTGATCCATAATATTAAGGAAACCTAGAGTACAGCACCTATTCCTTTTTGTTTTGTTTTGGTTTCCAGAATAAAAGGAGGAGCCTGAAACTCAGACAAGTTAGATGACTGGTCTAAGGTAAGCCAGCAGTGTAAGCTGCCATGATGGGATTCAAGTTTGAGTCTTCTGAATCCCAGGGTTGCATTAAAGGTTTCCTACTATCCCCAGATGTTCCAAGTTATGGCATGTAGACTTTTGGGACCCAGGGTTTTGTTTTTTTTCTTTTTTGTGCATTTATTTTTTTCATTCATTTGAAGGGGCAAACATTTTATAAAATTAGGGTATTTTACATACAGACTCAGATTTCCTGCTTCTCTGGACTAAATGGCAGATTCAGCGACAATGCCCGCACTCTCACATGGCAACCATTTGCTAGAACAGACAGAACATGAGCCTCTCCATTCCTTCCATTTTCTGTGGTCTCTGCAGTACTGAGACAAAGTTTGAATTTTCATTTGTTAATTTATGCCAAGCTCACATCACCCATTTATTCAATTGGTCCCCCAGACAATTATGTGGAGACCTTTGTAATCCACACTATTTACTTGTTTCTGCAACACAGTGCTAATGGTATACCAGATCAGACTATAAACAGTTTCTCCATTCTCAGTCTTCTTCTTCTCTGCAAATGGCATTTCCATCCTTCCCATTTTACAGGCTGAACACAGGGGAGCCATTGCTGTTGTTCACTCACATCCATATCCAACCCATATCCAACCCATGTTCAGTTCTCCCTTTAAAATGTATCAAAAATCCAACAACTCCCCACCACCTCCACCAAGAAGATGGATACCATAATCTCAGACCTGGAATATTTAAATAACTTCCTAATTAGTCTCCCCATTTCCATTTTTCTCCCCTGGAGTCAGACACTGTAACAACACTGCTCAAAACCCACCAAGAGTTCCCATCTCATTCTAAATGCTAAGGAATTTGCCAGGGTTACTTGCTCTAGCCCCTCCTTCCGCCATCTCTTCACGTCTGACCTGATCCTCAAGTTCTGTTTCTGTGGCTCATTCTTTTCTAGTCACTCTGGACTCCTAGCTGTTTGGGTCGTATTATATCATAAGTATGTGTATTCTCAATAAACATGTGCACAATAAATAAATGGCTAGAGAATGAGCTAAATACACAAGGACTATGCTGGATTCTCTGGTCAGCTAGGACCTTCAAATTTTATCTAGATAAGAGAAACGGAAGTACCAGTGAGTAGAGGGCAGACTTTAAAACAGGGCTGAAGTCTTCCCTAACAGGAATGATGGTGGAAAAGGGGATCAAAGGAGTGGGGTATTCTGGGTAATGACAGGAAAGAGACAATGTGAATTTCAGTCAAACAATGAGGGCATTGAGGGTCTAAAGAAAGCGATTTACATTGAAAATCTGGAGGAACCCAGTAATTGCTGCAATGAAGCTGTAAGAGATAGAAAGAAGATGACTGTGATTAGTGAATGGGTATTTGAAACTGCATTTTGGGGTATGGGTTCTTATTGGTCATGACAAAGTCTATTATATGCACATGCAGGAGGTAGCTGATGTAAGTGAGGAGAAGGAATGGAGAAGTCAAGACACTGAATTGATCATCTAGTGGGAATGGAAATAACAGTGTAAGCAACAAAAATATTTGTGGAAAAGAATACAGTAAGAGAGGTGTTACAGTCTTCAGCAAATGAAGGAGACAAATCAAGAGGACAGTATGACTAAAAATGGGAGGACCACAAGATAAAATCTGATGTCAAGTACCTCAAAGGAGCTCAATGGTCTGGAAGCAGCAAGGAGAATCCAGACGTACTCCTCTGGGCTAGTGGTAAAGAAATCAAGGGACATAAAACATGAAAGGCTGCGGGAGAAACAGCCTTAGGTTGTTTCATTTCAATATCATAGATTCAAGGAAGTTTCCTTATATTACTTTAAATCTAACAAGGCTATAGAGCTCTTATTGCTTTAGCTTCATAAAAATAAAGTATTTCCTTCACTGAGTATTATATTTTAATTTTTCCATCTTGAAAATCCAGTTATGTTGAAAACAAACCACAAAACCTCTAAGAGTGCTTAAGTTTCCAAGGTGAATAATTTATCTTCAAATAGATTACATATACACATGTATATATGTGCACACATATATGCTAATGTTATTAATAACATATCAATTTTTAACATTAAATAATAGAGAACCACAGATTTGAGCTAGAGTTCTCAAAACATTTACTTCAATCCCTTAACTACTTCTCAAAGAGGTAACTCAAATATAGGGCATGCAATACCAGCTTCATTATCAATCCCTTCTGCTACCCTTTTCCTTGCCAACTGAATACCACTTTCTCTTTTATACACAATGTTCTCCAGCATCCCAAGATTATTTTCAGTCCAGGACTTTGCTCAAGGATTATTTATGCCTGGAATTCTCTTCCATTGATTTCCGTAGAAGTAACTCCTTCTTCTGACTCAGATCTCAGCTTAAATGCCATCTCCTCAAACAGGATTCTCTGACTACACAGAATACAAGGGCAACCCATCCAATCATTATCATACACTCTTTTAAATCCCATAGCATCTAAGTTTTATATTGGTTTCTTTATTGTCTCACCCATTAAAAAGAATAACCAGTATCACTGCCTAAAATTGTGTCTGGTACACAGTCAATTCTCCATAAGACTGGATGAATTAAAGACAAATTATGGATAATGTTACTCTCAAATTGTACAAAATGGGTTCTTGTTCCATATCTCTATTGCTTAGCCAAGTTTATTATCTAAATCACATTTCTATTTGACCTGCAATCAACTGATAAAATGGAAAAGGATAAAATTGATAAAAGCAGCAAAATAAATTTCACGATAAAATGCTTTAAGCTATTTTAAGAAAAAGGTTATATATACCTTAGCTATATTATCATGGTTATATCAATAGAGAATGGCAAGTCAAAGAACCCAGGATTTAATATAAATTAGCTTGATTCCTTAGTGGATAATTCTATCAAAATTTGTGACCAGAATTACTGTCAAAGTATACAACAAACGCTTAACAGGCTACAATTGTAGTTCAGAGCATGTGTAACTTTATAATCATCACATTGAAAATTATGTTTTGACAAGGTCAAACAGAAAAAATGTTAAACTATGGGTAATAGGTTACTAACAAAATGCATGGGAAACAGAGACAAATAGGTTTATGAACTTTTTTTTAACATTAAGTATATAATGGGTTCTAAAAATATTACTCTTCCACATAAGATTTGTACATTTTTCAAAATAGCTAAACACTCTCAGTTGTGCATGGTGTAAGTTTGTATACATTTTTATTAATCCCTGCACACTCAGAAATAAAGTTCAAGTAATCTCAAAACATATTAACATATCGTAGGTCTCAGTTAGAATCCTTATCTAGTGCTAGATGTTTAGTGTACGAGCTAATGAAGTCAGTGATAATCCATACCCCAAAAAACACTAAGGTTGTAATTATTATTCATTTTGAACTTCAAAAATCAAGTATTGAAATAACTGTAAGGCTTTGTGAATTATATGTGCTCATCATTTGTTTACTCCTGGCCGGCTATGTAGTGATTTATTTAATAAATTTTAATGAGTTTTCTACAAGTCTAGAACCCAACACAATATTTACAAAAACCCAGTGGTTCCTCCTCAATCTCATTCCTCTGCCTAACAATCAGAGACGATCGGAGAATCTTTCCATTCCCATGCTTGTCCCTCCCATTTTACTCAGTTTTATATGCATATGTACTCTGAATAGGCCTTAAAATGTATTTGCTTGTATTTATGATATTTCTAATTTTATTAGAAAGACTTCATACTCCATGCAATCTTTAGGAACATACTTTTTTCATTTATTATCATATTGCCAAGATAAATCTGTACTGCTGTGTATCATTGTATTGCATTTGTTTTGTCTCTCATATAATATTCATCATAGAAGTATCCAGAGGTTACTTCATCCACTCTTAACTGATAGACACGTCCACTGATTCTAGACTTTTGTTATTACAAGCAGCACTACTATGAATGTTACTGTCCAAATCTGAATATACATGCACAAACATTGTTCTTGGATACACTCCAGAGGGTTTAGAGTATGTAAACAATTTCTTGAATTTCTATTTTTTATTTTAAAGACGTATTTATTTGAGAGAGAGCGAGAGAGTGTGTGTGAATGCGGGGAGAGGAGCAAAGGGAGAGAATCTTCAAGCAGACTCCATGCTGACTGGGAAGCCCGTCTAGGGGCTCATTTGCATGACCCACGAGATCATGACTTAAGGCTAAACCAAGAGTCAGTCGCTTAACTGACTGAACTACCCAGGTGCCCCAAGTTTTTGAATTTTTAAAAGGTAATACTATAATACTATTTTTCAAAGTTGTTGCACAAATGTGTGCTCCCATTAGCAATACATCAAGATACTATACCTGTATCTTCTTTAAAACTGTTTCCAGACTTTCTATTCCTGACAATAGGTAGAAAATGGCACCATACTGCTATCTTGATTAGTATATTAATGATCAGTAATATTGAATATCACATGTTTACTGATCATATGGGCTTTCATTTCTGTGAGATACCTAGTTATGTCTTCTGACAAGTTTCTATTGAATTTTGAAATTTTCTTATTCATTTATAGGAATTCTTTATGCATTCTTGATACTAATATATTGTGGTTGTGTACAATTATCTTATCCCAGTTTGTAATCTATTCCTTTGCTTACCTTAAGGTAGCTTTTTAAGTATCCATGATCTTATTTTAATATGACTAAGTGTAGTATTTTCTGTTGTAGTCAATTAAGAAACAAGAAATATGAATTAAACATTTCACTATCTCAATATAGAGGTTTATCTATATTTTTAGTCAAGCATTTTAAAATTGTATTTTTGATGTATGACCAATTGGATTAAGTTTCAATATCTTTTATGAGGTAAGGATATATTTTTTTCCATACGTATAGTTATTTTTCAGGTTCATTTATGATATAATCCTTCCATAACCCACTGAAATGACAGGCCAATGTTGTCATATAATAAAGTCCTACACATTAATGAATTGATTTCTCATCAACTGGACTGTCTCTGCATCTTTGCCATACTATCTTAGTAACCATGGTTTATTATTAGCAAATATTTTCTTGCTGCACTTCTGATTTCTATGTATTCTTTGTTTACCTGTCAATGTAAAATTCAAAATCACATTATTGAGTTTCATCAACAATTTGGGGGGATTTTGATGGAATAACACTGATCAATTTAGGGAGATTTAACATTTCACACCATTGTTTTCCTGTCCATGAATAGGACAGATCTCAATTAACTTAGTTCTTTAATTTTTATAATCTTCTCTGTATTTTTACTTTATAAACTTAAACACTTGATATTATCTTTTACAATTTTAAATGATGTTTTCTCTCTAAACTTTCCAATTTGCTGCCTTTTATAGAAATGTAATGGATTTTCCCATATTAATTATTCTTTATGTATCAACACTTATCTGCCACCTATCAATTTCTTGCATTATATCAAATAATTTGCAGGTGAGTTATTTTGTATTTCTACATATATGATCATATAATAGGGTAAAATTGCTTTTATTCCTAATTTACAGTCTTTGTCTTCTAGTTATATTTTCTTCCTTTCTGCCTGGGGTAGAACCTCTAAAATGATATTGAAGACAAATGGTGATAGTGACCTTAATAACCTTGTTCCTGTTATTAAAGATATTTCTTCTAATGTTTCAACATTTAATATGTTTGTTATAATGTTTCGTAGATATTCTTTAAGAGAATAAGTACAAATCAGTTCTGATAAATTATGTACTTTAAAAGATGTATCCATTTTGCCTACTTTTTAAAAATGTTGCTATATAGTGGTTACTTTTCTCATGCTATTATTAAAATCTATTTTTCATGTGGCTAGTATCCATATTTTCATTAGTACCACTATTAATTTTTGTCTTTTCCTAATCAGCTGGATAGACCTATATCTATTTTGCTAGATTTTTTTAAGAATTATCAGGAAAAGAAATTAAGAAAATCCCACTTAAAATTACATCAAAAAAATAATGTACCTAGGAATAAATTGATGAAAGAAATGGAGTCTCTTTCCACAATAAGTGGAAAGATATTCCATGCTCATGGATTGAAAGAATATTGTTTCAATATCTATACTACCGAAAGCAATCTATAGATTCCATGCAACTCCTATCAAAATTCCAATTGTATTTTTAATGGAAAAAAAAAATAAACAATCCTAAAATTTGTTGGAACCACAAAAGACCCCCAATATCTAAAGCAAACTGAAGGAGAACAAAGCTGGAAACATCATGCCTTCTGACTTCAAACTATATTATAAAGATATAGTAATCAAAGAAGTATGGTGTTGGGACACCTGGGTGGCTCAGTTGGTTAAGTCTCCAACTCTCCATCTCAGCTCAGGTCTCGGTCTCAGGGCATTAGTTCAAGCCCCATGCTGGGCTCCACACTGGGTATGGAGCCTTCTTAAAAAAATAAATAAATACAATTTTAAAAGTATGTTGTTGGCATAATAGCAGACACAGATCAGTGAAACTAAATAGCCCAGAAATAAAGCCATGGATACTTGCGCAATTAATTTATGGCAAAACAGACAAGAATATATAATAGGGAGAGGGCAGTGTCTTTAATAAATGGTGCTGGGAAAACTGGATAGCCATAGGCAAAAGAATGAGACTGTACCACTATTTTATACCATACACAAAAATCAACTCAAAATAGATTAAAGACTTGAGCCAAAGACCTGCAGCCATACAAATCCTGGAAGTAAACTTAGGGGATAACCTCCTTGACCATGGTCATGGTGATGTTTTTTGTTGTTTTTGTTTTGTATGTGATACCAAAAGCAAAAATAAACCAATGAAACCATAGCAAGCTAAAAAGCCTCTGCACAGCAAAGGAAACCATCAACAAAATAAAAAGACAATCTACAGAATGGGAGAAAATATTTGAGAACCACGTATCTAATAAGGGGTTAATATCTAAAGTATATAAAGAACTCCTACAACTCAGTATCAAAAAAACTAAAAATATGATTTTAAAAATGGACAAAGAAACTGAACGAACATTCTTCCACAAACAACATACAGATGACAAACAGGCACATGTAAAGGTGTTCAACATCACTCATCATCAGGGAAAGCAAATCCAACCACAATAAGGTATCATTTCAGACCTATTAGAATGGCTATCATCAGAAAGTCCAGAAATAGGTTTTGGTAAATATGTAGAGGAAAGAGAACCCTTGTCCACTGCTGATGGGAATGTAAATTGGTATAGCCACTATAGAATACAGTATGGAAGTACCTCAAAAAATTAAAAGCAGGACTACCATATGATTCAGAAATTCTACTTCTGAGTATTTATCTGAAGGAAATGAAAACACTGATTTGACAAGCTATATGCACTCCCAGGTTCACTGCAGCATTATTTACTATACCTGAGACCTGGAAGAAACCTAAGTGTCTGTTAACAAAGGAATGGATGGATAAAGAAAATATGGCATATATATACGTACATTATACATAGGTACATACATGTAGTGTGTGTATATACACATACATACATACACAATGGATTATTATTCAGCCATCAAAAAACGGAAATCTTTCCATTTACAGCAACATGGATGGACCTTGAGGGCATTATTCTAAGTGGAATATGTCAGACAGAAAAAGATAAATACCCTATGATCTCACCTACAAGTGAAATCTAAAACAAAAAACCTCCCCACATCCACCCACCCCCCAAAACAAACCTAAGTCATAGATACAGAAAACAGAGGCAGGGGTTGGGAAGTACACAAAATGGATGAAGGGGGTCAAAAGTACAAACTTCGGGTTATAAAATAAGTCATGGGGATGTAACATACAGCATGGTGACTTAGTTAACAATACTGTATTATGTATCTGAAAGTTGCTAAAAGAGTAGATCTTAAAAGTTTTTATCACAAGAAATGAAAATTTGTAAATATGTGTGGTGATGGATGTGTAAATATATTGTGATCATTTTGCAATATATATTTATCAAATTGTGTTACACATCTGAAATTAATATAATGTTATGTCAATTATAGCTCAAAAAAAAAAAGCAGCAAAGAGGTCATTAAATTAAAAAAAAAAAAAATGGACCAAAGGACAATAAACTTGAGAATACTTTAAGAACCCATACTGAATTCCTGAACTCATACTATAATAGCAGTTTTACATTAATATATTGTTAACACAAATAAGCTCCAGGAATATGGTTTAGGTGACATTTTTAAAAATTTAAGTCATATCTAAAGAATTATGGGTCAATGGTATTTATCACTGAATGAAGTATATTTTCTTAGAGAAGTAGACTTATCTTTTAAAAATGACTTTCATTATTTGCCATAGAAATATACCTATTTGGTCATTTCAGGACAACACACACTTATTCATCCTTATCTTTTAGAATGCAATTTCTTGCCTTCTCACCATGAGACTGGGCTTGTCATTGTTAGCTTCCACTATTCTCCTAATACAAGTTTCCCCCACTATGCAGAAGTAAAGTGTTATGAAAACGTCCTAAGCCAAAATGTTTGAAAGTGAGAAGTAACTCACACTTTCCCACGAAGTTCACATTATGTCACTTTGCTTTTAGGAAAGACCAGCAATATTATCTATTTTACTAACCAGAAATCCTAAGAGAATTTTAACACTAAAAAAAAAAAAAAAAACTGTTATCATACTAGAGCAGATCTTTCATAAAAGTGAAGCGGCATAACAACAACTTTTAGAAAGTGAGGGATACTCGGCTAAGACTGGACAATAGATTAGCAAAAGCAAATGGATAATAACACATGTTCGATAAACTTATGTGGAAATGAATCAAACACTGATTTTATATAGAACAGGTTTTGGCAGAATATAAAACTCTGGCACATTCCATTTAGATAATTTAGTGATGAATGTTATATTGCTTAGTTTACATTTTGAAACTGATTTTACAACGACTACCAGTGTTTGATTGAAATGTGGGTCAGTGTTAGGAGGAAGCTACTGAATTGTTAATTTTATAAAAATTATGTTAAGATGGGTTCATTGTAAAAAACAGAAAGCATCGATATCAATCAAGACAACTCTATTGTGTTTCAATACATGTCTGACTTATATCAAAATAGCCTAGTTTGTCGAAAGTAGAACTTGAGAACTCATGAAAAGAAATACAGTAAGAGAAAAATCAGACAGTAATATACCATGATTTCAGAGGAAAGAAAAATAAAAGAGGTAGTTTAAGGACAACAATATTAGCAGAATGGAGCACTGGGTGTTATACGCAGACAATGAATCATGGAACACTACATCAAAAACTAATGATGTAATGTATGGTGATTAACATAATAAATTTAAAAAAAAAAAGAATATTAGAACCACAAAATCAAACTGAAAGCACTGTACTCTATCTTATAATACAGGGCAATTTGAACTTCACTTAGTCTTCTAAACTCTGTCAGTAATTAGCAATTTCCTGCTCTCCCTGGCTCCTGGGATGTAGGCACAGACATATTGATCTACATGCTGGTGAAGTATCACTTTGCAGTAAGTGTCTAAGTGGTGTTGTAACACCTGGTACTTTGATGGTCTAAGAGAAGGACACCTCTAGACCCATCTCATTATAAAGAAGTAAGACAAATGTCGGTCTCTTGATAAATAAAACCAAAAACTAAGGGTGGTTGTGAACTTCCCATCTCACCATGTTACTCTTTCATCTGTTACCTATTTAAATTTTTTTCGTTAAAATATTAAATATAAAAATACTGTGTTCTAGAGAGACAAAATATGATCTATTAATGTCACAATATATGAAAATGAAGTACCTGGAAATGTATATAAAGCAATATGATAAAATTCTGACCAGTTTAAATAAATCCCCTGAAGATAAAGTTTGATTACCCAAGGCTGGAGTAATAGAAAGTGGTGGGCCAGGGGGGGAAAGTTGTAAGAAAGTGGTAGAATGCTTTTGGGTTTGTTAAGACTTAGTGTGGCATCACTGTGAACAATATCCACCAATAGCAGGTGCACAGGAACTAGTTAGGAGATTCTTGGAATATTCCAGGGGAGAAAAGGTTCCTTGATGAACAATGGACAGGAATTGATAACTGACTAGAATGGATAAAAATACCTAGTTAAGGAGTGTGCAATGAAAACAGACAGTTAGAGCTCAGTGCAATAGACACCATGCCCCAAAGAAGGCAGTTGTAGAGATCAGAGTTGAGCCAGAAGGTGCAAGGTCAAAGATTGTGGCCTAATATAGGAGCCAAACAACTAGAAAACATAAGAATTTCCAGAAAATAAGCCAATTGGTGATAGATGTTAGGGATGCAGAACTCAAGATATCAAACTCATGATCAAGGTTAAGAATGAAAATTGTAGGACGATAGCAAGACAATTTATAAACATGATGGGTCCTGCATAACAATGATTTCTCGCTCAGAAACCAGCTACCCCAATTTGCCTCCTTTATAAACATCATAACTTGTAGCATCTTTTTCATATTTTTGTTGGTAGAGATTTTCCCCCTCGATAAATACTATGCTCTAAGTTTTTGTCATCTTTTATTGATTACACACAATAAGATTTCTTTAGTATTTAAAGAATAATTTTAATAGATTTACTTTGACAAAAATTTCATGTTTGTAATGATTCAGTTTTTTTTAAATGTGTAATGTCATTCATTCATTCATTCATTCAGAGAGTGCATGAGTGAGAGGGGAGGGAGAGAGAGTATCTTAAGCAGGCTCCATGCCCAATGTGGAGCCTGATGTGGGGCTCAATCTTCCCTGAGATCATGACCTGAGCCAAAATCAAGAGTCAGTTGCTTCCGGACTGAGCCACCCAGGTGTCCCATTCAGTTTATTTTCATACAAAGTTGTACTTTGTATATGATCAAGATATTTTTGAGGTTCGGTGCCTGGGTGGCACAGTCGGTTGAGCGTCTGACTCTTGGTTTCGGCTCAGGTCTGATCTCCAGGTGGTGGGATCGAGCCCCAAGCTGGGCTCCGTGCTCAGTGTGGAGTCTCTGCTTGAGTTTCTCTCTTGCTCTCTGCCTCTCCCCCTCATGCTCCTCTAAAATAATAGATCTTTAAAAACAAAAAGATATTTCCGAAGAAAATCTGAAAAAATGTTTCTTTGCTGTAAAACAAGTTCCTATAATATTTACAGAATTACTTTACATTGATCAATACAAAGTTTCTTCTAATCTTGTAACTTAATCCATGTTTCTTCTTTAATATTTATTTTAAAAAAAGATAAAGCAACTATGTCTTTCATAAATCTCTTATCAAAAATTTAGAGGCTGATCCAGTATAGGATTCAGCAACGTGCCTTTAGAATTTAGGCCCCATGTAAATGGAACTGAAGCCCAAATTTATTTCCTCCTTAAATGCTTGCTATCATAAAATTCATTGTGAAATGTCCAAGTAAAGCCCTTGGACCTTTTTACTGGGAAGAAATCAGAGCAAAGTAACGGTGCCTGTAATTTGTTTTTTTAACTAAGTATTTCATCATCTAATCTCTTCTTTGCTTGAGAACATGGACATATTTACTTTTATCCAAACTTTCTTGAAACTTGAAAGTAAATTATTTCCATTATTTTGTCAAAGATTTCTCAAAATAGGTCTTTTCTTAAAATACAAACTTTTAACATAATAAAATTTTTAAAAAATACGAACTTTTAAAAACTAAGAAGCACTAGAGCAAATCAATGCAATTCTGCAAAACACAAACAGAAAACCCTTGCTGTTTTAGTGCTTCTTGACAGAATGGTATTTGCATGTTTTACAACCCAGTAACCTATCTGATGACACTGTATGCTGTATAGTAGGAAATATGAGAAGTAAAAATTGTTTCCATTATTTTTGCTCATTAAAATCAAATTGAGTTTTTGTATCTGTTGGGAGTAAAAGTCAAACATTTAGACTTTCATAAAATCCACACTATTTTTTATTGTCAGGACAGCCATGTGACCAATTTTATATTTTACCCCTTAATAGTTTCAAATCCCGCCCTTTCAGAAAGTAAAGAACTATTAAAATTACACTGCTTAAAATATTCATGTTTTAATATAAAAAGCTTTTAAAGCCCCTGAAAATCTAAGATTGTTTTTATTTTTGATAAAACACTAGTTTTATAACTACTTTCAAATATTTAAGAATTTAGATTCAGTCATATTTCAGAAACTGGGCGTGTAGACTAAAAGTTATTATATCTACTTGCTTCACATTCAGTTTTGGCTTGGAGTTAGAACACTGACATTGAATGGGAGGTTTGTTTCCCAAATCCCACCTATTTTCATCATTATGTGCCATTATTGCTTCCCTGAAAGTAAACAACACAGTTATCATTTCAATATAATTTTATTATGGACATGTGTAATATGTAAATATTTTCTGATTGTGACATTAGTAAGCCAAAATTTTATCTCATCTTAAACATTAATACTAAAGTAGTATTACTATTCCTGTAATTTTTGTCATTTAACTTTTATTTTGAGTGTATTTTTGGTAAAGTAAGTAGAGATGATAAAGTGAGTATGTGCCACAAAAAGTAAACAAATGACGAACATACTCATCCTCCTGTATTTTGTTCATAGGGACAAATACCCTGCATAATTAGGGTCTAACACAAATTAAAAAACATTTTTGTAGATACATGTGTGTGCACATTTGGCATCATAAATACATTTAATTCATTGTAAAAACACAGCTATAAAAATAAAAAATAAGCTACCCAATTAGCAATTATATATTTGGGGTTTTTTTTAAAGATTTTATTTATTTGAGAGAGAGAGGTAAGGAGCAGTGGGGAGAGGCAGAGGAAGAAAGAGAGAGAAGCAGGGAGCCTGACTGGACTTGGGCTCAGTCCCAGGATGTGGAGATCATGACCTGAGCCAAAGGCAGACCCTTAACCAACTAAGCCACCCAGGTACCGCTATATATTTGTTTTAAATAAAATTTCTGTAATTATTAGAACATTAAAGGACATTATTAACTGTCCTTTAAAGCCTTTTAGAAATGTCCAGATCAGTAAAAGCAAGTTCCTGAGCTTAAAATTGCACATTAGTAGTAGCTTTGGTAATTCTCAAAATGTATAATCCCCGGTTTTCATATATACCCAATCAACATTTTCCTGTGTGTCTGAGATCAAATATCCTTAAAAATACTTTCAAGTGCACATTGCTAGCTAATTAGATAGTTATAACAGCATTTAATTCATTCCTAAATGTGGAAATAAATGTGGCAGAAGTCTAGCTAATGTCATAAAATACGAGGCTCTGAATAGGTCTCCCATTTTCATGAAATACAATAAATAAATATTACATAAAACACTTAATGGCTCCTTAAAAACTTCCATTTTAATGTCATTGATTTCTCAAATACCTATGGCCTTCTCATTTGAAGTCTGTGAAGCAAATATTTATAAATAGAAAATTCTACTCCAACCTTACATTACAGGCATAATAGGACATCCTGTCTTGAAGAACAATATCACTAGGCAAGAAAGACATGAAGAAATATTGGAAACAGAAAACAGTACAGACAAATAACGTCCTATATATATGTTATATATTATTTATATATAATACATACTACTAGTAAACTAGTATTAATTTTCCTGAAATTTTTGACATTTAACTTTTATTTTGAGTATATTTTTGGTAAAGTAAGTAGAGATGATAAAGTGAATACATATATTCATATATATTCGTATATTATATGGCATATATGTGTGTTTACACATAAGGTATATAGTATATATATATGTGTGTATATATCCAGATATGTAGCATCTGTTCTTTGAACAGAAATAATATTTTGAAATGGTCTATCTGGTGCCAAGCAAGCACTTTCATTTAATGAATGTTTTAGGAAAATAAAATATCTTCATCGTCTTATTCTTTTCATTACGGCTAAGTCTACCTAAGGGATCAAATTCAACCTATGAGGAGGACTGTAGAGAGTGACTTTCTTGGACAAGGAAATTTTCTCTATTTTCTAAAATAAAATTTGTGATCTGTTTCCAAATTAAATTGCAATGATTGCAATGTGTTGACTGCTTACTCTACACTGTGCTGTTACTTCCCACAGCATTCCTGTGAAGTACTCCCATAGTTCTCATTTTAAAATTGAGAAAACTAAGGAGAGAGGCAGTTACATAAGTGAATTATCTTGAGCCATTTCAGTAGTAAATCATGAAGCTGGGATGGGGCACAGATCCCCATGACTTTAGAGCTCACACTATTAACACCCTACTTACTGTGCATCAATCATCTTTACTCCTCACTGCTAAAAGTCACTTAAAGGTGAAGTACAGAGAACAAAAAAACAATGCAGGAGCTAACAAACCAGTATTCCCAGCTTGTTTACCCTAGTCCCAGTAAAAAGGATTATCTTTGAAAAGCTTAAGCAATACGGAGATACATCCCACCTCAGCTAGAATGTACAGTTTAGTATTATATATGCAGTCAGAACTTCTGAAAATGTGTTATTGAGAAAGTGGAAAGACTGCAAAGTCATTATAAAAAAGCATTTGAGAAAGTTCAGAGTGGGAGAGTGGCTGGGGCGGGGGAAGGAAGGAGACTCATGATGTCAGCAATGGACCTTGCCAGGAATATTTCAAAGATTTTTAGGGCTATGAAATGAGGATTTTGCACATATGCCTCTAATTACATAATTTATATACCCAGTTGCTTTTGTTTTGTTGCAAACTGTAATTACTTCTTACTTTGCTTACTAATCAAAATTGTACTGAGTGCTCCGATTTTTCTTTTTTGTTGTTGCGGAATTGAAATTACAATAAAGAATCCTCCACAGGGTGCATGTTAGTTAGCATCTAAAACACTCCTCTCTAATATAAATTACAAGGGTCTGGTAAAGATCTGAAGACAATGGTTTAAGTAAGACTTTTTTTTGGTCAGCAAAAGTTTGGTTGCGTGGACACACAATATGAAATGAAATAAGATGTACATTTCAGCTGATATTCAGACAAATATATATTTTATTAGCCATTTCTGTGAATGATTTTTTTTTCAAGCTGCAAAAATATTTACACTTGGAATACTGGAGGACAGGTAGAAGGGAGGCAATTTGAAATCCTGTCTGTCATCGACCCAGCCAGGGTGTTACTGTGCTTCTATTTCAACCAGGTATCTCAGACATCGCTATTTTTGCTTTATAATTAACATTACTGTGAATATAAAGACTAGGAAGACTTTTTCAATTTAGCCTTCTCTTTAGTGAAACTTCAGATTTCACCATTCATCAGTTTCTCATTATGTGATAAAATATCCAAAGACAGAGTGGAACCGGATGAGAAGTAGCTTTAACTTGCAGACTTCAGTCATTTTGAGAAAATATAAACTGGAGGCAGTCTGTAATAATTATGCTTTAAAATACATTCCTACTTTGACTTCTGCCTCATTGAATTTAGGGTGTTCTCGTGCATTAAAAGATTGAGGAAGAAAGGAAGAGGGAAAGACTAGATCATTGAAGAAATTATGCAGTCTTCACCCAAGAATGAACAGAGATAATACACTGGCAATTAAAAATTCAACAAGTAACATCTTATTATGATGTTTTTAAAAATTTAGATTTTTGGGGTGCCCGGGTGGCTCGGTTGGTTAAGCATCTGACTTCTGCTCAGGTCATGATCTCAGGGTCCTGGGATAGAACCCTGAATCAGTTTCCCCACTCAGTAATAAGTCTGCTTGTCCCTCTCCCTCTGTCCCTTTCCCTGTTTGTGTCCTTTCTCTCTCTCAAATAAACAAAAAATTTACACACACAGGATTACAATATATAGGAAAATGCTTGTTTGGTGGACGGATGAATTAAAGAAACAGTGAATACAGGTGCCTGGGTAGCTCAGTTGGTTAAGCGTCTGACTCCTGATTTTGGCTCAGGTCATGATCTCAGGGTCCTGGGATCAAGACCCTAGTCAGGCTCCGCCCTCAGCAGGAAGTCTGCTGGAGATTGTCTCTCTCCCTCTTCCCTGCTCACGCCCTCTCTCTAAATAAATAAACAAAACCTTAAAAATTAAAAAAAAAAGAAAAGAAAAAGTGAATGAAAAACTAATGCTCTGCAGGGAATTGTATCCCCTCTATGATATGCCAAGAGCTGGTCCAAGCACATCCCCCTAAGAACGGATGTTAAAAATAGGCACATGGAGGTGATTACCATCTTCCACCACTGGCAATCTCCCTTAACCAATGAGAAAAGACAACTGGGATTAGAATCAGAGGATTCTGTGCAACTTCCCTAAGGACCAGAATTTGAGCCCTCTCAGTATACCAACCCATTGCATTGCTAAATAGTGTCTCTCATCTCCAAATGTTGATTCATGTTTTTCTGAGGCTGCGAAGTACTTAATCAGCCTTCCAACAACTCCATCAGTTCTCCATCTGACTAATTAGGAAAAGCTGGCTTGAAGCAAGGAAGTGTGAGGAAGAAAAAATGGGGTGGGGGGAAGGTTTTTTTTCCAGAACTTCATGGTCTCATAACTGGTTCTCTTTCATAGAAGGGGAAATTAACATCAAAGCCTCTTCTAACTCCAGAACAATTATGTAGAATGCAGTTCACCTAGTTGAAGTAAATCACCTTTATTGAGAGGTCTCCACTTTTTACAACTTCCTTTGATGACAGTTTACCAAGCCAGAAGACTGTGGCTATCTTATGCTGTCTTCTTGGCCCCTGTTGATAGACTGCTATAGCCATGGTCTGGGCTTTTCTAAGCCCAACATTTTTACTTCAAAAGATTCCTCAAGTTAAAATAATGAAATGAATGAATAAATACAGCTGGAATAATAACACCCCCCCTTCTATAATACTTAAGTTTTGTTTTTAGAGTGAAATCAGAAACTGATGACTAGAGGAAGCTAAGCCATCTAATTCTTTGTACATATTTGAATGAAGAATTATAACCTACTTGACTCCCTAGTATGTTCCACACCCTCAGTTTCTCAGAAATTTAGGATTGCAAGCCCTGACATAGGTCAGGGCACAAAATTCTAATAGGTTGAAAGAGGGAAGGCATAAATCAGGAGTTGCCTGATACCTGAGCACATAAATTCAAGAAGAACATGAAAAGCAGCATCAAAGAAAAAAAAAATACCAGGTCATTGATCCAAAGCCACTAAACACAGAATTCAGTATGGATTAAATAACAAGCACCACCACAAAATGATGAATAGGAAACTCAGCTGGGACCAAAGCATTGGAAATAGGTAGGGATGCAGAATCCAAAGAAACTCTTTGAAGGCGGAAATGAAATGGCAAGCCTCTTCATTAACCCTCTTTTCCTTTCCAGGGAGATGGAGAGGTATGAATGAATCTGACCTGACCTAGAGGCACTAAGCAAAATCTGTTCCTGCCCATGGGTGGTTTGAGGAGTACTGAATCATTGGTATCTTCCTGTGTATTTACTCTGGTTCTTTTCAAGTCAACAGCTCTTACCTTATAGCCTACTTCCAGAACATGTTCAGACTCATTTCTCTGGGACAAAGGCCTTGATTTAATACTTTCCTTAATACTCCCATCTACTTGGGAATGAAATCCCTACTTCTTTTACTTGGCCTCTTAGGAATAGGCAAACTGTCTAATAACTCAATCCAGATGCTCTATCTTGGTCTCTTTATTTGTACTTGTAGTTTCCCTTTGGGAAACTTCCTACCACACTGTATGCCTGCATCTTGCAGCCCCCAGATATTTGTATGCCATGCTCCTCATGCCTACCCAGCAGGACCTATCATGTGCATGTGCCCAGTCCCAGAAGTACAAAGAGAAAAAGACATCTTTCCTATCCTCAAGGGGCTCTCATTTTAATAAGGATGACTTGTTAGTGACCAGATGAACCACAGTGCCTTATGTACCATAGAGTACACAGAAAGCTTCTTCTGCCCTGAGGCAAGGTAGTAACAGCTCTACAAAGTATATTGCAAGGAATTTGGCCCAGCTAGGAAAAGCCTCAGAGAGGGTTGTGTTGGGCTTTGAATTTGAGCTAAGACTTTATCCAATGAAGACAAGCTGGAAGCATCTTCCAGTCCTAGGGAACTTCGTTGCAGGTGGCATGGAGGAATGAGGACTTGCTGGTTTGGGAAGTGAGGGATTTGCTAGTAAAGAAGCAAGGGCAGGAAATGATTCAAGAAATGTGATTTCAGGACAAAATGAAGGGTTCTTGAGTATCATAGTCAAGGGTTTTGATTTTGTTCTGTAAGAAATCAAGGAGCCATCTATAGCTTTTAAAATTAGAACATGATTACGTCTGTAGTTCACAAAAGTAATGCTGATGGTAGTGTTAAAGATGACTATGCACTCAGATCTTCACCCCTCTTATTACTGGGAGATGTACAGACTGTTCACTCTGTCCTAGCAGCTACACCGTTTCCCCTGATCTTGTTCTCTGACCCACAACCAATAAAGCCCTTATTTTGATAGGTTGAATGCTAATTATCAGGGGGATCTTTCAAAATATCTAAGAAAACATGCTAATTTTCTGAACCAAATGAGAATTTTCCCCAATGTATAAAATAACACAAGCAGGTGTAATACACAGCAGGAGACAGGAAAGAGGTGAGGGTTTTCGGGTGGTAAGTGTTTTAAAAAGAGAAACTGGGCTTTTCAGATGGTATAGGAGCAAGTTTGAATTAAGCAACAACATTGTAAATTAAACTTGCCCACGTGGTTCTTTGCTATCAGCTGGGAACAAACGATGATTTAAAGAAGGCAAAGACAAAAACCATTATGAAATGGGTCTAGGTTGCTGCAGTAAATGCTTATTAGCAGGACATTGTAAGAAAAGTATTTCTTCCTGCTACAAATCACAAACCAGAATAAACATCAATTCTTAGAATGTCAGGAATGAAGGAAACACTGAAACAGATTAGCCCGAAGTAAAGACAGGGAGACAGGATGGAAAAGATGAAGGTAGTACATAAAGTGAGATCACAGGGAGCCTGCATAGCTCAGTGGGTTAAGCAACCGACTCCTGGTTTTGGCTCAGGTCATGATCTCAGGGTTGGAAGATAGAGCCCCACGTTGGGCTCCATGCCCAGCATGGAATCTGTTTGTCCCTATTCCTGACCCTCTGCCCCTCCCCCCTCACAAACTATCTCTCTCAAATAAATAAAATCTTAAAAAAAAAAAAAAGAGGTGGCAATTGTTACTGCAGGTAAGTTAGGCAAGTGAGAACTGTTTATAACTAGTGAGGGTCATTCTTCCCTGGCCATAGAGCTAGATGTTGACAGCTAGATGTTGATATCTGATATCCTGATACCTGTCCTGCGAGAAACAGAAAAATAAAATTGCATGAAGAAAACTAGTCAAGGTAGAAGTAAATACCTGAAAACCGAGTCAGAATAAATTAATGTCATTTGCTCTAACAGTTAACATCATAATAGAAAACCAGATTTTAGCCTTAGAGAATCCTGGTTCCACCACTTACTAAACACCTAGTGTACGGCAAGATCCTGCCCCTTCCTTTGCTTTCATTTATATTGTTTAAAAAATAGATTCATTCAACGATCCTGATTATAAACAGATAAAATTGGATAATATATAAATGGCACTTGGCACATATTCATTGAATGTTGGAAGACATTCTACCACCAGATCAAGAGAGAGGGTCTTGTTTCCAGCAGCATAATGCAACCTCATAAATGATGACATTAAAAAAGACCAATAACTAATGACAAATTTTTTTTTTAAGATTTTTTATTTATTTGACAGAGAGAGACACAGCGAGAGAGGGAACACAAGCAGGGGGAGTGGGAGAGGGAGAAGCAGGCTTCCCGCGGAGCGGGGAGCCCGATGTGGGGCTTGATCCCAGGACCCTGGGATCATGACCTGAGCCGAAGGCAGATGCTTAACGACTGAGCCACCCAGGCGCCCCACTAATGACAAATTCTGATGGCACGGGCAGTTAAGGTATAAATCTTGCCCATTAGAAGTGGCTCCAACCAGCAGTGAGAACAGCGACAGCAGATCAGACTTGTAAGGACAAATGTGAAGGCTGGAGCCAATGTCATGGAAAAAAAAAAATGACCTCAAATTTGGAAACAGGCAAAAGGATTCAAGGTTTCTTTGCAGAGTAGTAGAGGATGTTGTAGTAGCTCAATCTGCTTGAGAAATTATCTGACCTTCAAGGTACATGTACCTGTCTTCCTATTTAAGTACATTTAATAACTCTTAAGAGTTGAAGTTAGCGGGCGCCTGGGTGGCTCAGTCGTTAAGCGTCTGCCTTCGGCTCAGGTCATGATCTCGGAGTCCTGGGATCGAGCCCCGCATCGGGCTCCCTGCTCCGCGGGAAGCCTGCTTCTCCCTCTCCCATTCCCCCTGTTTGTGTTCCCTCTCTCACTGTGTCTCTGTCAAATAAATAAAAAATCTTAAAAAAAAAAAAAGTTGAAGTTAGCATGTAGAAAAGCAGTAAGTAAATGACTGTCTGAGAGCAACGAAGATGGTTTTATTCAATAGCAATATAAGTATCTTCTGTCCAGGATAGAAGGTAACACCAGAGGTTACCGTTTATTTCCCTGAGTTTTGTATCTATTAGCACATTCATTGCCCTATTCCTTTGACTGACCAATCTCTAAATTTCTGTTCCTTTGTTTTTGAGCTAGTCTTAAACATCAAACTGATCCTTTCAGTAACTGATATATTCAAGGAAATCTTTGGCATATGTTCAAATTTTATATCAGAGTCATTTCTAAGATTTTGAACATACTCTACCACAAACTTCTTTCCAATGATAGTACAAAACACTTGGAAGTCTTGATTACTATGTGAATTTGTTAATGTTTCATTACAAATATGCCTTAGTTAACTATTTATATGTAACTCACTGCAGATGTTACTTTGGTCCCTCATCCTTAATTCCACCATTTCAAAGTCCTAAAGATTCCCTTCTAGGTGTCAAGAAAAGAGAAACTTTGAAGCCATGGGGATTGACCACATTTCAGGTGGGACTGCTCCTCCCTTGAGTGTGCCAAGTTGGCCAACCATTTACATTAACTTTGCCCACACAGCTGTTGATCACAAAAGGATGGTGCCAGATGACCATCTTTCCCAAAAGCAGTGGAAAGTATAAAAACTGGCCACGCTATCACTCCATGTTTGATATAAGAAGTGACAGACAGAAGGCAAGGAGAACAGGTTTATCCACCACTTCAGGTTTTGCCTGCACAACAGCCTCCATGCCCACTTTCCTACCCCCGCCCCCACCCCATGCACACACATATCACACTCTCCCCACCGAGAATGACTAGAGACATTACAGTAATGCAGCCTTCTCTGATAGCTAGGCACACAGTTTTTCTTGGGTAACGGATATATTCTTCTAATAATTTTATCAATAATTTTTATCTTACAAATAACTTATTTAATAACTTACAAGTAACTTACAAATAAGTATTTAATAAGCCCTTACTATGCACAAAGCATTCTATTATAAGTTTTGTGGCTGTGTGTGCACTAACGAAGAAGTAGAAGACTGAATTCCTGCTCTGGACTAAATGTTTCTGTACCTCTAAAACTCATGTATTAAAACCTAATGCCCGGGGCGCCTGGGTGGCTCAGTCGTTAGGCGTCTGCCTTCGGCTCGGGTCATGATCCCAGAGTCCTCGGATCGAGCCCCACATCGGGCTCCCTGCTCAGCGGGAGGCCTGCTTCTCCCTCTCCCACTCCCCCTGCTTGTGTTCCCTCTCTCGCTGTCTCTCTATCAAATAAATAAATAAAATCTTTAAAAAAAAAACAAAAAAACCTAATGCCCAGTGTATAACAAGGTGGGGCCTTTGAGAGGTGCTTAGATCTAAGGATAGATCCCTCTTGGATGGGATTAGCGCCCTTATAAAAATGGTCTGAGAGCTCCCTTGTCCCATCGTGCAGAGTTACTATATGAAAACCACTGTCTAGGAAGCAGTTTTGCCCCAGACGCCAAATCCACCACTGCCGTGAGCTTGAATTTTCACCCTTCAGAACTGTGAGAAATGTTTATTTATAAGCACCTATTTTATATTATTATAGTAGTCCAAACAGAATAAAACAATTCCTTTAATGAAGGTGTTCACCATTTATAACAATTTTTAATATTATTAATAGTAACTAAGTTGCCCTGAAAATGTTTATGAATTTTCAAGGGCCCAATTTATAGGTGAGAATTCCTTAGATTACATTAGGTAAAGATGTTTGCTTTATTTGATTTATCCAAGTATTAAACATGGATCTCACAGTATGATCACTGAAATCATTATGTGAACAATTGGATCAGCTGGGGCCCAAGAAAGTAGTGGAAAAAGAGAGGATAGCCTCCTGCTAAAGCACCTATATTTCACTATCTTGGGAAAACACTTTTTTCCAAAGTATTGCTGCTCATAAAATTATTTTTTATGGACACTTAAATGTGTTATAACTATTACAAATATAATATGAAGCCAAGTAGATTTACAAAACATTAAAAATCAATAAACTACCCAAACCAAAGAAATAGGTGAAAATGTGCATACACACTGAAGTTTCTATAAAAATATGATTAAGGAGTTGAATGCTATAATTTTTTTTTCATTCCCAGACTATTTACATGTAAGCTTTTTCCTTAGAGTTTTAGGGGGAAGGGGAAAGGAAGGAAATATCTCTGTGTGAGTCTGAATTTTTTTTTAACCTAGATATGTAAGCTACTTACTGGTAAGAGGCATTGTACTTGAATGAGAATATCAAACCTATTTTTTCTCATTGATAACTTTATTCTTTACTCAGAAACCACAATTAATGTTTCAGATGATTTTGAAAAATCTCAGAATCACGAGTTCAGATTTACTTTCATTTGCAATCTTCCTTTGCCTCTTCCAGATATATGACAACATATTTTGTAAAATCACTACTTCCTTTTGCAAATGAACCATATAATTGTGCTCTTAGTCTATACAGTTTTTCTGATTTGTGAGATATGAAGTCTTTTCGGGATGCCTAAAGATGAGATATTTCAAAAATGGCTCTAAAACTCTTCTTGATCAAAATTTGTCTCCTTTCAAATGAAGAAGTTTACAATAACATGTTTAGGTCTATAAAATCTCTACAGCAAAAAAACAATGAGAAAAATCAAAGTCACACACACGGTAATATGCCGAATGCTTTCCAGCAATATTTTGTCTTACCAGATAATGCTGACTAGAGATCATACTACAACAAACTTTAACAAGGTATCACCTGCTTGTTCTTAAAGTCTTATTTCTATTCTCAGGTCTCTTCATTTGGATCTTGCTCTCCAGTCTGTGCTAATCTACAATAAAGACCAGAGAACTGCCACCTATTTAACTATTTTATTTTCAGTCATTTATTATGGCAACTAGGCACATAAATTATTTTATCTTTATTGCAGAGTGAAAACCTTTGTTTCCTGTTAGGATAATATTAGGCATTAATATTCAGGCATGGAGACTTTTAAATTGGCTAACAGCAAACATGTTTGTATCTAATCATAATGTAGGATGTGGAAGCAGTTCTAAAAGAGTGTATTTTTTATCTCATCATCCACACCTTTATGTGCTGTGTGTGGGCCAACTACCATAATCACTTTGAATCTAGCACTGGAGATCTCAAGTACAACCAATATGGTCTCTTTTTTTTTTTTTTTAATTTTAAATTACTATCTTGTATATGTGCAAACAGGCTTTCAGGTGTGTTCATTGTTGTATTTAAAGTATGCATGAAAAGAATTAATTTTTTTGCCATTAACTTACTCACAGATTAAGTACAGAAATCTCTAGGATATACACGACACTACCAAACCTCTTGATAAGAATTGTCATTTTAGTTCTCATGAATGGAAACCACAACATTAAAGTACATGAAATACAAGAGGTAATGGGACTTTAATAAAAACGTACTAATTTTTATGCAATTGTTTTGTAAATTACTACTTTTTAAGCAGTGAAGCATGAATTGTCAGATAGCTTGAAATCACACAAACTAATGGATTTGTTTTCCAAAACTGTGACATAACCATCTATATCTTTAAAATAAATTGGATTGTATGTTTCATAAACAGAACATGGATATTAGCAAAACAAAGGATTCATTTTTTTATGGACAGTTAAATCTATTCTTAACATCAGGAATCCTGCTTAAGAAATCACTTGACTTTTTAAAAATTTTCAGTCTTTCCTACCAGCTTAAAAATTGATTTTAAAGACACACTTTTTATTACTAGATTAGATATTCAATACATAAGTGAACTTTTCAGAAAATTGTTCTTTGGAAGATATAGGATATATACTTTAATTTAGAAAATAATCCAACACCTAGTGTGTGCCAACTCCTTTAAATATTTTTTCATTGTCTAGTCAGTTCAAACCAGTATTTTTGCTCTATCTTACCAAAAATACACCTCATATGAAAAAAACTAAGAACCTCGTTTGTGTGCTCAGAAATAGTAATTAATAAAGTTGATATTGGCACTCTGATGTATTTTATTTCATAGACTTTTTCCTTTCATTACAGAGCTTCCTTCAGAGCATGTTAAATTTATTAACAGAGAGCAATGGGGGGGATTTTAGGAACTATAAAAGTCAACTATTATTTTTTTTCTAGGAAGAATCCTGAACAAGATCAAAACTCTGCTTCTCTGTAACTCTTAAATTTCTTAATATTTTGCCCCCTTCCCTGACAGACACAGAGCTGATCCAAAGCATTACTGGGCTCCCTCTTCCCTGGTGTGAGCTGTACATGCTTCCTTGTTAAGGATGTGAATGTTTCCTGTTTACAGAATGCTTGTGGTAGCATATTAAATACTTGCCTGATGTGGAGAAATTCATTAGAGAGTAAATGGAGTCTTCAAATCATTTTGTCCATGATGGAAATTGAGCATGAAACCCTGTTTCTTCAAGGATGAAAGTCATGTCGGTGTTGAGCTCATGAAATTTGTTTCTACTTAGATACATCGTTATACATACATTGAGATTTTAATGAATTCACAAGTACTTATTGAATGCCCACTATGTACACAGCCTTGAATTTAGTCTATAGAGAATTTCAAAGGTATACAGTCTAGCTAGTGAGGTTGTATTAGCCATTTACAAAACCTATGTGCTTGTATGTGTATTGCTCTCAGTTTAGGAGGCCAGAATTCCTGTGGTTTCTATAGAAATTGATTTCAAAGTCATGCTTTGAGATACAATTTACAGATGCTCCGTAAGATTTTTCTTTTTATGTCCTAAATTAGGCCAGATCTAGAGTTTGCTCATAGTTTGTGAGCTTCTCTTATCTTACCCCACTCACCATCTACTTGGTAACTTGGTTACTACTCATCTCTCTCCTAAGGTTGTATCTAAAGCTCTACCACTTACTATATGTGTGAACTTGTAGGAGTTATTTAACTTCTGTGTGTCTCAGTTTCCCCACCTGAGTTAACAGAGGCTATGTATTAGCTTTTTATTCCTAAGATGAGCTGATGTGTCATGCATTACATACATACTTCTTACATGGATAAATTCATTAATTATTGTTTGGTTATAAAAATAAAGCTAGATTAAGTATGATCACAGAGACTATTTTGGCTGATATCTGTATTTACTATTGATTGGGAATAGAAAGTATCATGGCAGCCAAAACTAATTCAAAGAAAATGAATAAAAAAATATTTTTTCAACCCATTCTAAAATGTCTGAAAGAAATAAGTAGGACTGTGTATGTTAAGTTACAAGAGAAAACAAATTGATAAAGAAATTTAGTAGCCAAATCAGTATACTTCAATTATAAAAGCATAAAGAAGCATAAAGTGTTACTAATTTTCCCCATCAATAATTTAATTTGCCTAATAATTCCATTTTAGATACTAGTCTTTCATCTTAGCCCTTTTTCAACTTATGCATTTGAAAGTCTTTACATTTACCTTACCTTATATTTAATGTAATTTACTTAAAAATGCATTGATGTAAAAAGATGACAGTATGTAAATCAATGATACATGTATCTATAAGAGTTTGACATCAGCATGCTGTCAAGCCATTTTCATTTGTTAAAACGTGGGCTGAATGGGGGCGCCTGGGTGGCTCAGTTGGTTAAGCGACTGCCTTCGGCTCAGGTCATGATCCTGGAATCCCGGGATCGAGTCCCGCATCAGGCTTCCTGCTCGGCAGGGAGTCTGCTTCTCCCTCTGACCCTATCCCCTCTCTCATTAAAAAAAAAAAAAAAAAAAAAAACGTGGGCTGAATGACTTACTCCAGAGATCTTCCACCGTTTTAGTAAGGTGATTTCTAACAATACTATTCTATGCTGTACAAAAAAGAAAACCAACAGTATTTTGTTATCAAGATAATTCATTCAAATTTAATTAGATACCAGGATTTATTATCAGTGGGTCAAGGATTCAAGAAGAATGTTGGTTTATGTGTTTTTGTGGATCACTGATTTTAAAAATCCACATTTAAAAAGATCTTCAAAACAGTCTTGTTTTCATAAATCATGTTATGCTTCAAGATATTTAAAACAATTACATGAAGTTCAGGCATTTGGGAGCCTTAATTTTCTGTCTACGGTCTTTCTAGTTGTTAATCTGATTTGGCATTTGCTTTATGTTTTGATGAGAAGGTTGCAGTTTTGATTAGAAAGAGATTTTAGACAAAAGTGTATTTTCCCTTATCAAGGGTCATTAAGAAATAAGGCATCCAGCAAAAGACAAGCTGGAACTCATTAGTTAGCTTAATAAAACACTTATGAGGAACATCGCATACTAAAAGAATGACTTTATTTATATGGCCTTTTAAATAAAGCAAAGCCAAAAATCACAAGCGAAAATGACCTAAAATAGATTAAAAGGTAAAAGTTGAGCAGCTAGGAAAACCACCTGCATGTTATTATCTTATACATTGTGGAAATTAGTTTTTCTTCAAAAGAGTAAAGTAGGGTCTTTATACAATTCATTTAATCCTATATCATGCTTTACTTAAGACAGTGGTTGGGATTTCAAGATTTTAACTTTCCCTCAAATATAACATTTGAGTTGATAAGTAATTTAAGTTTCTTAGATTACTCACCACAAAAATGCATGCAACTCCATACACTAATGTGGCTTTGCATTTCTTGGAAGAAATTATAGAGCCAAAGCAAAAGATAGTACTAAGTTTAATTTATAAGTTATATCCTGTGCTTATTTTTTTTTTCTAACTTAAACTATGGGAGACTATGTTGAAAAACAATAAATTACCTTGAAATAAAATGGTTTATTAATAGTGGTAATGATACTTAGAAAAAAATATTGAGATTCAATGAGTAAATGGAATTACAGATGTTTATTGTGACTACAGACCCAAAACAATGATAAATAACATGAGTAATAAGTATAATGTTTGAAGTGCCAACGCACTAGTTTTCATAGCCTGCCAAACTACAAATTATGTTTTACCTGATGCAAGAATTTTTAAGCTTTTTGAAAATTCTCAATGAAAAATGATGGTAACAATGTTGATGCATTGTACTGCTTAGTTCATGTGATGTAAGTGTATGGAAATACCTACCACTAGGCAGATAAAGCACAAAAAGGGCCAGCTACTTTTAACGTATTAAGTAGCTTTTCCTTAAGTCAATGATTACTGGAGTAGTCATAAAAATGTTAGCTCCTGAAAGTTCAGTTTTATGGGGAATATATTAAGGATGTGCTGATCTTCCAGACAATCAGTGCACATAACACAGATGGACCGTGCTTTAGATATCCGAAGGATTTCATGATGGAGATTGAGGTAGACAATCTTTATAAAATATGTATTGCCATCTTAGTTCATATTTTTCTAACTAAATTCCTCTTAACTTTAGAGATATAGTCTCATGAGGGAAAAATACTTTGGTCCCAAATTATACTAAAAATCACAGTTAAGATTCCTAATGTTTTTTTCCAAAACTATTCTACCTTAGTGAAAATACATGTATATTTAATTCACTAATACTGATTCTGAGAGAATGAGAAAATAACCCTGATAAACTGCATTAACATTCAAACTGCCGTTTCCTCAAGTGCAAAAGAGGATTTCCACTTTGATAGTTGTAATCTATTGAAAGGAACTTGGATGTTCAATACCCCTGCTGTGTCAGTCTCCACCCACCTCTCAGCCAATTGAAAGAGCAAATGGAGAGGACTTTGCTAATAATGTTTCCATTTAAATATATGGTCCTTAAATACATGAGGTGTTCTTAAGTAAGTTCCTGCATCTTTTATTCACTCACCCAACCAAAAAGCAACATTCACGGAAAATATCCTTTGGACCAGTAGCTGCAATTGTTCTCGGGGATGTGGAATGTAACAATGACATATACAATGAAACAAAAATGCTAGAGCATATCTACCCTCCTTTCCAAGACTTGAGATTAGTGGGGACCCACAAAAAATTGCAGTACCTTGTGAAAATTTCCACAATTAAAATATATCTGCAATTCTATGGGAAAACATAAAAGGCAATGGCTAACTTTATAACATTAACTGACAGAAAACCTAACTGATTAATGCCTGTTAAGATGGTACGGAGGCATGTATCCTGAACTAAATTGAGACAGTATTTCTGTTCTATAAAGATTACCTTTGGGCCCCTGGGTGGTTCAATCGGGCTTCGGTGTCTGACTCTTGATTTTGGCTCAGGTCATGATCTCAGGATTGTGAGATCAAGCCAGCTTCATTCTCCCTGCTCAGCAGGGAGTCTGCTTCTCTCCCTCTCCCTCTGCACCTCCCCCCAACTCTCTCTCTAATAAGTAAATCTAAAAAAAAAATTCTCTTTTAAGACAGGTGCTGGCAATTATCAGGAATTTGGGGAGCAAGTGGTTCAACACACATTTTAAAAATTTTAAGTTTTAAAATTATTTTAATTTATAACTAACTTACAGTAAAACCAAAGATAATAAACATTCAAAACCCACAACTTCCTACTATTTTACTATTATCTATGCTCTTGAGGTTATTTAAGCCTGTGTGATAGAAATACTATAAAAATAAAAAACTCCACGTTTAGTGATGTCATGTCGGAGACTGGAAATAATCTGTTCGTATTTACAACACAGAAGTTGGAAAATAGTACAATGCAGGTTTCGGTGTGTGTGCATGAGAGTGATGCAAGTCAATTATTAAACATTTTCTAGCATACCACAGAAGGCACCCAAAGCAAGTCATCCGATTCACAATCAGTAACAAAATATAAACAGAAAATGTACCTTAGGTACATTAAGGTAAAGATACCTTAAACATTTAAAAAAAAAAATCAGCACAATGACACTTAAGTCCTTCCATGATAGGTATGGTTATGTTGTCTAATATGAAAACCTTCTACCAGGGAAATTAGGAATTGATATTAAGATTTTCTTCACTTAGTCTTCAGACCGTGATTAATGTAGGTTTGATGGTCTCTTAACTTCTGGAATATATTTTATCTAATAAATTCCATTATCCAGAATTGAAATTGATTACACTGGAAATACTTCAAAATCTTATACCACATGATCTTCCAGACTGCTGTAGTAATTAGAGGAGCAAGGTCCAACTAAAATGTTAACCAGCACCTCTTTCAAATGTATAAAGGGTAAATGCAACAACACATGAAGAGTAAATTCTATTTTCTATTTCCCACCATCCAAATCCGTCACTTTACCCAAAGACCTCTTTCTTGACCATTATGTTGGATCCTTTTCCTCACCCCACCACCTCCTACCCTTCTAAGAGCATTCCAGATAGATCACACGAACTGTCCCTTGCTGCCTACAGCCCCTGGACACTAAAAGTTCTGTTGTCCCAGACACACTATCACTATAATGGCTTTTATCTCAAGAATCCTGCCCCTACACCCTTGGTCGTTGGAGAAAGCTCTGGACAACTGCACATTAACTATCTTTGGCTAAACTTTGATATATTTAACATTTAGAAGTAGGAAAGCTTATGAATATAATTTCTCAAACTATGATTTGATATGGAATTTTCTATAGCTTATAGAATAAACAGTATCAGCCACACCCAAAAGATTGCAATTTATTACTACAGTAAGGAGAATATGGTGTACCATTTAACATGTAGAAATGTGATTAATTTATGAGTGATTAAGAGAAAACCATCATATATAAAAGTTGAGGTAATTACAAGTAACCTTAGTTCAATACCAAAATTTGATCTTGAACCCCTTTCCTTATCCAGAAAATTTTTTCCAAAACTGATTTATACATATATATGTAACACTTTCTACTAGAAGAATCTTCAATTACTCTATCAAATGCAATACTATTCTTGGAAAAATATAAATTCCTTGTGCATTTGAGATAGTAACATTAATTTGAATCTATTAAATAGAGCTTCAATGCTCATACATTAGATTAATAGATATTCAAAACTCATAGTATGTCTTTTATTATATATATTTTTTTACAGAAAGCTATTTAGGTAAAAAATAGCTTATATAAACACTTAGGTAGCTGTCATTCCATGCCTAAAATGTCATTTTACTGAAAGCTACATAAATGTACAAAATAGGATTTTGATTAATGCTAAAAGCTAAAGGAAATGCTATGTTAAGGAAAGCATAATTAACTGCATATACCCCATTCTTGTGTATTACCTTCCCTCCTACTTTATAAGAAAATCAATGTGTTTTTTTTTTTCTATGTAATTAGCTTGTAGATATTTAAAAGTAAAACCTCAGGCATTGGCTGGATGGAAAGGTGGTGGTATGGTCAGTGTTTTTCTGAGTACATAGTTACCATTCTCATTTTGATTTTCCATGGTTTCATGTTAAAATATCTTACTGATCATTGCCTTCTTCATATTATACATAGACTGAGATGTGATGAGAGAAATGTAATCACCAAACAGAAACTTTTAAAATACAATAAAAATCTTCTAATCTATTGCTATCTGAAACTGCCCTTAGAGTTAATCAAAATGTCAAAGCGGGGAATTATATAACTTGTTCTTTTCAGTTTCATTTTAAACGCATGAGAGTATGTTTATTAGTCCCTTAAAGTAAGGTCAAGCTTTTCTCTTTGCGAGTATTTTCACTGAGTTCCCTTTACATAAACCACATCCACAACACATTTACTTTTTCTAATTTTATTTTCTTTCAAGTACAGCACAAATTAAAACACTTTAATATAAGTGGGAGTTCTTCTTGGATGTTTACTAATTGTTTTTCCAATCCATATCTTGTTCAACAAAATTTTAGTACTTTACCTTTTCTAAACTGATCCAAAACTGGAGTTTTAGTTTTAATGGAAAAACTGCTCTTCAGTCTTTCTTCTTCCACCTTTAAGTTTACACATTTCCACGAACCTAGTCACTTCTGGTGTCAGCACACATGACCTACAAGGTCAGGGCGGCGTTCAAGAAGTGGGTAGGAAGAAACGAGAGGTACTCTTCCAACTCTCACGTTCAAGTCACAGTGGATAGGAGTCCGAACGTTTCCAGACTGAATGGGGAGATCTGGTAAATCCATTGTTTTGGTAAAATGAAAAGTGAGTTAAAAAGAAAAAAAAAAGATTCCAAGCGGTTAAAATTGAAACTTGTGAGTAAGTCCTTATCCAATTACCGATACCTGGAAAAAGAGTACTTAGGAGTCTATCCAATTTAGCTTACCTGCATCTCCTCAAAATCTCTCTAGTCTATTCATTCTTTTCTACTACATTTCTGATTCTGCAGTCCAGGTAACCACTGTCTTATTCCTGAACTTTTCCAGAACATTCTAAAAAGAATTTGTTCCTCCACTTGTTCCTTTTGCAAGATATCCTAACCCAGAAGTTAATGCCCTTTCACTTTATTGCATCTGATTACATCATCCTTGAATTTAAAACCTAAATTAATGTTCTACTGACTTTTGGCTAAAAACCAAAGTCATCAATATAAAAGACATTTTATCATTTCCCCCTTCCCTCAATGTCTCTCTCATTGGCTTTCTATGTGCCCATCTCATTACTATTATGTATTCCTCTACTGCCCTGTGTTTTGAGGATATTATCCCCTTAACACCATGTTTTCAAACAATTTTTCTCACTTTGCAACACTCTTCTAAACACTTGTTCAATTTCTCTCTGGTCTTCATCTGGATAATTTTTACTTATTTACCAAGGGTCAGCTTATAGTTCTTTCCCTTACCTCCTCGAGTTGGTTGAGTATTTTCTGTATTCAAATAGAAACCTGTTCTGCCTCACTAGTCCACTAGAATTGCCTTTTTCCTGCATGTTGCTCACTATGATACACATAGAATGCCTAAAAATGTGTGTTTAGTAGAAGAAAATAGGTAAATGGGGAAAGAATAGATGCTTGTTTAAAATTCATAGTTACTATTCACTAAGTGCCATGTGTAAAGGTACTTAACACAGTATCTCTCATCCAGCAAACTATTATTCACTTGCATTGTTCTTGCTCTAACTCTTGGGAGTGTGTCTGATGGAAGAAAATTATTCTGCTGCAGTGATTTCAATAGGTCTGGGTTTTCCTTTGCAGCCCTGGGGTACAAAACTTGAGGATATTTTGAAAGTCTGAAAGGTGTAAGAAACTGACACAGAAGCTGTGACAAAAGGGATTGAGAGAGAGACAGGAGATCTACAAGGTACCTGACAACTGTCTAGCTATCCTTGCTTCCAGAAAGTTCAGGACAGAGCAGTTACCACTGAAAAGAAATTTTAGGAAGTATTGAATGTGGCATGTGATAGAATTCTCCTCTCCATTTGCCTCAAAAAAACTTCACTAAAAAAAAAAAAATCCATTAAACTCTTGATGTCAGAGTTTATATGCATCCTTTTTATAAATGTAATTAGTGTTCTGAGCTATAGATTTCAAACTGATAGAAGGACTCATTTTAAGCTTGGTCTAAAGGTGGTTCTGGCAAGAAAAGTTCAAATTTACCCAGGTTAGTACTACAAATGGATATGGGAAAATCTCTCTCGTTCTCTCCTCTTTTATGTGCAAAGACCATTTTCCTATAAAGGACAAAATGGAAGTAAGGGCTGAAGATTGTAAGAATAGGGAAACAAAAGGTGTCTAAATAGGACTCTGCCTGGTTCCAGATTGGACCCTTAAACATTAAGAAAAACGGATAAAGTCTGGGGCAGGAGTAGTCTTTGATCTCACTTAGTTCATGGTCATAAGAATAGACCAGGGATTTGGGGCAGAAATCCAACCCAACAACTTGACAGACACATCCTCTATGTATCACATTGCTCAGGTAAAGAAGGAACTGGCTGGCTGGCTGAGGTCTTCTTTAGGCCGAGGTAAGAGAAACCTTGACTTCTGGGACAAAGAGCAAAAAAACAGAACCTCAACTTCTGGAAACAGTAGACTTTAAAAACAAAATCAGTGTGAGGCATCTCATCTCTTCATTTTCCTTTCATTTTTCCTGTGCTGCTTTGTCACAAATTATTTGCAATTATCTCAAGTGCAGAAGGACCTTTCTTTGGGTAAAATTTTGGAACTGTGCAACTTTCAGATATCAATGGTACTAGGTAGATTAAGATAAAAAAAAAAAAATCTGTTACTCTTCTCAGCATGGCTCCCAGGAATTGATATTGCTATATTATTCTTTGGGAGTGGAGAACTGGCATGAACTTTTACTTCAATAACCTCAGTGGCCAGAAAAAATGCTTGTTTGCATCAGCAGCTATGTTACAATTCTGTTTTCTGGCTCATACTGTTGCCCGCCCCCCAGTTAGGTTTCTTTGGTCAGAAACATCCCATTCTAGGTACAGAGGAATGACAGTAATGGTTTTTTAGAAAATTTATGCTTTATATGTACAAGTGCATGGTCCACATCATTACCTCAACATTAAGATAGGTTTCATGTAGTAACTCCAGAAATTATTTCTTCAAAAACTAGGTATTTTGAAATTAATGAATGATATTGGAATTTGTTACTCATCTGAATTAGAATAATAAATTCCTTTACCACACATATGTTTTAGAAATGACCTAGGTACTGGATATTATAATCAAGAGCTAAAAAACATTTTCTAAATTTAACTTGGGATTAAGTTATTAAGCAGAAATGTTACATATTAGCAGAAATTGAAGACAAAATTATATTTACAGAACAATTCTATTTTTCTAATGTGACATGAAGATTATCCTGTCACTTTAAAATTATGTCAATAAATGGTAATTTTATGATTAAAATACAAAGGAAATTTTAAAGATAAGCAAGTCAATGAATTTTATTCTATTAATGAATATTCAGTGCTAAGTATCAAGCAATTACTTAATTATGAAAATAATATGTTGATAACAAGTGTTGGCAAAGATGTGGATAAAAGAGAATCTTTGTATGCTGCTGGTAGGAATATAAACTGGTGCATCCAGTGTGAAAAACTCAAAGAATTAAAAATAGAACTACCATAGGATTTAACAAAACCCACTTCTGGGTATATATCCAAAAGGAGCAAAATCAGTATCTCCAAGAGGTATCTACAGTCCATGTTCATTGCAGCAGTATTTACAATAGCCAAGTTATGGAAACAAACTAAATGTCTAATGACAGATTAATAAAGAAAATCTTGTATATATACACATACATAAAATGGTATATTATTCAGCCATAAAAGAGAAAGAAATTCTTCCATTTACAACAACATAGATGAACCTGGAGGACACTGCTAACTCCAATAAGCTAGATACAGAAAGACAAATTCCAGAGGATAGCACTTGTATGAGGAATTTTAAAAAGTCAAACTAATCAAACCAGAGAGTAATAAAGGAGTGGTTGCCAGAGATTGGGAGATGGGGGACAAACAAGGGGAAATATTGGTCAAAGGGTACAAACTTTCAGTTATAAGATGAGTAAGTTCTAAGTTCTGAGGATCTAATGCACAGCAGAGCAATTATTGTAAACTTGAAAATAGTTAAGAGGGTAAATTCCTATTATTTCTTTGCAGTAGGTACTATTAAAAGTTTGTTTAGCTTTTAAAATATTATGTAATACATATAGGGCCTTAGTTAAACTGCTTAATTTTGATATACTCCTGAACTTTTTTTTCTTCTCAACAGTATGTTACATATATCAGTGTTTTCTTACAGCGCACAGATCTTCAACCTCTCTTAAAGTGGAAAATGAATAAACCGGAGATATCCTAGAAAGAGGAGTACAAGAAAGTCTTTGAAATTCATATCCTTTGAAGATTCACAATGTTTTAAAGATTTTTTTATTTATTCATTTGAGACACAGATACAGAGAGAGAGAGCATGAGCAGGGGGAGAGGCAGAGGGAGAGGGAGCAGCAGGCAAGGGGCTCGGTCCCAGGACCCCGGGATCATGACCTGAGCCCAAGGCAGATGCTTAACCATCTGAGCCATCCAGGCACCCTGATTCACAATGTTTTAAACCTAATCTAGTCCTACAGAGGCCCAAGTCATCTCTTCAAAAAGCAGATCTGATCTTGCCACTGTTTTGGTTAAAATTCTTTAATGACTTCCCAGTGCTCTTGGAATAAAGACCGAAGTCCTTTATAGAGTCACAGTGGTGTGACTGATTGTCCCTTTATCACTTCACTTACTCTCCTCTCCCACTTGTTCTCCCCACCCACCCCCCACACCATTTCCACCCAGCAGATCTCAATCAAAGGTTATTTCCTCAGGAAAAAATCACCAGCACCAAAACTGAATCAAAGTCTCCTGTTCCTCCCCTTTCTCCTTTATACTTGTGTCGTAAGTCATTAAATGATGGGTTCATTTTTAAAATGCCTAATTCCTCTAATAGTAAATGCAGTGAAGATAGGGCCATTTAGGTCTTACTCACTGCTCTATCCTCAGTGGCTAAGATAGTTCCAAGTACTTGTTAGCTGCCCTACAAATATTTTGAATATGCATTTTTTTTATTACTATGTGACTTTTATATTTTAGAATTCCTCTCACTCTTACACAGATTCCCATATGTATACCTTGTATTTATGAATTTTCAACTCTTGCAGTTCCTTAGTTATTTTCATTAGAAAATATCAAATGGCCTTTTTCTATGTGAATCATTTAATGTTTTCCCCTCTCTTTTAATTTTCTATTTTGAATTTCAGGCTAGCTTAACATTTGAAGCCTGAAAATTAATTTCTACTAAACGCAAGAGATATTCATGGAATAATGACATGATACATTCAACTGGGATAATCAACCAAGCATTTATTTATTCAAACTTTCCTTCAAAATACTCATTATCAATGCTATCTGTAAAAATTAGCACATAGCCTTTCACCACCCCTTTTTTTTAAAAAAAAAATTTTTTTTTTAAATATTTTATTTATTTGTTTGACAGAGAGAGGCACAGCGAGAGAGCGAACACAAGCAGGGGGAGTGGGAGAGGGAGAAGCAGGCTTCCCGCCGAGCAGGGAGCCCGATGCGGGGCTGGATCCCAGGACCCAGGGATCATGACTTGAGCCAAAGGCAGACGCTTAACGACTGAGACACCTAGGCGCCCCAATGTGGTTATTTGTATACAAAGTGCAAATTCAATGGTTTTTACATCTTCTTATCTACTTGCAACCTATATATACTGTAATCGGGAAAAAATGAGATTAAAGTCTTAGAAAAAAGGCAGTAAGGAGGATAGAAAAATATCTTAAAAGTTTTTAGAATAGAAAATGAGAGAAGGTAAATAACCATAAAGCGTTTGGGAATATCTATCCCTGTCTACAACAGGACTAATCCACAGATAAAGTATAGATGTGAATTTCTTACTGGTCTGCTTTCCTGGGACTCTGCAGAAACGGTTTTGTGAAGGCCATCTAAGGCAACTTGCGTGGAAAGAGATGGATTGCTACCCCTGAAGCCATGCTTCTGCTTTCCAGAAAGGTAGAACCACAGCTCTAGACTAAATTTTTGGTAAAAATAGATGTTTCTTGGGTGCCTGGGTGGCTCAGATGGTTGAGCGTCTGCCTTCGGCTCAGGTCATGATCCCAGTGTCCTGGGATCAAGTCCCGCATCGGGCTCCCTGCTCCTTGGGAGCCTGCTTCTCCCTCTGCCTCACTCTCTCTCATGAATAAATAAAATCTTAAAAAAAAAAAAAATAGATGTCTCTTTCTGATGCACCATAGATGAGCATCAATAAATATAGAAATGTGGGGCACCTGGGTGGCTCAGTCGTTAAGCGTCTGCCTTTGGCTCAGGTCATGATCCCAGGGTCATGGGCTCGAGCCCCGCATCGGGCTCCCAGCTCAGCGGGAAGCCTGCTTCTCCCTCTCCCACTCCCCCTGCTTGTGTTCCCTCTCTGTCTCTCTGTCAGATAAATAAATAAAATCTTTAAAAAAATAAATAAATATGAAATGAGGAATATGGAGGTGGGTTCAATACAAAAGCGTGAAGCAATTTTGTTCAAGACCCCAACCTATTAGTATAGAAAACCTGCCTCATTCAAGTGTGTGAAAGTCCAGGAAAAAAAGAGAGAAATGACAACCACTGCTATTTATAGGGAATTTAAGAGGTCCTGTTTTAAGAATATTTTTTAAAGTGTATTTCTTAATTATTAGCCAATAAGGTAAATGAATTAAACAGTATCTATCCAGTGGCCTGAATTGATGATAGTGAGACAGAAATAACAGATTAAACGTGTTTACATGTAAACACATTTAAACTGTTCCATTCTTATAATATACATAAGAATCCCATTATTAAAAATACACAAGTCATGAATTCTTAGTCAGATGTCTGAAACAAGCCTTGAGATATCATATAATTATGTTCCATTCAGGATTGAGTTATTAATCTTGTGCCTGTAGATTCCCAGTGAAACGGAATATATATTTTGTTTCCTCAATCATTGCGGTGTACTGCAGCTCTTACATTCAGAAAATTGCACATTTTACCTTCAATTACCTTTTCCTATTATCTAAAGAAAATATACTACTACAATGTGCACAACAGGGTCTATATTCACTCCATTCTGCTGTAGATGCTATGTTTTCAACAGCTATTAAAAAGCTAGTGTTTTGTTTTGTTTTTCATTGCATGAATGTGTTCAATATTTGCATAATGATCCCTCTCAAAAGATGAGAGAATGAATGAGGAATAAATAAATTGCAACCTCCCTGAATAATGACTCTACCTTTAAAGATGGATCACGCATGGCCATGCTCGAATGCATCCAATATATCAATATTTATTAAGTAGACAGAAAGTCAATTGAACCATAACTTGCTTTGTGCTAAGAAAGAAGAAACATTGAAAAGGATATGGGAGGATTATTAAAAAGAAACATAAGAACCCTCCCCAACGTCAATATCAGAAGCTCTTACTGAATCTTTTTTTCCAAATCTTTATGGAATTGAATAAACCATCTACACAGGGAATTAAAAAAGATAACTGAATATGAAATGGTCATGCCATGTCAGAAAACCTTATTGAGTTCTTAAAACAAAAATCTTCAATCTCTATTTGCAAAGATGTTCTGTAGCATTCTTATACATTGTGCAAGAATTTTTAGTTATTATATATATTCATTTCCCCAACTGGAACATATTCCTTGAGAACATGGTCATTGCTCTCATGTATTTTGAGTTCCATAGAAAAGTGTTTAGTAAATGTAAACTAGCAGATGGTGAAGAACTGGGGCAGTGTATTAGAAAGATAGCAATCACATACAAAAACCAAAACAAAATGCCACTCCTAAGCATGGTCTTACCCCTTTATTATAGTAATACTTGTTGAACATTCTGTGTACCAGGCACATTAAATAACTCTCCTTATGTTATTTAATGCTGACAAACTCTGAGTTGAGTTTTATAATTTCCACTGTATAAAGGAAACAATACTTAAAATACTCCTTTTTTCTAGATTAAAAAAGGAATAATTAGAAACCCAGGCACTGAACACTTTTTTCTGATCCCACAGACCATGCTTTTAACCACCTTACTATATACCCTTTGGACCACTTGGTGATTACCTTGAAAAAGATCTATATGAACAACACATTTGATTGAAAAAGAGACTTAAAGTAAATCCTCAGCTGTCACTCTCTGCCTGATAATTAAAAATGTACTCCCACACAGATGCCAATGCAGGCTTTTTGAAAATATTTATTCCTCCCTAGATGATAAAAAAAAAGGGGGGGCAAGGTATCTAACCCCTCACTGCCTTATTATCCAATCTATAATGTGGATATACTGTTTGGAGATATTATTTTAGGTTCTCTGTATGTGTGTAGGTTTCCTTTTCTGTGTTTTCTATTTTCACCTCCCTTCGTCCCAATACCTGTCTGGCTCAGTCTTAGGGAAGGGTTGTGACTTTTGTTTTACACAAGTTTGGGCTCCAGGAAAGGAAAACTTCCTCGGCCATGACCAAAATAGAGAATGACAAACTTTTGGATTACATAGGCAGGGTGTGTGTGTGTGTGTGTGTGTATAAATATATGGATAACCTACAATTTTGAGTATAAGCATAAAGAAAGATACATGTTTAAAAAAGAACACAAATTTCATAAATTACGTTTACTTTTCAGCATGTAGGTCTTCTAGGAATAGTCTAAGGAAATACAAAATTTCATCTTCCTATAAAAAGTTAAATTTTAAAATGAAGCAAAGTAGCTAAATAGGGATTTTCAATATCCTGTGATTTTCCTTCCATCGACTTTGACTCCTGCTCTCTACCATAAGATCTTTGTCAAAACAAACATAAAACCAAAAATCTATGTTTTGCTCCTCTAAATTAATTGGTCCCAGAGACTGAACAGTTGAGCTCAAATGCACAATAATAAGGCAGCAGGTTAAAGGTGAGATAACAAATGATTTTATGCCAAGGGTAAGGCCCGCTGGGGCCACCATTCATTATGTGCTTTCTGTTTAGATCAAGAATGAGAGTAGAGTTTGGGCAGGATTAGCTTTAAGAGAATTAAGAAGGATCCACCTGGCTGGAGTAGAGTCTCCATGGGGCTACCTCCCACAGGATGCTTCCTCTTGACAAAATTTGTTATTTCTGAGGATCCTTCAAGTTCTTCTACTCCTTCAGTTTACTGGGCATCTCCTTTGTGCTCCTTTTTCTCTTATATTTTTTCCTCTCTTACCTGGTTAAACATCTCAAAGGTATGCTCTGCCTCTAGTTTGCAAATTATGTTCTATACATCCTAAGTCTGAGAACTAGGAAGAGGAGGGAAAGAATACAAGTTTTACTTCTTACCATTTTCAGGGTTTCTCTCTCTCTCTCTCGGTCTCTCTCACACACACACACACACACACACTCTTCCACTTTTGAAATAATAAAAATAAATAAATCTCAAAGTTTGAAAAACATTGGTCTATTCACACTTAATTTCTTATTGTTCATTTACTCTATAGCATCCTAAAATCCAGTTTCCAATCTCACTACTCAACTGAAACAATCTTTTAAAAGCCACAGCTGGACTTAATGGAGAAGCCAGTCCATTTGCTTTTTCCCACCAGATACTTTCCCATCTCTCTGTAGCACTTGAAACTGACAGTACCCTCCTTTGAAAAACTCTTCTTCACTTTGTCCTTCTTGGGCAATCTACTATCCCAGTTACCCTCTGACTACCGTAGAAGCTACTCCCCAGAATCCTTCACTGACTCTCATTACTCCAGCCACTCTCTATGGGCAAAGCAATGTCAGGGGCAGAGGGGGGAGGCAATAAAAATAGTGGACTTGGAATCTGAAGAGTTGGGAACAAGCTTAGGGATTTTTGGATTTTCTATCAAATATGATCAAATATATCACACAGTCCTGAACACAATGGATGCTTAATAACTGATTGTGAAGGCAAGAATAACTGAATATATTCTTAGCAAAAGTGGAATAAATTTAAAATACCAGATTTGAAATATTTGCTTTGGAATGATATTCTTTTAGGATATTCTTTGAGTGAAATGTAGTGTTAACATTTTGACAGTCTAGTTTCTTAACTCGTGATATTTCCATGATAACGCTGTGTGAAGGGAAGAATATTAAAATAACCAACTGATAGAATCAAGGCAATGTGCTGAAGGAAGATATCTTATTTTCCCGTGTATACTAAAATACAGTTTTGTTGACTAAATGTCTAAATGTCAGGTCATTTGGGATTTTATCCAAGAAAAATACTACTACTTCTAAAAAAGTAATAGATTTATTAAAACTCAGATCATATAGGTCTAATCATTCTCTTTTGAACATATTTTTAGACTTAATAACCTCTGTATTTTAAAAATTGGTGATAAGTTTTTGCCCTGTATTTAACTGAATGTAGCTTTGATGGCTAATACAAATGACAAACTGTAATTTAGTATGAATAGTTGCATATGAGCAATGAGTAGTACGTTAATCAGAGAGTTACATCATTTAGCAACATTTTTTTAAAGAAGTGAAAATTAGATTCTTCTGAGATAATGATTATGGCTATATTCATTTTGCATCCTTTTTAAGTTGCATTAAAATGGTTTAACACAGATCTCAACTATGGGAAATGGATTTCTGAGATCATAAGCTTTATCTCATGATCAGTTTTGTTTCATTCATTTCAATTAGTGGAAAAAATATCAAAATCTAAGATAAAAACAAATGGTCCAATTATACAGAGTTACAACACAAATTTATAATCTTTACAAAGAATATATTTAAAGGAAAATTATCAAAAAGTTTGAAGAATTACACACTTAAATGGGGATTTGTAATATATATTTGAAAGATTTAAATAATTATCTCTGTCTACTCAAAGATAAAATGTGCAGGGGCCTTTTCACAATATACAACAAGAATTACAATAAAGATGATGAGATGGTCTACCGATTGATTACCTTCTAAAAATTAGGTTCCAAGCAATATTTAATTTGAAAGCACATGGCCACATTAACTCTTTGCATTAAAATCTTGGAGAGCCCAGTACCTGGAGTGAAGCTTGTAAATCACGGGGTTCAAGTCCTATAGATATCGTGAAGTGAGACAAGTTACTTAGTTGATGTGTATTCACCATAACTCAAGAGTAAATAGAATGGAACTTTTTTTTTTTTTTAAAGATTTTATTTATTTATTTGACAGAGATAGAGAGAGTGAGAGCAGGAACACAAGCAGGGGGAGTGGGAGAGGGAGAAGCAGGCTTCCCGCCGAGCAGGGAGCCCAATGTGGGGCTCGATCCCACGACCCTGGGATCATGACCTGAGCCGAAGGCAGACGCTTAACGACTGAGCCACCCAGGCGCCCCTAGAATGGAACTTCTATAAAAGCTGAAGAGGTACATCATATATTGAAGCTACCTTAACACATTTATAGTCTATTAGCAGGGGGTTTTTTTTGTTTTTGGTTTTTGGGTTTTTTTTTTCGGTGTTTTGAAGTTCTCTATCTGTTGGGCCCCCCTTCTAATATGTGTGTAGCTGAGGCTGGGAATCTGCTCACTCACTGTTGTGACCTCATAACTATCACAGGGCCTGCTGCAGTGTAGATAACTATTTGTTGATTGGATGAATGGAATAATTTATCAAACACTAAGTAGGTATCTATCACTTCCTAATCATCTGCTCTCTGGTCTCCGATTCTAATGACCCAGGATGGCTTTAAATCCTGCCTGATCAGCTGTTCTTGGTTTCTGTTTGAACAATATTTCCTGGTTTGGACTGAATCCTTGATAGCCAATATCCGGTCTTTCATCGCCAGTGACCTCAACCAATAACTTTCAGCCCCTATCCTTGTTAATTGCCTCTAATGGTCTATCTCCTATCTACTTGGCCATCTAGATTCACATTTCTTAAATTTTCAATATTAATCCCAATATTCTTCCAGGAGTAACCTCTCCATTTGGAATCCTAACATCTACTCATTCTCACCCTGCATGCTTGAATTCTTAGATTTTGAGTTTGGACTATTTCAGAACTAGACATTCTGCACCTGTCCTTATGAACATAAAACTTTATTAGCTATAGTGACTCATTTAACTTCTCTAACAAGTATAACCCTCAAGCACCCTTTACACTGTCACTGGGACTTTGGCAGGGCATTTTTTTTGCCTCTCCTGCAAAGAAGTATCAAGCACAATCAAGCCCCCACAACTCTGTGCTGGACTGCTCCATCCCATCTCTCTAAGATCTGTTCTGGTATCCATATGCTTCCCAACGGTAGGAAAGGAACCGGAGAAAATAATACAACTACTAGAAGGTAAAAACAGAGAAAATAGAGGCATTGGTTACAAATGAAAATGAAAAATTCTAGATCATAATTGGAAAGGTAATTTAGGATAATAGGAATTAGGGGTTTTGAAATGGAAAAGGTTGAATTAGAGAGATCGCAATAAAGAGGAGCTTTCTCTTTACTACTTTGATCTTTCCATAAAGGTAATAGGAAGGTGGGTTTTATTGAAAGAGATGAGACAGATTTTAAGGAGCTAGCAAATGTTTCTGGAAAATGTTTTTGCTGTAATTCCCCAGGGAATCTAGATACTTTGCATTAAAATAAATAAAGAAGTAATAGTCCAGGTGATGTTAGGCAGCATAATGCAGTTGGTCAGCTCTTACTATCATAAAACACTGACAAGATACGGTACTTGCTAACTAATCTTATTTACAAAAAAAAAAAATGTTATAATCATAAAACTTACTATATTCTCATATATTGAATTTAATCATTTCTAAAGAAACAGTCCAACAAAGAATCTAGTAATACAAAAGGTAGAGTAAAAATAAGTGCAATATTCAGTTTAAAACGCAATTCTTTGATTCTTGGTTTGCTACCTTCTTTCCTTTAAAGCAAACTACTGTAACCAAATGACGTTTGCATTTGGGTTATATCCAAGGGCACCATTCAATTTCACAATTTCCACTACAGCAATTATACTGAGCTCATTTCATTCATGTGCATAGAAGCACTCAAAAAAAATCTATGTCAACAATTGTGGTACTTTCTTCTTTTCCCTATGGGCATTATCTTGCTCAACTGTCCTCAAACAACATAACAGAAAAAATAAATATTAAGAGCAACATTAATTAAAGTGCAGAAAATTAGTGCCAACATTGTACTTGCAATGTGTTAAATGGAAGATTAATGTATGCAATACTGTTTATTGTGAGGGACTGAAATCCATATCTATTCATATGTATCTACATACATATGAAAATTTATTCTACATATATAGATGTATACTATATTAAAATATCTAGACAAGCATATTACATAGATATGTCTACATTATACAAATATGAAACTATGTATCTCTAAGTATATTGACATTCAGAATTTATACATATCTTACCTAATAAATCTGCTCCACTTGACGAGTTAAAATTTAAACTACTATAATCACATCAGTAAAATAGCATCTTAGGCTTATATGTAACTTTATAATTTAGAGTTGTGACTGGTTTTTATATATAATCCCTAAACCTGATGGAATAGAAGATGCATTATGCTCACTACGGAAGTGAATAAACTGAGTTATGGATAGGTTAATCAATAGGTACTAGGTCAGAAAGCTGGTCAGTGAAGAATCCGAATTTTGTAAGAGACCAAGTTCTCCAAGTCTTTTCTTGCTACCCTATTTTAATAAACTTCAGTCCCGACCGACATATCCTTATCACCTATAAGTTTACCTAGACTCTCAAGTACCTTTTTACATGTCTTGGCACAGCCCCTTCTCCCATTTCCAGCAACAGGGATTCCAGAGCCTCCATCTTTCCAAGCCCTTTTAGCTCATTGCTGACTTCTGTCTAGCAGATGATTACATGATCTACCACTTTGAGAAAACTGGAGTTTTCAGGAATGAATAGTCGGTTTGATATTTCAAAGGAGCCCTTATTTTTCTGGGTTTCAATATTTCCTTTGCTAAAAGGGAGGTTTAATTTCCAGACAAGTTGATTCCTTTCAGTGGCATGTTAAAGTCTCTCCCTTTTCTTATATTATGCACTACTAGCTATTCTGATGCTTCAAGAGGAAAATAATAGACTTTATTGCTGTCGAAACCACAATGACAACCCTAATTAGCCAGGAATCCTGCTTTTTACCAGTTCCAGGGAAGAGGGCTAGGATCTTCCTAACAGGTGTAACCCTTACTTACACTTAAGCTAGCAAAACTCATCTGACTTATCTTAGATTTTCCAGGTGATTCTACTGTAGCTCAAATTTGAGAACCAGTGACTTATGTATTCAACAGTAAGGCAGAATAAAAAGGAGAGAATCCAGATTCTCTAGAGGAGTTAAAAATCAGAGAAATTGGTGCAAGAGGTTTTGGGCATAGGTCTTTGGGAACCACAGTGTCTTTGTATGCAGGCTAATTTTCCTACTATTGTGCTGTATTCCTTCAAAACACTCTAGGATTATATACCCTTTGCTTTACAGTCCTCTACATGTGAAAAGTATGCTTCCAGAAAACCTGTCTTCAAAAAACAATAAGGAATTTCAGCTTTATGTGGTTTGAAATTCAAATGAATATAGTTTCATTCTTTTGTGAATGATTAATCTGTTGTTTTCAGGAAGAGTTTGATTTAAAAAACAATCCTTCCAGGTATTGTTACAAATATGTTATCACTTTAAAATTTGGTTCAAGAGTGGGCAAATTAAGTGAGGAGCACTCCTTACAAAACGTCAATTTCACACACCTGCTTTTTCATAAGCCTTAGGCTTACTATATAATTTGCATATCATACAAATGATACAACATAATCATACTAACAGCTTAAAAGTCTCTACTATGTATGCAATACTTAGATAAAAGAACCCTAGTCTTCATAAAACTTTAAAGCAATTGTTACTAATGATTTCTTAGTTAAATATGCCCATAATTTCAGATACAAAAGATGAAAAGTTACTTGATTTTTTAAACTAGAAGAGTAATCATTTTTTCTTAGCCTTCAGAAATAATCATTTATGGTTATAGACCATCTTCTGGGAGAAAAAGACAAAATCTCTGAGTTTATGCTATATTTATTAAATATTTTATTGTTTTTACCCTACCTTTATAAAAAGTATTTTTTAAAAGTGGGAGCGTGCTATAATTGCTAAGATTTTTCTTAGAGATGTTAGTACTTACATTTAAAAGGAATTGTTGATATTGGAACTGGACATTTATAAATCTGAACGTTAATTACAGCCATTATGCATAGTCATTACACTTTTGGAGGTATGGATATCACCCTAGTGTTTCCTTATATATTTAAAAAAAAAATGCACCATCGAAGACTTGCTCCTAAGCATATCAGCTTCTGTCAAAAGATTTTCATTACTATAGAAATTATTTAAAATAACAATGGTCTATCATGTGGAATGCTTTGAAGTGCTGAACTATAGCCTTTAAAGATCTTTATGATAAGTTATAAGACAGAAAAACATAGGGTATTTTAAGTATTGGAATGCTATATATCACTTATTTTTCAAACTTACATATTTATTAGAAAGCCTTTACAATTCCATAACTTAAAGTACTAGAAAACAACATCCTACAATTCTAACTGAACTTAATTAAACGATTTCCAATTTCAGAATCACAGCTTATTTGAATGTGTATTTAAAAATTTTGCTAATATTTGATTTTAATCAGCAAGTGTGCAAAATAAAGGGGTTTCTTACAGTAATTATGATTTACATTCATGGAAAAATGCTATGAATCAAAATAATGTAAGTGAAATCCATTTTCTCATATTAATTGGTTACAATATTTAGATTGCTCACCAGGAGTCTCTTGACTACATAGCAATGGGCAAAGGTATGTTGTGTAATCAACTACCAACTCTACATACTTGTAGCCTTGTCTTTAAGTTCTAGATAAATTAAACAATTCAAAATTAATTATTATTACCTTAATATTTTTATATTATTTATATTTATATTTATATATATTTAATATTATTATTACCTTAATAAATTAATATTACCTTAAAGTTGTCTAGCACTTCACATTTTACAGCACTATCAGAACATATCCCAATTGCCACCTTAAAAAAATATTTAATATTCTATACCATAAAACCTGTGTGTAAAAGGATGTTTGTGGGTACTTTCTCAAATACAATTTATCATTTTCATTTGGCATCCATTTGTTTATAATACATGTTATTAGTTTTAATCAAACAGTATGTAGAGACCATACTAAAAGAATATTTGTGTCTAAATACCATCAAGCCACAGATCAGATCTTATGTTCTATATACATTCCTATACTTAACAGATGTTCATAGACTACCTATTGAACATTCCTTCGCATATTACAGAAATTAGAAAAAAGGTTCCTGTGATACTATTTCTGTGATCAAAACTTTGAACCTCATAGTTTTTGGACATAAACATTTTTGACCAATTATACAATAGCCACCATTGGCTGCAAAAAAAATAATTAATCCATTAATTTTTGATGTATTCTCAATATGTTCTATGGGAGCTTTATTAGCAATGGGAGAGAATAAATCATTAATTTACATGTGTACTGAAACTTGAAGGAGTTTTCATCAGGCAAAATAAGTGATGTATGATTTCGCCCTTTCACTGATTACATGCCACCCTCATCTTTGACCATCCTTGAACATAACCCATACCTAAAATTATGCAGCCAATTTGAAAATAATCCTATTGTTACTTTAAAATATAGAAGTGATTGATTTGGCCTGTAACATGGTTTAAAATTCATTTCTGTATTTCCTACCATGAAATCTCAGTGCAATCATTAACTTTGTCTTCCTCTCCATTGCCCAAGGACACTCAAGCTGTTAAGTGTTTCCAGATCCGTGGCCCATGTCCATTCTCTACACTCTTGGGGGGGAAAAAAAATCTATAGAGTTGTGAAAAAATATGAAACAGAATTATGAAACTGTTTCTATTTATTTAAGGAGAGGGGGCAAGAGTTGAAACATTGAATCAACCAGCATAATTGGGACTAATCCCAATGTTGTAAGCACCAGAATGTTGCTTTAGCATTTCCTATAGTTTGGGTGTAAAATAGGAAAAAGACGACTAAAAGTAATGTTCACTTTTCCTATTTTTCAGTGTACTAGATACTGCAAATGTGTATCTAATCTGGAGGAATAAAATTCTACTTCACATTTATAATTCTTTTCTGTGAACTTTAAAATTTTATCATGTAATGCTTTCAACTCTACTGAGAAAAGATGTTAATTTATGGTGACATTAATAAATATAATCTATAGGAAGTCATTATAAGCCTATTGGAGCATTGCATCTTAGAATATTTTCTAGTAATGTAAAGCCATTAATTCTGATGAAATAATTCATGGAGCAAAATGTAGAACAAATGTTCCCTGGAATGTGTTCTGAAAATTTGGAAGTAGTTGAAATAATAAGTAACATGGGCAGAGAACTAGCATCCATGAGTCACTTCCCCCCCACCGCACCCCCAGTCCCCCAGGAGCACAGGGAAATGAAATGGTCGGCTTAATGCTGAGTTATTTTTGGTTCTGATTTTAAATAGGTATAAATATTCTTTTTGAATCTTAACTAGCAATAATACAATGGCCCCAAAAAAGAATGTTCTTGTCAAAGAATACATTAGCTTTCACTGGAAAAACTGAGATAGTCTATGAAAGAGTAGAATTTTAGTTGGTAGAAATACAATAGCAAAACAAAACATTCTGAAAAATCAGAATGATTAGATATACTGTGGATTGCAAATTATTGCACTTTAATTTTTAAATGAGCTTAGACATCTGTGAAATTTAAACCCCAGGGCCAATGATTTGTGTAGCAGTAGCTCACAAAAGGAACAAAGCTTTGACATGCAAATTTCAGCTTTATGTTGCATCAGCTCAGGTAACCTTGCGAACCACCTTCACACAAACACAGGAAGCTGAGTGATGCCTCCCATATGGATCCATTCTTCCTTTCCCCTTCCCAATCAAGTTGACAGCAATTCTCAGTTCATTTTCGAAACACACTGATAAAAGATATACTAGGTCTTTACTTGTTATTAACCTCCCTGTACTATTATTACTCATATTTTTTTTTCTTTTGAGAGAAGCAGCTAAATGCAGAAACTGATCTTTGCATATGGTGGGCCATTACCCCCCAAAAAGAATTGCAAATGTCAACCTATTATTGGGTCATTAATGTCAGGTCATGATATTTCAGAATTTGATGTTTTTAACCTTTACAGACATCAACCCATATACAATACACTTTTGAAAAGAGTTTATTTATCCTTAGAAACAGTGGATGCATGCTCCAGGAATGCTGTCATGTAATGTTAGGTGCTGTGTATATGGCAAGGATCATTAAGTACATTTATGTAACTCTCTCTTCAGCTTAGTTTGGCCCTTCATCTATTACTTTAGAAGAATCCCAAATCACAGATGAAAGGAACGTTCAGATGTCTGATAGAGAAAATGAAGGAAATATAATTTAATAGTGTTTCTCTTTTATTGTAGAATTACTCAATTTTGACTTACTGTTTAGACAAAATTTGCCAGGATATTTTTACTTCTTCATCAGAAGTCAAAGTTGTTTCCTGTTATAAAATTCAATGGAGTCAATTTCACCACATGAAATAGTTTTAGTGCATAACATTAAAGTCATAATTCAAGAGAGTAAGGAAAATCTATGATGAGATAATTTAAATAGGAGATTCTGTACACAGCTGTGCCCATGTTTACACTACTTTGGATACGTGCATTTGCGACGTGGCTTGAAAATATTAGAAAATAACACAGGATGCCTGTGTATTTTAGAATTATTTGAAGTCATTTTGCTGATTTATTTTTAATTGTTTTGTCTTTTTCATTAAGTCCTTACTTTTTAGGTTAACTGGACATACCTAAAAAATATTTTGAAAACAAGTAATGGAGAATAAAAAGGAATCTAGTCAGAGGGAAAAAAAATAGAGTTAAACAAATTTATCTATTATCTTATGCTCAAAGGAAGGGATTTTCTGCATATTTCTGTAAAGTAGCCTGCATATAAACCATCCTTCCACTGAACGAAGCATTCACTGGGCAGCTATTACCTCAGAACCTACTGTGGGTTGGCACAGGACTCTTGATGAAGGATAGTCAGAAGAAAAGCCTGCAGGGTCAAGGACTCCCCACCACCCTAAGAGAAAACCACCCTTAAAAGGATTTTACACCACCCTGGAAGGAGCCCTCCACCCTTTCCCACCTGATAGAGAGGACCAAAACCTGATTGGATGACAGGCGTATGGAGGGTTAATCAGATTGAAACAGCCTGCCAACGAGCCCTTGAAAACCCCTAGACTTAGAAACTCTCTTGGCAACCCTCTCAGGTCCCCTCTCCTCTTCGGGAGCTTTATATTCTGTCACTCAAACTTTACTATCACTCAGTAAACTTTGTTTTGCTGCCCACCACTCTGTCTGGTCTACCTCTTCATTCTTTGAAGCAGTGTGACCAAGAACTGTGGGCACCAAAGCAGAAGAAATCTTGTAACACCGGGCCCTACTGTGGTAGGCAGACTCTCATCATGATCCCTGCCTTGTGTCATTTCTCCCCTGGAGTGTGAACAGACCTATGATTTGCTCCTAACAGAATATGCCAGCTATGAGGAGATGTCCCTCCCCCCTCCCAATTATGTTATATAAGATTGTCACTTCCATCTTGCTAACAAACTCTGCTGTCTTCTCAATTTGCATACTTTCATAAAGCAAGCAGCCATGTTGGAGAAGCTCACATGGTCAGAACCTGAAAGCAGCCTCTGGGCAATAGGGAGGGAGGATCTGAATTCCACCCAACAATTATGTGAGCCTGAAGCTTATCTTGCCCTGTTTTACCTTTTAATGGGACTCCAGCCCTGATTGACACCTTGTTTGTAACCTTGTGAGAGACCGTGAAGTAGAGCAAACAGCTAAGCTGTGCTCAGACTCCTGTCCCACAGAAACAAATAATGTGGGGTTTAAGTTCCGAAATGTGTGGTAATTTGTTATGCAACAGTGGAGAACTAATGAACCAAGGGATGCCATAATAAATAAAACCATTAATAGTTGCTGTATCTTAGGGAGCTTATGTAGCCCATGGGGAAGGAGCACAGTTTTAACACAGCATGGTAAATGTGACCAAGAGAAAGGTGACTAAGGCTACTGGAGGGACACAAATTTGGAGAACCAAATGGGGCCTGGGGAATAAGGAAAGTCTCCCAGGGAAGTAGCAGCTGAAACTTGAAGGATGAGTAGGAGTTACTCGGGAGAAGGAGGAGGTATGTTTTGTGTGTCATGGGTGGATGGTGTTGGTCTGGAAGATACAGCATGTGAAAATGCAGAAGTGAGAAGGGGAGTGAAAGTTGTGCCTCATCAACATGTCTGGGATATCAGAAACAAGCCAAGGTGTAGTAAAAGATGAAGAATTAAGAGAAACCAGATCATGTAAAGCCATATGACTCATATCTACAATAAAAACCATGCTTAAAATAAAATTCTAGGGCAATAAAATTATAAGAATCTTGCAGAATTATTTGCAAGAAGCATTTGCTCCACAGTATTTTCTGATTATTTGATAAGTCTAATTTTCATAAAATTTTAAAATGAGACTTTATTACAAATATAAGTGGTCAAAGATTAAATGGTGAGGGAATACATACTAAAGACTACTAATTAAGAGAACCCAGTAAAATATTAAGATTGGTTTAAGTGAGGTGGAGGTTTTCATCATCACCTGAACAAGATTTTTTGCATTGGTGTGAATAGGACTCTCTTGTTGTGCTATTAGTTTTCTAGAAGGCAGTTAAAGACTCATTCTTACATAACCCTTTATATAATCAGATAATTCGAGGAGGACCCACTAGACTATCTTCAGCAATCTACTGGAAAGTCACATAGTAATTAATCATTTTGCCTATTTGCAAATATTTCATAATTTTCCTTATTAAATTGCATAACACAGAACATCTATGACTTTCATTTGACTGCCTATTTTCTGAAGGATTAAATACTTGGGTCACAACTATTTCCCCTGAACCTTGTTTTTGTTTTTTGTTTGTTTGTTTTTTATCCTTTTCCTCCTGGCATTTAAATTGACAGATAAATTTGAACTTCTCTCCCAAATTCTTGTATCCTCCTTGAAAACTTTTTTTTTGGGGGGGGGGCTTTTGTTGTTGTTGCTTTGATGCTCTAAATCCATGTAATTAAATACCTTACTAGAGTCTGTCTATGGAGCTAAGATTCCTTTTATTATTTTGATTAGAGCTTCAGGTCATCTTTATTTCTACACCCAATTGTCTTTCGTTGTTTTAGTGTGACAATAGCTAACATTTATTCTGTACTTATCTGTACTAGGCATTAGGATAAACACCTTACATGCCTTACTCATGTAAAGCCTAACATATTTAAGAATTAGAACAATATCCACCTATTTCACAAATGAGAGAGCTGCACAAAAAGGCCATATGTTCAAGATCGAATAGCTAGTAAGTACTAGGATGAGAGGTGGACTCAAGCTGACCAGCCCCACTTTGATTAGTGTGATCATCACCCACTGATTAATTCAACAAATAGTGATAAGATACCTACAATATCTAAGCCTGATGCAGGGCAAGGAGACTAGTGTGCTAAACAAATCTAATAATAGAGACTTTTTAATGTTTGATATTTTAAATTTAAATTAAAGCAAACACTGATTAAAATGAAATCTAAGCAATAAGACAAAGCTCTGTTGTCGAGTAAACATCCAATACTCAGGAAAATCCCAGGGAGCAGTGTCCCCTGTCCCAGGATCCCCAGGAGTTCAGCTCTTTAATTCTGCTAACACAATATGAACATCGCTCTACTGGGCCATCTTTTGTTTCCTACCTGTATTTTTGCCACAGTCTGGCTTTCTACTCTTCTCAGTTTGGGGCCATGCTGTCTCCAGTCTCCTATCAAGAATGTCAAGTTGCTTTCTAAAATGTTCTATGGGTTCCGGAGAAAAGTGTGTCTCCCTCTGAGCCTCACCGATTCTATTCCCTCCAATTTTCTCTGCAATATATTCTTTCAAGCCCCCTGGTGTTGAATTTTATTACATTTCTCATCCTCAACAAGGAGGGAACTATGCACCATTGGCATCTGCCCTCGGCTTCCATCGGTGGCTGTGCAGAATCCAGACAACAGGCTGTTTCCGTTCTCCCAGCACAGCGGGGCCGCAGACCGCACCTGCCCATGCCATGCCTCCGCAGAGCCTCACTTGGCAAGGATGAGAACTTCTTCTGCCCCAGTCTGCTCTTCTGACAGTTTCGCAGGATACCCAGAGGCTGGGAGGATAGAGACTCACAATCTTTTTGTTGTGTTTCAAGTAGGCCCATCAGTTCTACTTCATAAATCCAAACACTGTTAGCTATTTAGGTCTTCAGCAGTGCTTGCCTCACAGCTGGTAGACATTCCTCCCAGGAATGGACGGTGGCCAGGCTTCCTAGCTTTGTGCCCTCTGGGTACCCTACGGTGTTTGGAGTTCCCCCTTCTCTCCTTCCTGTGTTCCTATCCTCCTTCATCTCTTCCTTTCTTGGCTTCTTATATTTTGGTGAAACATTTGGGAAGGGTATATTAGGTTCACATACTCTAACAGCATTTTACACAGGAAGTCCCTTATTCAAATGTTAACCCTGACCAGCCTTTAAACTTCCTTACTTTGGGGCTTCTGGTGCATTTAAGGATCTAGGAGTCACGTGCCCCACCCGACCTCACTGGCCAAACAGTGCAGAGAGTCCGCAACCAGAACAGAGAGAATGTAGGTTTGCCAAATCAGACCTGTGAGCCCCTGTACGATCAGATGATTGTCTCCTGCCATACCATCAGGCTTAGCATTTGCTCATTTGATGCCCTATTTATTTTTAGTTTATTTATGGTTATTGTACTCCTACCACAGGAATATTACCCAGACCACATGTGTCTATACTAAAGAAACCATCCCTTCAGTGTCCTTTGTTTCTTTACTTACCTGGTCACATATAGTAGGACTTGCTGAACTCCTGCTCAGTGTTGGCATTTATCTCTAGACCTCTATCTTCTGCCTCTCTGCTCTCCTCTCCTGCTCCTTCACACCCCTCACCCCCAGATCTCTTCATCTAAGGGGAATATCACTACATTTTATATTCTTACTAAATGTTTTTAGAGGATTAGGACTTGGAATGTTCTTTTTTATTTCATTTAAGACTTGTTGCATAATATGGGGCACCTGGTGGCTCAGTCGTTTAGCGTCTGCCTTCGGCTCAGGTCGTGATCCCAGGGTCCTGGGACTGAGCCCCATGTCAGGCTCCCTGCTCAGTGGGAGTCTGCTTCTCCCTCTTCCACTCCCCCTGCTTGTGTTCCCTCTCTCACTGTGTCTCTTTCTGTCAAATAAATAAATAAAATCTTAAAAAAAAAAAGACTTGTTGCATAATATTCCTATAGCATTCTTTGTCCATCAGTTTCTTTCTCTTTCTCAAAAATGTGGTTGTAACAGCTAAGCCTATCAAAACAATGTGTATCACCAAGCTTTGTACTATTTAGGATTATTCCCTCTGATTTATGGAAAACATATGTTCAAAGAGAGTTAACAAGTAAGTTACCAGTCATAAAAGAGTAAGGATAGAAACAGACTGCCCATCTATTATGATTCCTGGAAAAATATTTTTGCTGGAAGTGACAGTTGCTCTTGTTCTCAACTTAGTTTAAACGTGAAGCCGAACATGCCTCTACAACATGTTTTATTTCTCCCTAGGAGGTCACCTTGGGCAAAGCACATAGATGCACTTGCCCCAGCATTGCTCTGTACAGAAAGGGACTTCCACATTGTTCAGAGACAAAGCATAGGGGACACATTGGGCTCACAGCATGGGGACTCCAGGGAATTGGGTCTCAATTTTTTCTCTGGACACAACGCAAACTACTGTGTACATCAAATAATAGGTCAGTTGCCAAGTTCTGAGGGAAAAACTCCGACTATGTTTGCCTTTTGAAGGCAAAAATATATTATTTTTAAAGCATGCAGCAGTGTTACATAGAAACCATATATAAGCCAATGGAGCTAAAACCACTCATAATCAAGTACAAAGGTTACAAATTACATACGCTTAATCTAGATCCAGGGTTAAGTTAGCTTTCCAACATTTTAGAAAAAAGGGTTTATTTTTTTAAAAGGAATTTAGTTCTGTGATCTGTCCAGAAGAGGATTTAAATGAACAGAGTTCAGAATTTCCATACAAGTATTTTCACATCTTTTTATGTAAAATGCACATGATCTGTTACTATCTGATGAGAAGTAGTTGACACATGGCTGTGTTTCCTAGGTATATGATAGCAAGATCTGGACATTTCATCAAGTATTAAAATCTCTTTTACGCCATGCCCAACATACTCATTTACCTATAATGGCAGGTTTCACATTCCAATCATGGTCCCTATGTTTGCTCTTGTTGTGACATATAACTGAAAACAAGCAAGAGCTTCCTACCCTCATCCCACTCTTACCAGAACCACTATTACCACATGGGCTTGCATAAAAATACAGAGATCTCTAAATGGTGAACAGAATCATTCAGAGGATGTGAATATAGATTACTTGAGTTAAACTAGGTTTTGGTAGAAACACTTAGTAATTAGCAAGATAGAGGAGAAATGCAAGAATCACCCATCCAAACCATGAACTCTCTTGGAAAGAAAAATACCAGGAAAAACAAAACAAAATCCAAAATTCTGCCTTAACTTTGGTAGACTCTTGTGCACCACAACACACAAGGACTCAGACTTCTGTAGGGATTAGGGTTTTCATCCAAAGAATTCTTCACAGAGGATACATCTATGTTATTTCATTTTCTATGCACTTATGTAGCTGGTCAGTCAAGATGGCAACAAACTATACCTTCTATTAAGAACCTTTTTTCAGTGATTGAATGAAACAGTAACCTTGCTCTTGTTTCTCCCTTTGGACAAATGTTATTCTACTCTCAGATCACTTTTCATATTGTGTTATAGCACACTTACTATTCTTGCTTACATGGACTTATTCTCACCCAGACAGCACAGATGCTCTTTAATAAAGGACAGATTTTTTTTAATTGTCCACTGTTCTCAATATAAAGTCTTGTATGTTCAATAAGTAGTTATGGTGTTGGATATACTCTTGAAATGTTTAGCCAACATGGAACAGAAGTTTCAAACAACAGATATTTAAAGTTGGACAATAATTCAGTAAAACTATTTGTCAGCACTATGGTAAGCTAGGACAAAAGAGAAAAGTCAAATGAGCCTTCCCTTTAAGAATTTAAATCTCATGGGAATTTAAATCTATATCCACTAGGAATTGCAATCTAAAAACAGATGTGTAAATAAATAAAGCTACTGTAATTAAAACAGTTTGATATAGGGACAGTTGACAAATAGAAAACTACAAATGAATGGATTACAGAAATAAAATATTTGAATTCCAAGATGAAAGAATTATTTAATGAATGCAATTGGATAATTTACTGTATAATTTGAAAAAACACTCCCACAACCTAGTGTACACAAAAACAAATTCCAAATAAGGGATCAAAGCATTAATAAAATTTCAGAAAATTAGAATAATTGCTTTCATCTTTGAGTAGACACTTTGAAAAAGCAATCAAGTAATATAGCATCCCCAAAGAGAATAATTGGTAGGCTTGATTACATAAAAACCAGTGGGAATCATAAGTATTTAATGATAAAATATGGACTTGGGGCAAAAAAAAAGAATATAGACAGACCAAATGATAATTTCTCTGCTAAATCAAGTATCCCCATAGATAAATATGAACAGGACTTAAAAACAAAAATGGATAATACAAACTTACATTTGATGGAAATATGTAAACAAAGATCTTTTAAATACACCAAAAAAGTTTAACATGAGGAATACAATGATCAACTTCGAAAAGTTAGCTGTACCCACTGTCAACAATGATATAAGAAATAGGTACTCAGAAACAGGCATTTTACTCTGGACTGAAAATTACCCTGATGCTGTTCAGACACAAAGCAGAGGGGTCACATATTTGTCTTGCAGGACTGAAGCTGTATGACAAGTGTAAGAGAATAAATCTTATAGAATCATTCTGGAGTTGCACTTCAAAAAAAAAAAAAAATGCTGCTACCAAGATACTAAGAGAAACAGATAAAGATAAATGAACAAGGTTGTTTATGGCCCTGTGCAACAGTCAAAAAGAAGAAAAGGATACATCTAAAGGTCCATCATGTGAAACAGATCAAATAATTTCTAGTATACATTCACACCAGGAAATACAAAGTAGCTATTTTACCATTTTACTGAGGAGGTACATCTATACATACTAAGGTTGAGAGTAGTGAATAAAGAGTAGATCTTTTTTAACTTGTGGGAGAAAAATGTCATTCTATTTTGTTATAGATCTGTTTTTATAATTTTTTTTTCCACGGGCATGAACACATTGAAAGAGATACACATAAAACTAATAGCAGTGGTCGTGTCTGGAGGGAAGGCTGGGATGCAACGGAAGGGCTGCAAGGGAAGATCCATTTGTACTTCATATTTCAATATGAAAATGGCAGTATTTGGGAAACTTTTACATCCTTTCTTTATCCTTTTATTTCAAACCAAAAATGAATGAAACCAAGTAGCTAAGATAGTGTGATATACACAATAATAAAAGAGTATTCTGGATAGCCCCCACACAGAAATGGAATACTTATTTGTGAGGTTTAGGACTTGAGAGAGTACTAGACAGCAAGGGTCTTTTTTGGTTTTGTTTTGTTTTTTGTCTCCCACATAAGGGGGGTGGTGGGGGAGAAGGGGTAGTGTAAAGCACCTATTAGAAGACTCTACATGCAAGGTGGAGAAGAGCAAGCAGATTGGAGCACTATATGGGCCCCAAGTTCCTTGTTCCTCTCTTCTATATCCTAGATGGGTCTCTAGGTAAGCCCAAATCCTGGAACCCAAGTGAGTACAGTCAGAAAATGCTCAAAAGTGGAAAGCACTCCTTCTCGCCAGAGAATCAGGAGGGATGTTCTTGGGAATTGCACCACTCGCTCCAAGTACAATGCTACAGTGAAGCTACAGCTCTTCCCCCTGCTTTCTTCCCCCCGGGGCGGCCACCATGCTTAGAAACAGCAACAACTGTATTTACAGACAAGAGGCGTCTGACATTCCCCATCTGTCTTATACCAGTTGAGCCCCAGCCGGCCAGTGGCTCCTCTTCCCCCACCTCACTAACAGAGTTGAGTCCCATTTTAACTCCCCCTGCCCTAAAACTGAGACACAATATTGACGCCACCCCTGGATGCAGCAGCAGCAATGGTGGGAATGGCTGAAGCAGCCATGCAGCCTCTTTTCTGTCACCACATTGCCACCTGTTGGGCCAATTTGTGGGTACCGTGCAGCAGGGTGGGGAGGCTAATGCCCCAACTTTTAAAACTGAACACAAGGAATAAGAACACTGGGGAAACAGAGACTGAGGATAAGATCATGGAGAGGAGGAATCAGAAGGGGCTCTTTGCATCTGTGTATGAAATCTCCGTTCACTCTTTAACTGAAAGAATGAAACCAACTGAATTCAGATGGCAGATACTTCCAGAACAAGTAGAGGCTGAGGCTAAATTAAAGACTGGACTATATTGGCATATGCATAGACCAGACAAGGACAGGTCCAGGGTAGGATCTAAATTATTAGAAATGTGAAGAAACAAGGAAGCAATCATCAGGGGAAGGACAATCAACAGATACCAACCAGGAGATGACACAAGTGTTAAAGATTTTTTTAAACAGCTATTATAAAAATGACCCATGAAGAAAAGTCAATACTCTTGAAATGGAAAGACCGAAGTCTCAAAGAAAAAACTTATGGAAAGAAAAAAAAAAAATCGACGAAAAATTTTACTGGGGTGTCTCAAAAGTGCAATTGAGAGGTCAAAGGAAACAATGTACATTGTACATTAAGATCGAACAACAGAAATCATCTAAAAAATTATGTATAAGAATCAACAGAGTCTCAGGGAAAAATATCAAAAGGTCTAATATCTGTGGCATAAAAGACCCAGTAGGAGAGGAGAAAGATCAGAACAACAACAAAGAAAAAAAACATTTGAAGAAATAAGGCTGAAGGCTTCCCACTTTGGGTAAAAGACCTAAATTGAAAGTTCTCAGAAACTAAGTAAACCATCATCAGGATAAACTTAATCATCCCCAGGCACATTAGTATCAGACTGCTGAAAGCCAAAAATAAACTTTTTTTCAAAAGGCAGAATAAAATAAACTATTATGTATAAGAAAACAGGAAGTCGAATGCCTACAGATTTCTTGTGGGAAACCAAGAATGGTAGAAGAGAGTGGAGCAATATTTTTAAAGTGCTGGGGAAAAAAAAAAAATGACCTATCAATCCAGAATCCTCAATCTAGTGAAAATAGTCTTCAGAGAGGAAGGTAAAATAATTTCAGCAGGAATAAAACTAAGCAATTTGTCAATACTAGATCTGCTTTAAAATAAATGCTAAGGCAGAGGAGGAGCAAGATGGTGGAGGAGTAGGAGACCTAAATTTCGTCTGGTCCCAGGAATTCAGCTAGATAGGGATCAAACCATTCTGAACACCTACGAACTCAACAGGGGAGATCAAAGAAAAGAATAGCAGCAGCTCTCTAAACAGAAAAGTGACCACTTTCTGGAAGGTAGGATGGGCAGAGAGGTGAATCCGAGGTGATATTTAGGAAGACAGATAGTGGGGGGAGGGGGCCTCTGTCAGCTGCTACCGGCAAGTGACAGAGCAGCAGAGCACAAAATTGGAACTTTTAGAAGTTGGCTTTGCTGAGGGACGTCGCTCCAGTGGCTAAGCAGGGGGTGGAACCCTTGCTGGGACAGTGTGGTCTCGGGACCCTCGGGGTCACAGAAAGACTGGGGGTGCCTGAGTGCAGCAGAGCTCCCAGGTATTGGAGTGGGGAAGCTGGCTGCAGAGACGGAGCTGAGGAGCGGGCTCACAGCTCGGGGTTGCCATAAACCGTGATCCGCGGCACAGTCGGGCCACTACTCCTCCAGCAGGGACCCAACAGGCGGCAGATCGGGGAGACTCCCCTTCCTCCCCCGGGAGGAGCAGCGCGGGAGAGCACCGCAGGGATCTGCTGGGTTTGGAGACTCCACACTTAGTCAGGTGCCAGAGATAGAAATGCTCGGTCACAGGCTGGGTGAGCACAGAGTGCAGCCAGAGACCAGGGAGAGGGGAGTGATTGACTGCTTTTCTCTGGGGGCTCACTGAGGAGCGGGGCCTGAGTTCTCGGCTCCTCCGGGACAGAGATTGGGAGGCTGCCATTTTCACTCTCGTCCTCCAAAGCTGTACCAAAAGCTTGCAGGGAACAAAAGCTCCCCAGAGCAAACCCGAGCAGATTACTTAGCCCAGCCCCCAGCAAAGACATCTGAGAACCATAGCAACAGGCCCCTCCCCCAGAAGATCAGCAAGAACAGCCAGCCAAGACCAAGTTTACTGATCAATGAGAATGGCAGAATTCCAGCACTAGGGGAATACAGCACATAGAATTCATGGCTTTTTTCCCATGATTCTTTAGTCTTTTAAAGTTATTTTAATTTTCTTTTTTTTCTTTTTCTGTTTTTTTTTTAATTTTTCTTTTTCCCTTTTCAACCAACATCTTATCAATCCGTTTTTTAAAAATCTTTTTTATTTTTCATATAAGAGTCATATTCTATCCCTTCATTGTAGTTAACTTTTTGGTATATATATAAGTTGTTCTCTCTTTAAAATTTTGGGATACAGTTTCTTCTAACAGACCACAAGATACCCTAAATCTCTAGTGTATGGCTTTGTTCTAGTCTCCTGCCTGATCACATTCTCCTTTTTTTTCTTTCTTTTTTCAACCAACTTATCAATTCCTTTTTAAAAAATCTTTTATAATTTTCATCTTTACAGTCATATTCCATCATTCATTGTATTTACCCTTAGTTTTGTACATATATGTTTTTCTTTCTTTAAAATTTTGAGACGCAGTTTCTCCTAACAGACCAAAATACGCCCAAAATCTAGTATGTGGCACTGATCTATGCACCAGCCTGATCATATCTGATCATTTTTTTCTTTTTTCTTTCTTTCCATTTCTTTTCCCCCAGTTTCGGGTCTTTTCTGATTTGTTTAGTGTTTATTGTTCTGGGGTCATTGTTACCCTGTTAGCATTTTGTCCCTTCATCTCTTCTCCTCTGGACAAAATGACAAAATGGAAAAAATCACCTCAACAACAACAACAAAAAAGAACAAGAGGCAGTACCGACTGCCAGGGACCTAGTCAATACGGACATTAGTAAGGTGTCAGAACTAGAGTTCAGAATGATGATTTTAAAGGTACTAGTTGGGCTTGAAAAAGGCATGGAAGATATTAGAGAAACCCTTTCTGGAGAAATAAAAGAACTAAAATATAACCAAGTCGAAATCAAAAAGGCTATTAATGAGGTGCAATAAAAAATGGAGGCTCTAACTGCTAGGATAAATGAGGCAGAAGAGAGAATTAGTGGTACAGAAGACCAAATGATGGAGAATAAAGAAGCTGAGAAAAAGAGATCAACAACTACTGGATCACGAGGGCAGAATTCAAGAGATAAGTGAGACCATAAGATGAAACAATATTAGAATAATTGGGATCCCAGAAGAAGAAAGAGAGAGAGGGGCAGAAGGTATATTGGAGCAAATTATAGCAGAGAACTTCCCTAATTTGGGGAAGGAAACAGGCATCAAACTACAGAAGACACAGAGAACCTCCCCCTCAAAATCAATAAAAATAGGTCAACACCCTGACCTCTAATAGTAAAACTTACAAGTCTCGGAGACAAAGAAAATCCTTAAAGCAGCTCAGACAAGAGTTCTGTAACTTACAATGGTAGAAATATTAGATTGCCAACAGACCTATCCACAGAGACCTGGCAGGCCAGAAAGGACTAGCATGATATATTCAGAGCACTAAATGAGAAAAATATGCAGCCAGGAATATTATATCCAGCTAGGCTGTCATTGAAAATAGAAGGAGAGATAAAAAGCTTCCAGGACAAACAAAAACTGAAGGAATTTGCAAACACGAAACCAGCCCTACAAGAAATCTTGAAAGGGGTCCTCTAAGCAAAGAGAGAGCCTAAAAGCGACATAGACCAGAAAGGAACACAGACAATATACAGTAACAGTCACCTTATAGACAACACAGTGGCACTAAATTCCTATCTTTCAATAGTTACCCTGAATGTAAATGGACTAAATGCCCCAATCAAAAGACACAGGCTATCAGATTGGATAAAAAAACAAGACCCATAGACATGCTGTCTGCAAGAGACTCATTTTAGACCCAAAGACACCTCCAGATTGAAAGTGAGGGGGTGGAAAACCATTTACCATGCTAATGGACACCAAAAGTAAGCTGGGGTGGCAATCCTTGTATCAGACAAATTAGATTTTAAACCAAAGACT